>NC_138575.1:89150002-89687045 GCF_964289735.1 Phaethon aethereus
GGAAAGGAAAGGAAAGGAAAGGAAAGGAAAGGAAAGGAAAGGAAAGGAAAGGAAAGGAAAGGAAAGGAAAGGAAAGGAAAGGAAGGAAAGGAAAGGAAAGGAAAGGAAAGGAAAGGAAAGGAAAGGAAAGGAAAGGAAAGGAAAGGAAAGGAAAGGAAAGGAAAGGAAAGGAAAGGAAAGGAAAGGAAAGGAAAGGAAAGGAAAGGAAAGGAGAGAGAAAGGGGAAAGGAGAGAGAAAGGAGAGAGAAAGGAGAGAGAAAGGAGAGAGAAAGGAGAGAGAAAGGAGAGAGAAAGGAGAGAGAAAGGAGAGAGAAAGGAGAGAGAAAGGGAAAAAGGAAGCCAGGAAGGAGGGAGGAAAAACTGGAGACTAATGATGAAGGAGAACTGGAGGGAAAAAAGTGAGAGGAAAGATGAATAAATTGTAATAAAAACATTAGGAAAAAAACCTGTAAGCATGATTACAGAACTACATGCAACCTTATTGGTTTGTACAGAGTTCTGCATAAGCAGATAAGTCTGATTAAAAGCCTAGAGAGACAGGCAGAAGGAAGAAGAAATTGGAAGAAGGTTTCCTTGCTCATGGGCAGTGTTGTGCTGATTCTTCTTTTCTTCAACTATTCCAGAAACTTAGGTTATGGTCATTGCTTCTACTCATTTGTGCTCCTTTGCATTGTAAAGCAGGAGAATGGCTTCACCGTACAGGCAAGGGGAGAACTTTGGGCCACCCTGAAATTTTGCCATCTCTAGTGAAGAAGGTTTAAATAGTGACAGAAGCTTTACAACACAACACAGGCAGAGAAACAAGACACTCCATCTTAGGGAAATGACACATACCAACTTCTAGGCTTGTTACTGATGTCCTATCAGATACAACCACACTGGATTATCCTGGCAGGAATGGCAACATGCAGAAGAGAAGGTGCAAACAGTCATTTTAACTCACCGCAGGAATACATGCTCTCACACACTACACATTTTGAGGATGTTATCTTGTGGAAGGGACACTTATCAGCCAAAGAGAGGCATAAAGCATTTGTAGACTTATCAACACGTGCCTGCCTCAGACATTTTTATAAACAAGCAAACTGCTTCTTGAAAACGAAGGACTGAAGCTCAGACAAGTATTTATTGGGCACACACCTATTTAAGTGCTGGTTTTGCTGCTAAAGCACCAGACCCAGTAAAAGAGAAGAAGGAATAAGTCAAGAACTCTTGAACTAAAGTCCTTGAAAAGCAAAGACTCATGAAACCACATTGTCTGTGAATAAATGTCTTGTCTGAATGCTAATTCTTGCCACTGAAAAAGTACATATAACATCAACAATAGCAACAAGGAAAAACATGCATGCTTTAAACAAACAAACAAAAAGCCTCCAAAACCACCCCAAACCTTATGTGGTGCTGGAATACAATTACTTGGGTATATATTCCCAAGAAGCAGTTTTTATCAGCCACCGGCTGGATTGCATTTTCTCGAAGAAATAAATTGTATGTAAGTGACTTTCTATCACTTCATGAAAACAAAGTTATGTAAAAGCTAGTTATTTGCAGCATAACCTTTCTGAAGAAATCTCAGCTGATGTCAGGTAATTATTTGTCACCCGAATCTAATACTTTCTGCCCTGTGCCAAGTCATTTTCGTGGGATCTGCAGGGTGTGATATGGATCAGAAATACCTTTGCCACCCGTCACTGCTGAAAATCACTGGAGCTGGATCCATCTGCCTGTGTTTACCCAGCAACCAGAGTCGCGTTGCTAATGCGAAGGTCGCCCCATGTGAACCCATCAATCAACGAGCTGGCGTTTTCAGCCCCGTACCAATATCAGAAATAAGTTCAAGGGAACAGCTTTTAACCCTTCACTGTTTCTAAATGGCAAGATACTTCTATCCTTCATGGAAGTAGTTTTCAAAGTCACATCCAAAGTGACCTTCAGTACGCAGCTTAAATGCCATACCTACCAGATAGCCCTGTGACCTGCCCATCCAATACTGTAATTTTCCTGCTGAACACATTGCAATACAGATAGTGTAGCTAACCAAGCTCTAACTGCTGGATTTAAATTTCAAGAAAACTACTACAGTATACGCTCTAAACTGATTACCAGCTACACTAAGAATACAGTTTAAAACATTTCAACTCAAAACACAATGTTACATTTAATGACAAGTAGCTTTTGATTTTCTAAAAGGTTTAAATGGTTCCTGTATGTGTTTATTCCTAATTTGATTTTCTGGGAGGTCTACATCAAGATTATAAATGTAGTCAGCTGCTCAGTCATACTTTAAGGTAATGTGCTATGTGCCTTTTTGCTTTGTACAGACCCATGTCTTCACGTTTTTTTGTGATTAAAGCTAGCCAGACTAATTAATTAAGAAAAATTATTTCTATTTCTGAATTATCTGCAGACAGACTGGGATTCCACTAATTTCTTTCTTGTCTCAAATTGTTCAATGGATGCTTTGTGTAAGCATACCTCAGACCATAAACTCTTTATAACTGACCTGCAGTGATTGATCCAACCATCTCATGTTCCCAGTACCTGGCCTGGGAGAGTTGTGTGTACGTGTGTGCGTTGGAGCCCTGAACAAAGAAGAAAATAATTTTAAAATGTATGTGCCACAAAGATTCACAACCGCAAGACTTGAAGTAGCTTATCCTGGAGCTTGTGGAAAACAAGCATATCTAAAAAAGACAAGATCTTCGTGTACCACTGAAGTGTATCCATCTCTGGGCAATAGTTCATAATAGTAGCTTAAATTTCCAAAGCAGCTGAGGTCAGAGAACGAAAAATATCAACTGAAACTGAAGGAGTTAATTTTGATTTGGGGCAGTCTACCTGCTGTAGGTGGCCTCTGGTCTGGATGCTGACTTTACAAAATTTTAACCCTATGAAAGTGTCCTGAAGCATTCAGTTCAACAGTTGAGATGACCCAGATTATAGTTTGAGCTAATAAAAGCTGGTCTTTTAAGAAGTTCAACCCTGTTGTGTTCCCAATCTCTTTGTGGGGAGACAGTTAACAATGAAATAATCCATATAATTTCCCTATACATCCTAGATTATTTCACTATTTTTTTAAATTTATTTGTCTGCTTTTGGTTTTTAATAGAATTGTTTTAAAACATATACTCTTAAACAAGATTTATAATACCAAATGGAGCGATCAATTGAAAGTCACCTTGTTTTGAAAAAAATAACACTGTTTTTAGGTGATGCAATTTTGTGAAATCTTGCAAGAAATGTGCTTTACGGCATGCTTTTGTAGTGTCTGCCACTTGTGCTTGAGACCATTAGCTTACATCAATTCTTGCCTGTATCGTTCCTCTAAAGCGTTGCAATGGGGAATGATTTTGGCTTCTTAGGTGTTTTGTTGCTTACACAAAATCCAGTGACAAGTCATCAGAATGCCTGTGATGAGACGGTGGTCTCAGCAGCTTTCTGCAGCGGCAGAGATGACAGTGTGAGGTGCTAATACAAGTCAGTGATTAATGGGATATAAGAACCCAGATAGATTAGACTGGATTAGGCATGCATATGCTTCATTTAAATTAAAACCATCACCAAAAAAAAAAAAAAAAAAGTCCTGTGTTTTGTTGCCTTGTCAGAGAGACCAAGCTATTCCAAGTCACTCTCTGGCTTTCCAGTGGCAGGGAGCCTTCTCTCAAAGAAGTCTTATGTAGCCTGGCAAATCACGGCCTCTAGACCCGAACTCTTTCTGTTTACTACCTGTTTTATACCTGTTGCTGCAGCAGCAAAGGCAGATAAAGGAACCAGCAGCAGAGTCCAGGGTGACCCTGGCCCTGGCCATATTGCATGTTACGCTGATGTAGACAAAGGTGGGATTTAAAATCAACCAACCCATGTAAGCAGTCGCTTGTGAATCAGTGGTTTATTGTGTTAAGGTAGTAAAGAACTGTTCCTTTATTTTTTGTTAAAAAAATTGAACAAGTATTAGTCAGTTGAGAATAATCCGTGCTACAGCAGCAGCAGTAGCTCAGTGTAGTACTATTAAAACCAACTAAAATTCAAGATGTATCACAGACATACTCGCTGCATGTCATTTTTCCACAGATGAAACTGGGCTGCAATGCTTAGCAGAGCCTGCCGTTTGTAGGAACCTGTGGTAAGGATTGTAGGAATCCGTGGCTATATGTTACCATGCACTGGGACATCAAGTGATCTCCTCCTTATAGACTCTTTCAAAGTTTTTCCTTCCCTGTAGGACCACTAAGTCAGTCCTCTTATGAGCTAGAATTTCCTGTTCTCCTGCTAGCTCATACATCAGAATCAACAAAGCCAGGTCCATGTAAGAAGAGTTTAAGCAGCCTCTTCCTTCATGAAACAAAATGTGGTAGTAGTTGGGTATCTTCCTATTATTTCTGTGGACACTTTAATTTTAAATACTATGAGATTTTATTAAAAAAAAAAATCCTGTGTATTTTCTTTTTTGTGCCAAATCATGCTCTCCCCTTTCCTCTCAGTGTTTAAATACTGAGTGACTTTAATGGAATTTCTGAGATAAGGAATATGGAAGATTAGTGTGTTGCCTCAATGTAGCTCTTCACAAGAGTGAGAGAAGTGTGCTTTGGCCTTTAGGTATTTTTCCCCTTGCCTGCTTCAAGGTCTTGGTAAGTCACTGCCAAGTCAGAGCCCTTCATATCCAACATGCTGTAATCCAACATTGTTTGATCCCAGGAAAATACTGAGGAGCCTGCTCAGAGAAACCTGGCTCAACTAGAGAAAGGAGCACATCAATAAGCACCTTGGCTGGGTATCTGCACTGTGGCTAATACAAAGGCGTTCACGGATGTGGACCAGGACGACAGCCCCCGGCTCCGTGCGGAGACCCCCCTGGCAGGGCTTTGTGTGAAGCAGAAACCAGCAACAAACCAGCGGGCAGTGCCACGCGTCCGGACCGAGGCACTGGTGGGCTGCCAACACTTTAGCAAAGGTCTCCTCCAAAGCTTTTTTACCACAACTAGAAAGAGAAACACAAACATTTGTGAATGCACTACTGCTGAGCTCCGTCTTGCTGGCGGTGTTCACAGGCGTGCTCAGAAGATATGCAGACCTTCCATGAAGCAGCTTGGGCTTGAGTGCATCAAAGAAAGGATGAGAAATTAACTCCACCTCCTTCTGCTCCAGCATCTGAATTTTAACCCAGAGCTCTTCACTGCCCCAGAGCACCCCTTTCTGGACAGCTGTGATGAGCATCATGGGAGCATTGAGGGATGCCTCGGACTGGGACTGCACTGGGGTGCCTCAGGTCAGTGCGGCGGTACCTCAGCACAGGAACCAGGTCCCACCATCTCCCCGGTACCATGATGCCCTTTGCAGCCTGGAGGGACGAGGGCAATAAAGGGAAGAGAGAGCAAAAGGAGTGTTTAGAAGCGAATTAGTTAAAAAGTTACTCTCCATGTGAACCTGTCAATCTTCTGTAGAGGATTAGGCCCACTGGGGTGAGGAAGCCCAGGCGCGCGCACGCGTGCGCGCGCACACACACACTTTCACATAGTATCACTAAGGTCTTGCGGTTAATTATAGCTCTGAAATCTGACAGAGAAAAATTAGAGGGGAGAGGGACAGCTGCGGGATCCTGGGGTGTAGGGTCTGATTTCCAATGTAATCTGCAGCCCACCAAAGATCTTCACTTTGGAAAAATAAAGTTCAGCCATTTCTAGTCCCTGCCTGCTGCTTTTCCATTGCCTCATGTGTGCCGTGACCCTCTGAGCTCCTAGTGGGGTCCCCATGGCAGCAGCCTGGCCCATGCTAAGCAAGGGTGGCTTGTGCCAATGAAAAATACACGTGAGTAGGGATTGCTCAGACCTCCTTTGTTTCTTTCTATCCTGCTTTTCTTTCTAGCTTGCTGCAGGACACGAGTCAGAAAGACTAGTGCTAGCTTCTTTCTTCTGAGGTCTGCCTGCAAATCTCTCCTAAACCTGGAATTAAAATGAGGTTGGCAAGTTTTACCCTTTTTTCAATCACACATCATTTGGTTCTTCTGGCCTCCAGAGCCAGAGCCTCCAGAAACAATACTGTTGATGCCACATTTTGAGGATAAGGATAGTACAAGGTCTGTGTGTTGCATCTGCCTCCCTTTGGAGCATGGGAGACTTCAGGGGGTCTTGCTGCCTGTCCTGAACCTGCTTACCTGCTTACATGTAATTATATCATATTAAAAAAATGGAGACCCATAAGGTGGCTGCAACATGAGCTGAAAGGGTGAGTCCAAAGTTTACACAAAGCTTGGATCACTGTGTTTAAGTTTGGTTAAGAACCTCTGGTCTAGGTTACAGCGGTTTGAGAGTCATTTTAATGTACACAGGCAAATAATAATTCCTCAGAGATCTAAAGTACGGTCAGGAGTTGGGACCAGGTCTCCACTACAGGGTCAACATCGTTGTTGGATGCAATTGTAGCTTTTAATGCATCTTGGAAGGACAAAGAAGCTCCAATGAACTGGAAAATGTTAGTGATGTGCCAATGTTTGGAGAGTAAATGTGGTGGAGAATTATATGCCGCTTAGCTTGACAACAACCTGAGGCAAAAATCACGTACTGGCTGATCAGAAGATGGAAAATCCTACACAACTTTAACAACTTCTTTAAGTTAGAAATTTCTCATAGCAGTTCCTTCTTTAGTGTTACCATTGTTTCCCAGTATTTTTCAAGGAAGATTAATTTAAAACATCCATACCAGCTTAATGTCTTGCTGTACTACCAGACACGTATTAAATGCAATTAATCTTCAACATAACAATAAAGTGCAAGCCTCACACAAACCCAGACCCCAGACTCTGCTAGAGCTCATTAGAATTTAAGCACAATGCAAAATATCACATTCCTTTTGAAAACTATGACAGATTATTTTTAAATTGTATAATTATGGTTAACCAAATTCTCATTTCCCCATTAATAGCCACTGATCCAGAATACACTATAATTTCCTAGACTTCTTTTGGATACTAGATACAGTCAGGCATAGAATCATAGAATTGTTTAGGTTAGAAAAGACCTTTAAGATCATTGAGTTCAACCATAAACCTAACACTGCCAAGTCCACCACTAAACCATGTTTCCAAGTGCTGCATCTACACGCCTTTTAAATACCTCCAGGGATGGTGACTCAACCACTGGTTGGCCAAGCAGGAAGGCATCTTTAGGACATAGGTAAAGCAGCTGAACATATTAACAAACCAATTTTCTTCAACCAAACTTTCAATAGAGCTCAGCTGGCATAACATTAACCAGAGCTAACCTGCTGCAATGTAAAACAGGTAGGTTAGTTCAAATTACCTTTAACAGTCACTTGAGTCATAACAGTCTGACATTGCCCTCACACAAAGATCCAAAGAGCTGGTTTACCAGCTGTCTGGAGTAGACAGTAAGGAGTAGCATGGGTGCAAAGGTAGATCAGATTGCTCAAAGCCTTGTCCAGCTCTTTTTTGAAAATCTTCAAGGGTGGAGATCTTAGAAAAGCCTGAGATGACATTTCTTCCTTCACAAAATACCCACTCACCTTTGGAGAGAACATTTCCCCTTTGCTGGGCTCCTAAGAATAAAATCCTCTGTATCCATGTACTGACTTACAGCCTCTTCTGTATTCTCCTGGCTTTGCAAAACAATCCCTTTCCTGTTAACCCATGCATTGGGGCATGGCCCAGGGGACACAGATACAGTAACCTAACATCACCACCCACATGGGCTTTGCAGGTCCCACTTGATGCACACAATTACTCCAGGTCAAAAGCTTGTCTTGCAGCTGATAATAGCGAGGCAAGAAGCCTTGTTCCAGTTTTGATTTCATAGTTAGGTGATGGTGGACAGCACACGTCACCTATCCATACAGTTCCAACTTTAATGCAGTCACCATGATAGCTAGCCAGTTAGGTGGTTTCACCTCTCAAGAATGCTTAGGGATTGCCAGATGGAGGCTCTAGCGAAAGGCAAAACACCGTGAGCCTGATTCTCCACTAACTTACCCCTTCGTGTCGTTCAAGAGAAAAATTGCTGAAGGTGTAAAGACAGCCTAAGCAAAGCAGGGAATCTGGTGTTGTAGGGCTGCTGTTAGAACCACTGAGCTACCCAAAGGGAGCCTGAGTTCCCAGAAAGGCAAGTTTGTGATGTGTCCCAAGGCAAATCAGGGCTACGCACGTCTTTGTTGCTAAATTGCGTTGAAGCATTGCTTTGGAGGCCGGAGTTAGCGGGCAGTGCTGAGACTAGGTCCAGAGCGCTGACAGACCCTGTAGCCACAAAGTTGCTTAAGCACTTGCTGTTTTCTCCATCAGGGCAGAAACTGCTCCCTGTTTAACTGTTTACACCACAGCACAGAGAGAACGTAGTCTGAGAAATTACTGGGTACTATAACACCGTAGTTATCCCACAGCTCAGCTGCTCTCATTTCTGTTTGCCTTTGTTTCCTTCCCTTCCCTTGCCTTCCCCTCAGCCCCTTCATTCTCGTGGCTTATCCACCACCCATTCATTTTCTCTTCTTGGTGTTTTTTTCCTCTATGCCTCCTTTTCACTCTCTTGCTCCGAACCACTTCTCCTCCCCTCCCCCTGCCCTGCATTTTCTGGCAGAGTTTTGGACTCTGAGTTCAGTTTTATTCTTCCCTGGAGAAATGACTTAATGCCTTGGCTCTAATGAGCAGTTTGCTAACTGTGAGCCCTTGCTGCTTAGTCTGTGTGGGGATGTGCATGCCAGTAATTGGGAGCCCCATTTTTCTTCTGCTTTGCTTTTCTTCTCCCCGCCCCCCCTTCTTTTCCCCAGTCTCATTTAGCCATATGATGGCTGAAGAGAGCAAAGAGTCAGACAACTTGGTAAGACCTTTTGTATTAGATCACTGCTGTTCAGGCACTCAAGAGAACAAGCTCAACAGCTCAGGGAGCACGGACTGCAACAGGAATGAGCCTCCTGAGTATATATAAGGTTTCCCCCGTGGGGATATTTTCCCATTTATTTTTCAAGCAGATTAAGCTACTCATGGATTGCATATGCTCTGCAGTGTGGACACTGCTCTGGGTTGCCATCTGTGGAGGCATGTGTCAGCTGAGCCCTGCTTTCCCAGAGCTTTGGTTGGCTGAAGCCAGCCTGTTCACCAACAACTTTCCAATGTTCCCAGCTCTGACCAATTCCCCTCTACCTCATAAACACAGGATTTCTCTAAGTTTTAAAGGCCCTCGGGTGCCCTAAATTGATCTGTTCTGTTCAACCACTTCCTGTAAACACACATTTATGGTAATTTTAGAGGTCACCAGGGCCCCTTCTCTATTCAAAGTGAACCTTTGCTCCCAAATGTCTAGACTTTGACCTCCTCTCTCCCCAGCTTTCATCCTCAAACTCTGCTGTGCTTCCCACTCCAGTGCTTGACACTGAAGTGCCTGGTCCAGCACTGGTTCTTTCTTGCAGTCTTCACAGCTGCTGAACACCCTGCTTGTGAGACATGAGAAGACACCAGCAGAGTGGTAGTCAGTAGGACTTCCTCGCACAGTAGTAGTGACAAGGCATCCCACCAGCAAGAGGCCAGGCTTCAGTGCGCTGCAGATCCCCATAAAACAGAGGCTGAGAATATAGAAGGGATCTTGGCTGCAGCTGGAAGAAGGTGACAGACTTTTAAAGTCTTCAGTGCCTGAAAAAGTTCAAGAACACAAGGCTTCTTGATGAAAGATCCACTGATGTTACTAAAGCTGTATGTAGTTCACATGTCAGTGAATGTGACATTCCACAGAAATAGCCACATCCCAGAGGTATCCGCATGTCTCTTGGATGGCCTTTTCACCTAGTGGCTGCTGTCCCATAATGAAGGGCATCCTCCTGCCCACCTTCCTGGGATCCACGCCTAATGCTTAGTAAAATTGCATGTGTGCCACACAGATGGTTGGCTACTGTTGGCAGTGCCCGTGTGAGGAGTTATTCACAAAATCTAGCTAGTCCGTGTTCGTTGCTGTGTGTCGTGCCATGGTTGCATTCAAGTTCCCGATTCATTGTCTAGTCTGGGAGTCACATTCAAGAGGTTCATTCTGGGTGCATTCCCAAGAGCTGTGCATGACAGTACTCCTTTAGGGTACAGCCTCAGCTCTCTGTCTTGAAAGTGCAGCTTTTCCTTGTGCCATTCAATACTACATCCCCCCTTCCAAGCCATGAGCTGATAACAAGGCCTAAAGCTCATCACTAATAGAATGCATAATTAAAACCATTATAATCAACCTGTTAGCTAAGCTGATTAACAGTGGTCAGGTCTACAAAGTAGCTCGCGCTCATACTTCTGATTCTGATACTTCTGGAAAATCTTGCAATACTGCAAGATTAACTAGGATGTCAGTGATGTTGATCTTGGGAGACCGATCTTTTGTTCTAGTGATTCCACACCTGAGGGCTACTGTGCCTCAGACTGCTGCTGCTGCTGCCTTGGTGCTCTATATCTCACTCTTTTGGGGAACTGGATAAGATGACTACTGTCCTCCCGCAGACTCAGCCCATCTCAGATGATGACCTCATCTCATCATGGATTAATGTATCATTTTCAAGAAGTGGAGGCTGTTTCCAACACCATGAATCCCATCTTTTTTTTCTTTTTTTTTTTCCTTATTTGATTTTTTCCATTTTGGCAAGTCTCTAGTATCTCTGGCATCAGCTTCTAATTGTTTGTGCCATTCTTGCTTTTACTTTTCTGCTCAGCAAAATTGTCAGAGGGTGACAAGCCATACTGACAATCTGCAATTTAACAGAGCTAAATATGGATAGAGTCTGACTAAGCATTCTTTCGTTATTTTTACACTATTTCCCACCCATTTGTTGTATTGGGAATAATAGTAATTAGTAGTTCATGTCCAAACCCCAAATTCACTTGCAACTGCTTGAACTCATGGCCACCGATTGGCATTGATTTATCAGACCTCACTGCGTCAGCAATGCCATGTAAAAGCAAATCCGATTTGACAGCTGCTTAAATTGCAATAGCATACAGTAAGAGTATCTTATGTTGGTTAGAATAGTAGTGCAGAACAAGTACATAGTGTTTTTGCAGATAACACAAATAAACATATACTAACTTTTCCCCATGGAGCTATTATTCTTTTGCCAGGAGAAATGCCTCTCTGCTCTTTTATACTTTTTAATGGCATGGGTCTTTTTTCCTGTAGTACCTTAGGACTCAGCAACCTCACACCTTTAAACAAAATTCCACCTTATAATGAGATCTTACCCTCAAACTGATGCAGGGGGCTGTCCTCGCCATTCTCAACTAGTAGTTTGAAGGGTATCCCCATCTGTAGCTCTAGCAGCCAGAGTCCATGTTTCACCTGAGAGCTACCATGTTTTTGATTTTACTTTGTTTTATTTTAAAACAGAGATCATGTATGCTATCTGGTTCCGAACTTCACTCCATTCAGTATAAAGTTCTAAAACACCTCTGAAACTGCTGAATCTTTCCCAGATTTGTCTTTAATCCTCAAATCGTACTCTTGTACCTAAAAAAGAAAAGTGTGTATTGTACAGCATGAGAGGTTATCAGGTCCCTTTTGGCAATGTTAGGAGGGTTTTATGGTCAGTTCAGCTAACACTGGCCTCCCATAAATAAAGAAGTGAAATTTTACACTTGTGGACTGGGGCCAAAGCCGCCTTCTCTATTTGAACATGCTGACACTCTGTTTTTGTTGGTGTGTGTGACATATAAACCACTGGTCTCCACCTCTGACCACACTGGTATAGGAAAGCCATACTGATACCCTCTTCAGAGGCATCTGTGGACAACTTGCTTTTGCATTTACTGTTATAGTCTCCCAGGACTCCAGCCTCTTTCATTAACTCCTACAGCTTTGCCAGCTGTTGAAAGTTTGAACTCTGTGTCTTCTGGACATCTCTCAGTGGTCACTTCCTACATTCCTTTCTGAGTTTCATGAGCACATCAGCCTTGACTATTTTCTGTGAGCCTTCTTCCATTGCAGGGGTTTGTTGATCTTCCTGCCTGTGATCTACAGTGGCTACTTCAAGTAAATGAGCTACTTGTAAACTTTGCTATGTACTACACTGGTCCAAGGAATCTCTGTGGCTTTGTCGTCTCTTGGGGCAGGAATAACTGGTCAGTTTTTCTGACCACCCTGAGATCTTTCATTACGTCTTACTGCTTTAATATCTCTCCCCACTCTTTTTTTACTACAAAGAATTTATATTTGTAATTTTTTTTTTCAGTTTTACTCCAGCAACATGAGCTCTTTATTAAGATGCCTGAGGTCCTGGTCATGTTCTTCTGCTATTTCTCCCCAGGTCAGGATGATATGCAGGACCTATTACCCTCCCTACCATCCAAAATTCACTGCATTTTCTTAGTGAAACACCTGGAATACCAAACAGAGATCAAATCACAGCTTGCAGAAACTGTATCTCCTGAAGCATGTGTTGAACCTGCACAAACATGTGCTTTGTATTTTGAGGGGCTCTTGCCAGACTCCTGCTGGTGCATCTAGCATATAAAATATTTGGCATCAGCTACATCCCCCCAATATTTTTCTCCTTTCAGGTAATGGAAAACTTGCCTTTTTACATTTTCAGTTCTTTTGAGGATCCAAAGTTCATGAGATGTACTAACAATCTCACTTCTGTCACCCCCAATACAATTCTCAGCATGACTAGCCTATCCAAGAACTTCTCTAAGCCTATTTAAAGGCAAAAGGAGTTTTCCCATTGCAACAAATCATATAACAGTCTAATATTTTCAGCCGTATTCTTTGCTGTGCTGACAGCTTCCCTAGCATCTTGCAGATGTTCTCAAACTCTTCCTCGGTGTCTTGTTCTCTTCCTTCTCCAATAAAAGCACCTTTCTGCAAGATTGAAGGATCAGACCATCTTTAATCCAATACGAGCTGCTCTTCCTCTTTGTACTTTTTTTTATTAAAGATTTCAAATTTGTTACATAAAAATCTAGCTCGTATATATACTTTTCAGTGGAGGTAATATCACTACATTTTTATCATCACCTATGGGTAGATAATCTTTTACATTTAGTGTCCAGAACAAAAGTGTAAGTCTCATTTATTTGTTGGGAAGTCCATTCATCTTGAGTTACAGCAAGAACAGCCACTGGTCCTATGAAAAAAACATTTATGAAGTGCTGCCATTTTCTTCCTACCCGTACTGTGGATGCTATGTTGGAATATGCAATGCGTAGCAAAGTGATAGGGGTTATTGCTTTTGCATTTTTCTCTCTTCCATCAGAAAAAGACTATCACAGTGTGCACTTTGGTATGTTGTTTTTGCCTGACAACTATTTGGCTGGCTCACTTTCGGTTGCCTACGCTGCTTCGCTTAACAAGGGTATTCCTGATCTCAATGGTTGACTGAACTTTTTATAACTAGGAAGGATAGCAAAGCAATTTCAAGGCAGAGACGCAAATGCTTCTAGAAAACACTTTGTAACTAATTTCATGACATGTTGATCTTCCCTGGAGGTGGTAACTTATCTCTGGGGAGCTCCAGACTGAGCCCTTTATTCAGTGTTCATTGTACTTCCCTATTTCCTGTAATTTTTTTGTAACTGAAATCTATTACAGTCTTAATTATATTAGCCACTGTTAAGCATATCAATAACCATGGAACTTGGGGTTTTTTTCTTAATAATTTGGAAAATTTAATTTAGCTTTTAACATGACAACATCAGCTACAGGATTACTAACTGTGATTCAGTAATTTAGATACAAGCTGTCACATAGCTATTGCTCATTTAGTCCAGCCTTGAAGAATAATGAGAACCTTACTTCTTTCAAATAGTAGTTTATTTGTAATCTGCTTGAACTTTATAGCGTATAATTGCTGACCTCAACCATATCATGCTGGATCTGCTTCATGACTACATCAAGACTTGAAAGTTTAAAAGATGGTATAAAAACAACAACAAAAACGCCCCAATAGCCAGGCATGATAGATTTTTTTAAGCTGAATTTCATTATTTTTAACACACTGGGAATTTACTTGAGTATCTGGAAATTATTCTTGTATATAAATACATGTGAATTAGCAAAGACCCTAATGATAACCTAAACTGAACGGAGTTCCTGTCTTAAGATTTTCTAATAGGATTTGTCAGTGCTCTGCTTATTTCTAATCGATTTTCAATCGTCACCAGCTAGCAAAGGTATTGGTAAAGGCTTCTGATCTCATTCGTTCTCAGCCATCGTTCATGTTGTAATGTCACAGACTTTCACACTCTTTTGCAGGGGAATGCTCATGTCTGAGCAGATCTAACTAAAACTTTACGGTGCCTGAAACAACTCAAAGCAACATTTGTGTCAAACAGAAAGGCTGACTCCCCTCTAATTCCTGTAAACTCAGGAATTAAATTCCAACCTTTGAGCAGCAATAAAGATGACTGAATTACATTTGGTTGTCCCTCCCAGACTGCCCACCGTACTGTAGGATGGCTGGAGCATTCCTGCCTCACGTCCTGCTGGCTCGGAGCATTCTCCAGAGGGCTGTATTCCTTGTCGACAGTCTGGTCACATCTTCCTCTCCAACCTACTGTCAAGATTTCATTGTCAGTCACATCTCACTTTGAGACAATGTGAAGATGGCTGAGCATCCTTTCCAGATTTTTTTTTCACAAACTATGACTCCCAACTTCCCCGGTGTTCCTGGAGCACCTGAGGAGGATTATTGTCTCAAAGTTGGTACAAACTTGCAGCAACTGCAATTAGCAACATGACAGACAGAACTATAAACCAATTTCTACAATAATGCTCTTCTACCATATGCATAAGTCTCTGAGATTTTCATTCAGTGGACAAAAACATACCTATATTCAGTGGGTTTCATGCTGGATGTTTTGTATTCTTGTATCTATTTTTGGATAAAAGAGAGGAGAAAGAGAAGCATGTCTTCCCTAGTACGCTGGAGAGATTAATGTGGAAACCAGCCTTCAACTTGGAAGTGGCATAGCTATGTGTCTGTTAATGAGAATGATGAGTTTTTCTAAGTTTTAGGGAAACTACAACATCATTTCTGTTTGAACATTTATTTGTGCTCAAATACATAGTATTAATAATGCATTTCAAGCTGGAGCTATGAACTCCTAGGTCTGTGCACCTCCATTCAGCCACATTTGAACACCAGCTACATTCTAACGTCAGTGTCAACTGAGGCATAAAAGTACTTCCCCAAAGACATACCTCTACTTCATAATATTATTACAATCACACTTTCAAATCTAGATAAAGAATATTCAAGGACAGAAAGTCAAAGACACACAATTGGGAGCTGCTGATGCAATATTAATGCGTGACTGCAAACTCATTTTCCTACAGGACACCTACCTCCTTCACATTGCAAGGCGGCCCCAAGGCCCCATCTCAGGAGGAATCCAGGCTGAGTAGCAAGAGGAGCTTTCTTATGCAGGTTGTTCACATTATCTGCTGCAGGAGCTGACAGGCATGAAGCAGAGGAAGCAGAGAACAAGATACATAACAAGATACATAACAAGATACCCTTTATACATGATGGATTTTCCTAAGTTACAGGAAACAATACAGGAATTTAAAAAAGAAGAAAAAGTCTGGGTCATCTACCAGACTAGGATGACTAGGCTCACAGCCTCCTCCTTTACCATTTGAACCCACTATCTGAACTATGGGCTCGTATCCTCACTTGACCTCCTGCTTTCCCACTCCACAGCCTGTGTCCTGCTCCTGGATCCATCTGTTCTGTCTGCACAGCAGGGATGACCCCGTGGACACACTAAGGGCCGCCTCTAGACCAACTGTGATGCTGAACAACTGCCTGGTCCCTGCTGCACCCTGTCACTGGAGACACAGGCAAGGAAGGTGGCAGCAGGAGAGAGGGGAGAAAGTGCGGGAGGGGGAAAGGAAAAGAGGAAACCTCTGTCCCAGTGAATCTATAACACTGGTGCTATGGGGCCAGAAGCATGCCCAGAAGACATTGGGTGTTCAGGAGGCAAAGCTGCCAATGTCTGAAAAACCTCCTGTTCAGGAAGCACAGACTTACTAACTTAGAGGCTAGTATGTTGGTCAAACTTAGAAGAATTTTCACAGGGACAGAGAAAAACACATACCATATACAAAGGCACGAGCCCTATGACAAATTCCAAGCCCTTATTTCAAAGCTTGGAGTTTCTTAATGAAATATCTGTCCCTCTAATCTCATGTTTGGAAACTGTTATTCCAGTTTAGCTGAAACAGTTGATCCATCCTTCCAAAGTCATCATTAGGTAGACATTTGGCATGGAAATCTTCCATCATTTGGCAAAGCATTTCATGGGGAAGTGCTTTAAAAGAATATAGCTTTGGAAAGTGTAGAACACTCTTAATGGTGAGATGTGTCATGCCATGAGCTGCGAAAATTATTCAAGGAGCTTCGTAGGCCTTCATGGAATAATTTGCAAAGCAAAGGGGGGAATAATCCTGAAATCATAACCTTGCTTGCAACTATAAACAGAACTAACAAAAAGCCCTTCAAATAGAATTGCTGGGGAAGGTTTCCCAAGTTTTTTTTCCCCCAATGTATACCAACTTTTAAGACTAAAGCCTCCTCATCCTGCCTCCTTTCTTAGCCTCTAAGACACATTTAGATTGACAGCTGTACATCTTGAGTGTGCTTGTTGCTGTGATTCCTGGATCTTGTATTTGCACGTCTAGAAGAAAGTGATTTCTGCCCAATGTAAGAATTTGACACTGTAGTAGGGTGTCCTCAACCCCACCTACAACCATCAAATCTCCAATTCTTTTTTTGGGCCTCCATACAAATCCTTCCCCCGCATAAATCCTTGTCCTGCTATGCCTGCAGTTACAGGGCAGCCATAGCGCAACCCCTTCATTTGACTGCGAAGACTCACCTTGCAACTCACACAGTAAGATGTCCCTCCCTAAACCATGCGTTGGTTCAGGGGAAGTGGCGATGGCAGCAGAGAAGACTAGTACATTATGCAAAGCGAGGAAATGGGAGGCAAGCTGTCCTTCACCAGCAAGTGCAGAAAAGTAGCTAACCACAGAGTGGTTTCCTCAAGCAGGGCTCGAAGTCCAATGGACTTAGCACCACAAGAGTAGCTCTGGCGGGAGCTAAAAAGGGGAGTTGTAAGAGTTTGCTAATGCTGCCCTGGTGAGCAGAGGAGGCTAACCACAAGGGATGAGCAGCCATATGGTTCTGAGACTGTCTGTCTTCATTTACTTCACCTTAGTCTTTAACAGAAAGAAAGGTCACTAAAAAAAGCCCAAGATTACAGATTCTGCAACTTCTGCTGTGCAAGTTGAAAGCGTCCTGGGAGGTTATCTCATGCAGCTGGCTAGCATTGTGCTGAGGGCTGGGCCAGGTGAGGGTCACCTCCTGGAGGAATGCTGGAAAGAACAAACGCTTACTATTTTCTTGCACTATTTCTGGCTATTTCTAGGCTATAAAATCATGTCATTTAAAGAAAGAAAAATCACAAAGTATCAAAAAATGGTTCCAAACTGACTTTCCAGTCACAAACAGGTCAACACAAGCCAACTGGCATGGCCACTGTGCAGCTCCTCATAGCTCTAATTAGCTACTTCTATTTTCCAATTTGCTCAATTTATCTAATTGGCTCCTCTGCAAAAGGCAATTCAGGGAATGTCTTTCCCTGTGGAGTTATTTATAAAATGTCAACCCAAGCTCAATAGCTAATGAACCTCAACCTGCACTGAGTTCAGCGAGGGTGATTTCATCTTGCCTCGACCTTCTCTCCCCATCTGTGCCCGTTGGATGTCAGGAGTTTGTTTATACTACTTGTGCCTTTTCTCTCTGAAGCTGAAACTCTTCTAAATGTGTCAGGAGTATGGGAAAGCACAAAAGGAATTTCTCTGGCCTGCAAAAAGTGCTAAGCTTAACACAATGGTATCTAATAACAGCAATGCCAGTGTGGCTGGCATCTGGCCAAGGTCCATACCGACTTCAGTGCTAACACAGCAACACATGCTGAGGCCTCTTTCTTTGGCTGAGTCTGAAGAGTTTTGCCTCACACCCAGCCCACATTGCACTTGGCATGAATGAGTGGGGAGACACTGTGAGGTCTGGAGATAATGGGATCTCCGTCTGCAAGTCTCTCTTTCTCCAGAGCGACCCCCTCCCCCTCCCCCATTCTTCTTTTCTGCAGATTTAATTTTCTGTAAAGTTCACACTTTCCATCTCAACAGCCAGGATATACAAACATGAGCTCAGCTTCCACCCTTGACCAAACTAGAAAGGAGATCTTCTGTTATTGTTGTCATTGCAGAGGAAAGCTGCACAGTTTGGGAGGTGTCAGACCAGGGGGCACGGGCATTGCCCCCCGTGCATCACCACCTCTGACAGCACTGTCTCCAAGCTGGACAGACTGCCTGAGCATGGCAATCAGGAGCGAGTGAGGGAAGCAGTCAGAAGACGAGGATGACCTGGTCCAGTTTCCGAAAGGCTAGGAGTTTCTTTTCAGCAGCTCCCTAGCTTCGGGCAGACCAACATCACCCCCCTGTCCGAAGGCCAGAGCCCACCACCCTGCAACGCCCTAGACATTCTCCTGGTTAAACCATTTCCTGCTCCGGGAGGATGGGCAGAATAGTCTTCCTCTCCCATCCTCTGGATGTTTTCCAGTCAATGAAACGCTGCACGCTACACGCAGTGCGGCAACGGCGGAAAAATACCACCAGTGTTTGGAAAGGAGCTAAATGCTCCTTCACTTTTGCCAGGACCAATGGAGAAAAAAGGGGTTGGAGCTGCAAAACTTGTGGCCCGGTCCTTTCAGATGCACTGGTGAACAAGAGACGTCCCTCCACGCGCAAAGGGACGTTTTTGTTGTTCGTCTGGTTGCGACTGCTCTGTAAGTAGACACAACAGTGCTCTCCCCAGGATCGCTGGGGATGGTTTAGCAACCTAAGCAACGGGTTTGAGGCAGCGAGAATTCAAGGTATCACAGTCTCCAGTCCCCGCAGAACCCATTAAGCAGTTTATCCTCGAGCAGATAAAATGCCTTTCGTGTCGTTGCTGCGCTCAGATCTTTTCGATGAGACCTCAGAGACTGAGCTCATTGCTGGGCTTAGCGGAAAGTAAAGACCTCATGATGCTAGTGGTAAGAGCAGAAGTTTTCCTCGGTGACCCTGGTTAAGTTTTTTTCCAGTCTCCCTTCTGTGCAGTTGTGTGCTATCCTGCACAGAAGGCAGCCCAGCCTACAGAAAAGTTACGTGTATATGCTGTGCACACTGCAATGGTCCTCGGAGAGGAACCCAGTCCAGAAATACACAGTGTATTTATAATAGGATCAAACAGAGAAGGTGTTGTTTTAAGATTCAGAAAGCCCATCAGAGAAAAGGTTTTCTAAAAAAAAAAATTTCCTTTCATTTCAGATCAAAGGGGCAGAGCAGGAGGATGTTTTCCTGCCAAAAAATATTCTTTTGTCAAAAAAGTCTCTGCCTAGAAACAATCTCCATTTGCAGATATATTTTTAATGTGCAACTTCCCAGATTAATTCAGTGTGGCCATTTTTACTGTCTTTTTTTGTTTGTTTCCTGTTGTTACACAATTTTCAGGTATTAGATAATTAGACTGTCACTTCCTCCTCCCCATCCTTTCTCAGTCAGAAAGAATTTTTAACAATTGAGAAATTCCACTGAGAAGATGATAAGCATTTTGACCTATTTATTTCTTATCTTGGAAGGCAAAAAGCAAGAAAAAATGTATATATTTCTTTTTGCTTTTGCCTTTGACAAAATCGAAATAATAAGGAAGATTAATCTGGTGCTTTCTTGTATTTTTCAAGTACGTATATTTCTCATTTTCCCATATTATTTCTCTCCTTTTTACAGAGGGAAAGGGAAGAGAAAAGAAGCAAGGAGCAAAAACTAAAATATGTTTCTCTTTAGGAATCAAATTTAAATGAAAACTTCAACATGAAGTGAAATAAAGCAGCTCATTTTATTTTGATTAGAATTTTTCTCCAGAAGAAGTTGTATGAGAACCTTGAATAATTTTTTTAAAGAGCTTTTCACTATATAAAGTGGCTTTTTGAGCTAATGTTTCAAAGAAGTACAGCTGGCAACAGGCAGTCACCCGTACATCTACAGTAGGAACATATTTTATCAGAGCAATTACCAGACATATAAATCTAACATTGGACCTACTATAAGTCACAGCCTAGACATTAATTTCTGCCAATCAATAATAGGTAACTGTTTAAAGCACAACAGGAATTTAACCTCAAATAGGAGAGACAGTGTGAGGAAGGAATGATTTTATTCAAGGAGAGATGACAGATTTACCATCATCAGATTTTCTGAGTGCAAACAGGATGGCAAGCTTGCAGCTCCTCACATTTAAGGGACTGTAATAAAGGCTGAAACATTCACTATAGGAAGGAGATGAAATATTATCAGTGGGTCTTAATAAGGTTGCTCTGAAAAAGAACAGATGGTTTTACACAACTGGACTTGCAGCAAAGCTCAGCAAAAGCTGAAAAAAAATAATTTTGGCTAGAATTTGTGTAACTTTCCAAATTAATTCACTGTGGCCATGCTTATACTGCTTCTTCATTCATTTCCCATGAACATCAGAGCGATCAAGTTTTACCCACACAAATTCCTGCAGAAGGCACATTTTCAGCTTGCTTCCTCACATACTCAGCAATGATGTATTTTAAAGTTGCCCCCAGAGTTTACAGTCTGATATGAAACTGGTCTTGGCTTAAGAAAAGCAGGCAGAGGCTTCCAAAGCCCCTTACTAGAGCCGTGGTGTTGCAGCTTTTCAGCTTATAGGATCTTATGTTACCCCTTGAAATAAGGATCCACAACAATTTTTACACTGCGTGACTCTGATCACAGAAAATTAAAAGAAACCCTGCACTCATCTGCTAAATTTCACATGAAGCAATGTTCGCTAGCTCATGATGCTGTAGGTATGGTCTGGCTCATCAAGAAGTGTTTTTTTGCCGTCTTTTTCTTTTTAAAATATTTTTCAGCAAACTAATCTGAATTATCTGAATAATCTGAATTGTCTTTTGCCAAGCTGCAGCAACTTGTTCAAGCCCTCCTGTTGATGAGTGTGCTAATTAGCACAGCACACAGGGAAGTATATTATAAACCTTGAAACCAAGCATAGTTAATTAACAATATTTCAACTGTGAAATAATACATAAGAATACAATTCCTTAGAGAGAGAGGAAAAAAAAAGAACAGAATAATCCTGAATGAGGTGTGCCTTGCAAGCAGACTGCAGCTGATGAAGAAATGACCAAGAGATGGAGCAAGAAGCAGGGATAAGTCACCGCCTAAGCTCTCATTTATAACTTTATGAACAATAACCCATTTGCATGACATAACCTGGCCGGTCCTCAGGGCAAATAACCTTTTACATATAGCAGGGTCTAGGAGGTTTTCATGACATTCGAGACAGAGACAGCAGCCATCTCTTTTCATTGCAGAAGAACTGCAGAAGAAAGTTGTTTCAGCAGTTTGCTGGTTTGGCTGAGGGAAGGAGGCAAGCGGATGCTACCACTTCCATCGTGAGACTTTCATCTGTACCATCAGCCATGTATTCAGGGTGAGGCACCAGAGAGTAACAGAGCAGACATGCTGCCAATGCTCCTAGACCCTGAGGGAAACGACCGACAAAGTGCTCACTGGTATTTCCTCATCCTATCTGGAGTGACCAGTGGAGAATGAAACCTTCATCCCTCTGAGAAGACACTGTCTCATCCCCCCAGAATGAGCCACCAGTGTCGCTCCAAGGGTGATGCAGACTTCCTGGCGTGATGAGAGCCACGTGATGAAAGAAGGATCACTGAATTATCTGGCTGAAATGCTGAGCCTGACCCTGAGGGCACTTTGTGAACAGCACTGGCACATCATCGCTGGGGACCTACCAGTGGCAGCTTTGTACCCTGGTGTGTTGTTCAGCACTGAACTTCTCTAGCTCTTGCCCTCGCTCCCTCTCCCCTTCCCTTTAGGGGGATGGTGGTGGTTAGGCAAATGTCCACCACCTGGAGGAGAAAAGACAGCCAGATTGTTCTTCCACCCACCCTCTGGAGACATGCAGCCTGGCCTCTGCAGTGTCGTAACGCGCCAGAACCATGTCACGTGTAATATTTGAGCACAATCTCACGTGCTGTGGCTGAGCTGGACTTTCTAAATGTCACACTGGTTTGACAGCAGGACCAGGTTCACAGCCCTGTGGTCGGCGGCAGGGAGTGGCTGCAGCAACTAAACTCCTGCGGTTCCTGAGCGTAGGGCAGCGCCCTGGGCACCATCGCTGGCCCTGATATGTTCAGACCCCACCTAAACTGGCCTAAACTTAGGTTGGAGCTAGTGCTACTGAAACGCTGGTCCTCCTCAGACCGCACAGACCCCACCTTCTTGGTGGCTCTCCTGAGAGGCGCAGTGTGGGGCCCTGATGCAGACCGGTGCTGCTCCCACAGCTGAACGGCACCATACCCCCACCCCGCTGCAGGGCAGGAGCCATTTGCCTCTGTCACTTCCCATCATTTTCCTGATCCGCAGTGCAGAGCACCAGGTGTCCTGCAGGGGTTAACATCGGTGTGACAAACCTGTGCTTTGGCTTCGACCAGCCTCCTACCTGGTTCTCCACCTCTGATTTCTGTTGCAACCAGAGATGCTAAACACATCGTTAGTGAGGATGTAACTCAGTTAGGTACCTTGGATCTCAAAAGAAAATCCCACATTCAGACATCCTTTTAAAATGAAAAAAGACCCCAGTTCTGCCAAAGTCTTTATTTTCCTACAGTATGCCTACATGTTCACTCCGGTGAGATGTGCCAGAGGGTAAAGAAGGGTGAAAACGAAAGCGCTTTGATACACTCATTTACACCCAAAGCAGCAAGAGCAAAAGCCCCCTCACACCACCTTTGCCTGGGCACTTCATCCCTGCCTGGTGTGTCTGCACGTCTCACAAGGACTTATAGCTCCCGCCAGCACGTGGCTCAGCAACGGAGAATGACGGAGCAGCTTTGTGCCCTCGCTTGTGTGGTGTACCTTCAGGACAGGACTACACACCTCGAGCTGTTTCGCGCAGACCTGTGAGAGCGAACGCTACAGCCGCAGCTTCCAGTCAGTGTGAGCTTAGGGCGGATTTCAAACGATAATCTGGGGGTGAAAAGACATACATTCCAGTAAGCATTCCAGATCTCACAGAGCTGAGTTCACTGGGAAAAAATCTTGGATCAAGTCAGCATTAAAGGGATCACTTCAAAAAAGAAGGAAAATAGAGGCTTAGTATCAGGAAATATTTGCTAGCAGGGAGCTTTGTTCAGATGTGCAGCTCTCTCTCAAAGGAAGAGATGGGGCTTCCATCACTGCAGTCAGTTAAAACCAGACCTGACAAAGCCCTGAAGAATAATTTGCTTGTACTGGCCGGAGGGATGTATTAGATGGGATAAGAAGTCTTTTTTCCACTTCTAGATTTCAATTATTCCTCTTTAACCTTCTTTTTCTGTATGCTTGCTCCCCTCAGCTGGTTATTGCAGGAATGGATTTCAGCTAAACGAACACAGAGGAGCGGAGGAAGCACAGAGCTCAGTCTGAATTTCTGCATGGGCCTGCGTCCAAGAAGAAAATGACTTCGCAAGGCTGGATAATTAATTTTTAATTTAATTATCAGCTTAATATCAAACATTTAAATGCAATAGCTATCAGTGCATACTGAAGCCTTCTATTTTCAGGCACTATCTAGTTTAAAACTGCAGCTCTAATGCTGTTAGCAGATGGATGTGTGTTATTGCAGTATAGGGAACTGGAAATTCTCCATATACCAAGCTATAAATATTTCTTTGACATTTATTATCCTCACTTGAGTTCAGGTGCTAAAATACTTGGACTGAAGTCATGTTTGTAGCAGAAAAAGTCAATCTGGGATCTTACCTTGTTGCTGGCTAAATTATTAAGAACAGACAAAGACAGCAGGGAAAGGGAGTCCCTCACTTAGTAGAGGTCATGCAACCTTTGAATCAAATTAGCTGAAGTTTCGACTCATTTAATGATAGTGGTTCTCAAACACTCCTGCTCAGACAATATGATAGATCACTTCACCAGGGCTTTTCTTATTCTCTTCCCCCCCCCACTTTTTCTTGTCTGTCTTAGTGCGTGTGCAGTAGGATTGCATTTGCGGTCATGAATCTGAATCCCAGTTTTGCCAGCTGCATTGGATTGTAAACTCCAAGTCATATGAATCTCAATTTTGATTGCCCTAAGGGAAGTGTTGGATTATGTAAACCAGGAGATAATAGCCCTTATAAAATCCCTCTAATAAAATAAAATCAAGGTGTATGTGTCATGGTGGATTAACAGACTTGCCTTTTCCTTTCTTTTTTTTTTTTTTTTTCCTGTTTCAGGCTCCTGGTTGCAGTTGACTAGAAACACGTACCACAGGGGGAAGGGGAGCATACTGTCATTTGTGAATCATACAGAAATGTGTGATAATCTTTAAAATGATAAGACGGTTCCCTGTGGTGAAGATTAAAGAGAAATGGTGAATAGTCTGTGTGACAGTACTCAGCAACTGCTTATGTAGCAAAGAGCCGCTATTTGAAACAGCATGTGAATGTAGCGCAGCCCAATCGAGTGGCCTGACTTGGCATTTGTCCAGGACAAAATAATGGCCACCTCTGCCCTTCAAAAACTATGGAGGAACTTCTAATAACTAAACCACAAATATACTTCCAGCAACCAAAATTCTCATCCAACAGTACGCCTTGAATAGCGTGCGATCCCTCAGCTATTCACTGTGGCAGGGGTGTGTTGTCAGCTCAGAAATTTGGAAAGTCCCAGCTGTCCAGCCATTCCGAACATACCCCCGCCCCCGCCTCCATGGTGCATGTACGGATGGCTGGGACCTTTCTGCTGAGATGATGCGTTTTTACAGAAAAACAGGGAAACATGACTGCAGAAGAGACTTCTTTTCACCAGAAAACTCCACATTGGAGGAAGTCCTTGATTTTTGTTTGATAAAACCAGGATGTCCCATTTCATTTGGGGCAACTGGTGGTTAAGCTCTGCAACACTGCAATCCCCAGACAATTAGAGTTTGGGGGACCTAGGCCACTAGTCTTTACCGTGAGCTAAATTACCCCTGTGGACTGTATCTCCTGTGGTACCCCACTATCACGAGGAGGACGTCCTGTCTGCAGGAGGACCATGAGGTCAGCTGCGGATGGACTTTTCATCTCTCTTTTTATATGGAGCAGACAGGTCAAACTTTAGCAATAGGGAGGATATACCAAGCAGCCTAAAGAGCTGTGGCTGTGGTCCCCAAAATCTTGTGCCTGATCTACAGGTGCCTCTGCAGCCTCAGGTCTAGGCTGCAGCACTGCCATCCTGCTCTGAGGACACTCTGCAGGTGCAAGTCTGCAAGTCCTGGGCCACAGGCTGCCAAGCCCAGCAGTGAGGAGCTGCAGCTCCACGTCAGCCCACAAGTGCAGGTCAGCGTTAATCCAAAAGTAAATGAAACATTTTCATTTGTTCAAAAGAGAAAAGCTTCAGAAATTTTTTGTCCCCCACAGAATTTCAGCATCTCAACCTTTGTGGTTATTTTTTCTCCCCCTTTTGGGGCTGAAAAACAGATGTCAAGTCACCGCAGAAGTTCTGTCTGTCTATTCTCCAGGTTACTTTCAAGATCATTCGGCCAAATACTGAGTCATCTGGACACTACTTTGCTGACAGCACGGTTCAGTCGGTGGCCCTGAGGCTGCATCTGGCCTATCACGGGCAAGACGAAGAATGGGGCCACTGGAATCACAAATAAAACCTGAAGAACTAAATAACCCTTCCTCCTACCACTCTCCAGCACAGAAAGCCCAGCTCTTGGTGCTGGCTCTACCAAATGTGGCCCTCCACAGTGGCGTGGTTGTGCTGCAGGAGTGCGATGGGAGCATTAAAGTCAGACCACACTTAAAAAATCTGGTTTAAAGTACAAAACTGCTTCAGTGCCGAGCTGATAATAATATTTCTAGCATGAGAAGGTTTTTGAATCTAGCAAACAAAGACAAAATAAGATCAAGACAAAAAAACTAAATAAGAAATGCCATGCCTGTTTAAAGCCCTGCAAGTAATTAACCTTTGCAAGAAAACTACCATAGGATGCGGTAAATTCTCCATCACTTTGTTCTTAAAATCAAGGTTAAACAAATTTTTTTTGTAAGACATGCTTTGGTTTAGCTACAAGTTGTTGAAGTTAAGGCAGCATTTACTTTGTGACATTATTTGGCATGTACTATGCGGGAGGCCAGCCCAGAGCAGGTCATCATTAAAGTCCTTTCTGGCTTTACAGTCTATGAAATTACTAACCAGAGAACTGAGCCCTTGAGCTTGACCACATTGCTAGTGGGTGAAATAACTCCTCAAGGTGTAGACAGACCCCCTCCAATCAGTAAACATCTTGCTCTACAGGGTTCAGATTAAGTGAGGGCATCTACCCGTAAGGAACACACATTGCATTTGCTGCTCAGAGCACCTTTACTGGTGTTGAGGGGGTAAGGCACTTCTGTAGGATAAAACAGCATCTTCGCACACTCATGGGTTTTTTATGGCTGCTGACATGTCTGCATTAATGCTTAGCTGTGTTTTCCCACCTCCAGGACTAGTTAGATAACTTCTGTTGGCAGACTCCTGCCAGCCATCTTAGCTTCATAAAAAAAGGCTGAAAACTGTCTTGTGGAACAAATTGTTTGGAAATGGGGACACTCTTGGAAAGGGATGGAAAGAGTCTTAAACTTTGGATCACTGGCCAAGGTAGACCCTTCCTACTAAAACTGCATCATGAAACTTCAGAGAAGTATCCATTGTCAACTGTTCATTCTCCTTTTTCCTTTCAGGTCCTCATTTCCCGAACTCATCACAATCTTCCCAAGAGACTTCTCCTCCTATAAGAATCTCTTATTTTCTCAACCTCAGTTTGAGTCTTTCTGATATATGCTCCCATCCACTTTGGTCCTGACTAGTCGTCTCCAAGCTCTCCTATAACATGCTTGCTCCCAACCCCAGCTCCATGTCAGAGCAGCACATGGTGGGCAGGAGGGAGAGCACCTCTTCTGGAGGAGCATTGAGAAAACAGAAGAGTTTGTTCCAAATGTGAGTCCCAAACTGCCTCAGTGGTCAGGAAGTTGTCTTGACCATACAAGTAGTTGTAACTCAGTTCTCAGCACAGACCACATTTGAAAGTACAGCAATCTTGGTCCAGTATTGGTCCTAGAACTTCAATAGTGTCTGCTGCTGTCCTAGCAGTAAAGTGTTTTATTTCTCTTGACATTCACTCAAATTTTAGAAAGGCTAAAAGGTTAAATAATCCTCAGGCAGAAGGAGTTTAGGTCTGGGGTTAAATTAATAGTTGGAGACTGACGCAAAATGACTTTACTGATCCAACAGGTTTCTTTTGAACTCTCTCAATGTCTTCATTATTCCCACAGTTGTCTCCAGCACCGTGTGGCCAACTTCTAACTACATCTCTGTCTCAACAGGAACTCCTTGCAGTTCACAGAAGGGTCAGCTGAAGGGAGGAAGTGGGCAGTGATTTGGTCAACAAAGGCTCCAGTTTATTAACTGCTACAGGTGGCCAAAGGGATAGCAGACAGCGAAGCAGACAGCACTTTATCATACAAGTAACCAAGGCATTTTCACTTGATTTACATAAAGATTGCACTGTCAAGGCAGGAGCACAGCCTGAAGTCTACTGTGATTATATGTCATGTACAGAGTCCGGTAAGAAAACAAAGGTAAGAAGGTACAGAGAAATAAAATGAAGGAGACAAAGATTCATATGCTCTCCTATTTCTGACCTCTGTAAACATGACCTCTCATTTTTGCTTTGAGCCAACCATATCAAAGATATAGGAACTCTCATTGAGAGCATCCTTTGGAAACCTGTGAAGTCTGCTTTCTGGCAATAATGCTGTCCAACTGTATCAGGGCTGTTTCTTTCTGAACATATTGAGCTGACTCAGTGAAGTGCAGGGCTTTAAAAATCCCTCCTACAGGGAGATCTGCAGCCACACAGCCTATCTACAGCTACAGGGAAATACTGGGGGAAAGTATCTGAGAACCATGTGCACAATCCAAGCGATTCAGCATTGACCTTCTAGTGTAGTGTTTATTAGCTCTTAACTATTAGCATTTGCTCAGTGTGCTTCATTGGGTGAGACTGACATAATCCAACAGTATGGTGTGGCATCTGGATGATGTTATCACACATACTCTTGCATGCACAATCACATTCATGTGCATATGCATATACACACACGCGCGCACATACCTAGAGATATACGAGCACGGTGCAAAATGGGCAACTGGAGGCTTTTCTTTTCCTGACATTGTAGGTGACAAACTAGACAGGATGAATGGAATCAAAGCCTTTCTTTCATCTCTTGTTGGAAACGGCAATTTACTTCCAACACTACTAAGAGGTTTTGAAAATCCACAGAAAGATACAGAAGTACACACGAAATATAGATGGAAATATTTTCCTGGAGCTGGAGGGTAACAATAATATCGTGTGCTTTCTGAACAGGCTTCACAGACAGCAACCCATAACTTGCCACACTGAGGTGGAAGAAACCCATTTATGTTCATCTTTACTCAATAGCGAACAGACTAGTGATTCCTGCTGGGTATGACCATACGTCTCTAGATACAGCCCTTTCTCCCTTAGAATAGGGCAGCATAAACTGAGATTATAATCTACTATATTGTCTCTCTTTCCATTTCCCTCACCTTGGGAAATGAAGGCCACATGGGAATATCATAGCCAGAGCTGGAAAAGACACCTGCACTAAATGTTGCTCTGCTCTTCCTATTACACGTTTTTTCTCTCTGTTTTAATGAACTCTGCTGAACCTGAGCCACTGCTGGAGTTGTTGGAACAGATTTCTGCCCATCTGGGGGGGCTGTTCAGGTTAATTTGTTATTTTCTGAAATATCAGCTAAGAAAAAAACCCCACGTTCCGCCATGTCCCAGGAAATGGATTAGGCAGAAAAATACAGTTTCATCCTCAGTATAAATTCATGGCGGGGTTTTCACCAAGAAGTTTGGTGCCTCCAAGTTTAGGATCAGCAGTGGTGGGAGCTCAGGTGAAGGGGTAGATACAAGCCTGGGGGGAGCATTGTGGGGAGAGGCTGAGAGAGAAGACTAGAAATAGAAGGGGAGGCTGGGACTGAAGGAAGCAGCTGGTGACTGTGTGGAAACTGAGATGAGGAGGTGGAGATGAGGAGCTGAAGGGTAGGGGGAGATGGGAACAAGACAAGGGCAGGCTGGAGGGTCATGGGCAAGCTGGGACGGGAAAAGAAAATAAGTGTCTGCAATCATTTGATCCAGTGCTTCCATGCCGGGACAGCGGTCCTTGCTGCAGAGCCACAGGCACCGTTGCAGGATGCGTGTTGCATGGTGCGTGCAGAGTCCCTGCCAACCCACAGGCTGCTTCTGCACTTCTGGGGCTGGACGGGCACTCCTGCACCGCCGTCCTGGAGATGGGCAACACAGCCCAGGGCAGGAGGGGGAGAAGGTGGCAGCTAAGGGCAGGGCTGGGGAACCCTGAGCGCTCTGAAAAGGGGGGCACAGCCAACTTTCTCAAGTGAGGTGCAGCCAGGATTTCTGGGTCAACTCCTGTTAGCAAATTGCTGCATGACCTCTTGGGAAAAGCGTCTGCCTCCTCATCCTCTAGCCCATATACAAAAATGACCCCTTCCTACTGCAACCAGGAGGCAGGGAGGACTCTGGAGATGTGGGCCTTGCTGAGGAGAAACCACCACCACCGACTCCAGTGTCTGTCAATACTGCCAAAACATTTTCAGTGAGAAATCTAAATATTTCATTCAAACACTTTGAAAAGGAGGAATTTTGATTTTTCCACATGGATTTACATCTCATATAGAGACTCATTTCAGTTGGAATCAAAATTATTTATATGTCACATGAAAAACAAAAACCAGAATGAAACCACTTTGTTTGACTTGTGTAATTCTTTTCCATTTTTGAGACCTGCCTTTGAGTGAAGGAATCAGGCCTCCTGGTGGTCCACATGGGAGTAGTATTGCTTCTTACGAAGGAATTCCCAGGTTTTCAGTTTGCTGTTTTAAAAAATGAGGAAATCTACACAAAAACTATGTTAAAAGATCATTAGGGTTGTAAAATCAAACACTAATAGGAGGGATCAAAATTAAGATAGCTGTAAAATTTAAGTTCAGTCCTCTTGCGCCATGTGCACTATAATGATCTACAAGAAAGGCCGGAAGGAGGATCCTGGGAACTACAGGCCTGTCAGCCTGACCTCTGTACCGGGGAAGATTATGGAGCGGTTGGTCTTGAGAGTGCTCACAGGGCACCTGCAGGACAACCAAGGGATCAGGCCCAGCCAGCATGGGTTCATGAAAGGCAGGTCCTGCTTGACCAACCTGATCTCCTTCTATGACCAGGTGACCCGCCTAGTGGATGAGGGAAAGACTGTGGACGTTGTCTACCTGGACTTTAGTAAAGCCTTTGACAGCGTCTCCCACAGCATTCTCCTGGAGAAACTGGCAGCTCGTGGCTTAGACAGGTTTACTCTTCGCTGGGTGAGGAACTGGCTGGATGGCCGAGCCCAGAGAGTTGTGGTGAACAGTGTTAAATCCGGCTGGCGGCCGGTCACAAGCGGTGTTCCCCAGGGCTCGGTTCTGGGGCCGGTCTTGTTCAATATCTTTATTGATGATCTGGATGAGGGAATCGAGTGCTCTCTCAGTAAGTTTGCAGATGACACCAAGTTGGGTGGGAGTGTTGATCTGCTGGAGGGTAGGAGGGCTCTGCAGAGGGATCTGGACAGGCTGGATCGATGGGCAGAGGTCAGCTGTATGAGGTTTAATAAGGCCAAGTGCAGGGTCCTGCACTTAGGCCACAGCAACCCCATGCAACGCTACAGGCTTGGGGAGGAGTGGCTGGAGAGCTGCCTGGCAGAAAATGACCTGGGGGTGCTGGTTGACAGCTGACTGAACATGAGCCGGCAGTGTGCCCAGGTGGCCAAGAAGGCCAACAGCGTCCTGGCCTGTATCAGGAATAGTGTGACCAGCAGGAGTAGGGAAGTGATCGTGCCCCTGTACTCGGCACTGGTGAGGCCGCACCTTGAATCCTGTGTTCAGTTTTGGGCCCCTCACTACAAGAAGGATGCTGAGGTGCTGGAGCGTGTCCAGAGAAGGGCAACGAAGCTGGTGAGGGGTCTGGAGCACAAGTCTTATGAGGAGCGGCTGAGGGAACTGGGGTTGTTTAGTCTGAAGAAGAGGAGGCTGAGAGGAGACCTTATCGCTCTCTACAACTACCTGAAAGGGGGTTGTGGCGATGAGTGTGTTGGTCTCTTCTCCCAAGTAACTAGTGATAGGATGAGAGGAAATGGCCTCAAGTTGCTCCAGGGGAGGTTTAGATTGGATATTAGGAAAAATTTCTTCACCGAGAGGGTGGTCAGGCATTGGAACAGGCTGCCCAGGGAGGTGGTGGAGTCACCATCTCTGGAAGTGTTCAAAAAACGTGTGGATGTGGCACTTCAGGACATGGTTTAGGGGACATGGTGGCGCTGGATTGATGGTTGGACTTGATGATCTTGAAGGTCCTTTCCAACCTAGTGATTCTGTGTGATTCTGTGATTAATTATAAACACAACAATTTTTCTCCAGGATCCCCATCTCATGCAATATGCAGATGGATGGTGCTTTGGCCATGAAAAGGGGTTGCGTAATGAAAAAAGCTGTTGTCTACCAGACCTTGCACAACTGCTGAAGAAGACAGAACGTGCAAAATAAATATGACACTGGGGGAAAAACGAGAGAGGATGAGAGAGTGAGGGAGGATCATGCTATGGCTTAAACAACTGAAAGCCGAACTGAGAGAACTGGAGTCCAGGCTTGCTTTTGCCTCAGAGTTCCTGAGCAATGCCTGTCAAATCACTCCAACAGGGTCTTTTGGGGGTGGTCCTCCCTCCTCCGTGCACTGAAGACACGAGGCCAAGCCTGGTCTGCAGAGCTGAGTGCTGAGTCAATGGGAGCTGTGCTTTGAAGATGGGGGTGTGCCATGAAAGGAGTAACTTATTTATTTGTTTAACTTTGGGCTCCCCAGCTTGGCACTCACATGTTCACAGAGCATGTTGCATAAAAAGCCCGTGGACTAACAGCTCTGCCTTCACACGCAGGCCTGAAGAGCGATCGGTAACGCAGGGTCAGGGACCACACACTGAACAATGAGGATTAAACAAAAACACTGGAAAACTTGTCAGTAACTGAACACCGTGGTCTGAGTGGGGGACATCTTTGGGAAGAAGATGTGATCTCATAATAAAAGACTGCAGCATATGCATATTATACTGGTCACCTTAAATGGGGTATTTCCTAACTTTCAGTGCTGCACTCTGCAATTTTAACATTTTTATAATCAATTTAGCTTACAGTGGTAAATCAATGTAACTCATTTCTAAAGCATGTTAAGAATGTCCACATGTTCCGCTGAATCAGTGACAAATCATAGGCCTTTACGTATGGGAAGACTTTTGGACTAAATTCCTTAGAGCCATGCGCTTTGATGAGCTGCAAAATAGTCACACAAGGGTTTATAATAGTTTCAATTCACTATTGTTTTAAACCAGTTTACTCTAAGCTGATGCAAATTTCTCGCAAACGTGTCTCCCGGGAGACTTTGTGGGAGATTTCCAACGGTACAAATAGCAGTTCAGGCATTTAACTCTGTGTGAACCAGCAACACAAAAGTTTCCTAAATAGGCTGACCTTTTTCTGCTTCCTCTGCTCACAGCAGACCCATCTGTAATTGCTCAGCTGTTCCCGGACTATGTCAGATCTACTTGTTTCATCATATTATCTTCAGGAGGAAAGAATTTGGAGGGTCATTTATTAACACAAAATTGCCTTTAACAGTAGAAAAGCTTCACCTTGGACACATTCCTCAAACATGAAGGAATCCCTGCCATCATGAACCTATTTTAGCTGTCTCTTCTCTAATTGCTGCTCTGTGTATCTTACTTTTCCTCTCTTTCATTTCCCTAATGTTCTCTTTGTTTTTAATTGGCGACACCAGCCCAGCCATCTGGAAAGCGAAACAGGAGGGAGAGGTTACAGAGAAGCAAACTTTGGGTGCTTCTCCCTGTGCAGCGTTCAGAAAGTCACCGTGATAAAAAAAGTGTGCCACCGGTACCCCTTATCAGCAGCTAATGCTTCTCATTCCGTGCCTTTCACTCTAGGGCCCGACAGCCCTTCAGTCAATACCCTCAGAGGGCAGGTGGGCATCTGAGACGCAGAGAAGGCCAGTGCAGGCTATGTGGTGGGCTAGTGGCAGAGGCAGAAGTAAAGCTCAGGTCACCTGGCTTCCAGATCCCTGCTCCCAGCTATGTAGCAGGCAGCAGCGGGTCCCTCAGTTCTTGGCTTTCGAAACTTATTTCCCAGTCTTTCTGGAATCAGTTCGGAGGCTGGTACATGCCCCAGCACACGCACGTGCGTGTGCACGTGCGTGTGCACACACACACACAGAGACACACGCTTGTCAGGGCTTAATGATACCGAAAGTTTCCTTACTATATTTTGTCATTCACCAGCGCTAGGATTACCAGATATTGCATGGTAATGGTGTTTCTCACATCATGGTTTCAAGTCCCACGTTCCTTATTGACCAGAAGGCTGCTGCTCCAGGTGTGTTTTCCCACCTCCACCCAGATGGCAATTTGTTACCTACCACAAATACCCATGAAACCTCTTCTGCTCATCTCTCATTACTGTTCGAGGCTGAAATTACCCAGCAAGGGGCAGCATTGGTACCCTGACATCCACCAGTCCTGCCTCCATGCTGGCAGCTGGTGGGACACCTGCCCTGATGGGTTCAGGGGGAGGCTGCTCCATGCTCATTTCCATTTAACCTCGGGCGTAAGTAGAGGTGAACCTGCATCCCCCAGTTCCCGCTGACCTCCAGGCTGACCATGGGGAGTACATGGGGAAGAGCACTCCAGCTGAGGAAAATCAGCTGTGTCCACGTTTCTCAAGGTAAAAGCTGCCAAATCTAGGTAGGACTGAGTGGATGGCACATAAATGTGATGGTTTTTAGTGGGATGAGCATGAGGGTTTGCTCTTGCAGTACACAGGTCCCATGTGGCACCTTTCCAGGTACCTTCATGATGCAATGGTTTGCAAGGAGGTAGGATATATCCATGGAAATATTCACAGACAATCTTCTCCAGGGAGTAAAAACATAATTTGCAATTGCTAAATTATGGTGCTTTTCAAAGGCAACAATATTCTCTGCAGCTAGGAAGAAGACTCAGTTGTGCTGTGGACAGTGTACTTGGTATCCAGGCATAAGAATGAAATTTGCTAATGACAGGGAAATGGCTCTCCTGAGTCCACAGTCCCCCTTTCCTATTACACCATGGGGGATGATTTAGTTTCAGTGTATGACAGGTCCCAAAAGGGGAATTATGCTATTAACTTCTGAACCAAAATTTATATGATCTTATATATAAAATGCACTCTTTCCTGTCTGCACAGTGTATAAAGCTGGAAATTTAAAAAGTCTCATTCATTTTCTCTTTCACATTTAACAGACTCTGCAACCTAGATGCTTTCTTCTTCTGTCTTCTCTCTCTATAGCCATCTCTGCACACAGAGGTCACACAGATTCAGTTTAGAAACTTATACAGGTAAATGTATGGAGCCCTTGCATAATGTTAGTGTAATCAGTGTGGAATCAAGGCAAATTGAACAAATAAAAATTACTTTTCAACCTTTTAAATTGCTTCCCAACTTAGTTAAACTGATGCAACTTTTGAGTGTAGAGTTGGTCCATGTACCATCATTTCGCTTGCTCTTCTAGGTCAGTCTATTACCTGAGGATGAAAAACATTTTATTCTTTGAATATAATTAAAGGACACTGTCACTCTGCTCTTCCTCATGCTCTGAGGAGTTACACGCAAAGAAACTAATTCCCACTTTTCTTTCTTCTCCCTTTCAGCTAAAGGTCCCAGTACAGCAATTCCAGCAAGGAAGAGAGAAGGAGCAGGGGCAAAAGATTGTCTGTGAAAACCATACGTCCTGAAGAACTCCAGTGACTGATATGAAACACCAAATCTTCTTTTTCCATTGGTTCATGTGCACATTCACCAGTTAGTGTCTCTAACCTCACTAACCTCACAATTTCACAAAGTGGATATCATCATCTGAAAGACCACCCACAAAGTGCCCCTCAGCTTTAAATACATTTATGGTGGCACAGTGACCCTTAAAGGTATAGGCAGAGTTCCAAATGACAGATGTTTTTCAATAAGGATCATATTCAATGAGTACACGGATGAAGCTTGAGTCACGGCTGGGTTTGCTCGAATGACCTAAAGGACCTCCTTTGGCCCTTCAAAGGTCTCATAGTAGGGTCTGGAATACCTTTCTGTCTATTTTGATGATCTTTCGATGAAGATAGATCTTCCTTTGAACAGGTCCATGACAGACACAGCCAGTTTAGGAAACCATTCAAAAGGTCAGTCCTATCAACATGGAGAGCCATCTACATGTCCAAGACAGGAAGTGGTTTGTTTCTGTAGGAATGAACCTCAGAGTAAAAGAGAGAAAGGTCAATTTCTTAGACAAGGTGAAACTTGTGATTTGGACTATCAAAATTTCATTAGCCTTAATTCCTTCAGTAGCTGGGAAGTTATCACTACTTAACAGAACCACTACCTTCAGCTCTAGTCCTAGAGAACCAATCTCAACTGCTTCCCAAGCCTCAGCCCAAGGGATGTGAAGGTCCCAGTATGCTTCAGTTGGAGTGGAGAAACAGAGCAGATCTGCAATGGCCTGGTCTCCAGTTTTTTCAAGAATATATTTGTCTGCCTGCTGCCCCAACCACCCCTGCAATACTATGAGTCTTTGTTGGTGCAGAAGAAGGTGTGGTGCCCTCCAGGAGGGACCAGATGCCATGTGCTGAGATCCAGTGCTGAGCTAATATCCTTCTCAACAGGCTGCTTCGAAAGAACTTGTTCTCTGTCCTTCCTAGTAAGCCGATTAAAGGGCCTTCAGATACAACATATCTCTGGTATGTGTCTGTTAAGACAATAGGCAACTGACACAGGGAAAACTAGTTGAAATATGGCCATTGGAAAGTGGTCAGGGCCAGAAGTTAACAACAGGAGAGTCCTTTGCCATAGGACTAGGTGCCATACAAAAGAGTTCTCCTTCAAGATAAGCATGGTGCATTTCTTACATCTCTGCCCTACACCCATAGCCTCTGAGGAAAATCCCTGCGGCGGGTTATGTGCCCTTCGCTGCCAGGAGCTGCCAAATCTGATAGCCTGATAGATAAAAGGCTGCTGCACCCCCATGGTCCCAGGTCCTGCCAGTAGTGAGGCTGAGCATGTGTTTCTAGCAGGCACACTGGCACACAGTACATACGCATCTACCCACAGTCCAGCACAAGTGGAAACTGCAGCACCCAGGAAAACAAAAAATGGCACCAACAGCCTCATCCTGCTCTCCTTTCTGGCTGATCAGGACAAAAGCCAGTAAGTGGGAAAAAAAAAAATACAATATGTATCCCTCCAACAGCTAGACTTAGATACTCCTAGTCACAATGTCATTGCTGGCCTCTGGATCCCAGGTTTCTCCAGTTGCTGGTACCTGTACGTATGTACCCACAAGGTCCATATTCCCCTGCAGTTGTCATCGGATCCCCTCACTTACACAAACAGCCCCCCCATCCCCACCTCCAGTCCAGTAGCTAGTATGGACCTCCTGGTCCTTTCCACTAGCCTTCTGGCCTCTCTAGCATCTGGCCCAGCTTTATGGCTGCTCTAGCATACTCTGGAGTCACTTTTCCTACTGACCGCTAGTCCAGCTTGATATTCACAGTATCCACACAGTATGCACATGCTGTGGTCTGTCCAGATGCTGGTACCGCAGACGCACGGGCCCCTGGGACCCATGTCCCCGACTCCTCTTGCTGGCACTTAGACCTCTATACATGCACATGCATGCAGGCTTGACAGCCCCCTCATCCATGAAAGCAGATGGAAATAGAGCTTAATAGGAAGACAGGGCAGACTGCACTCACCAGGCATGTGGCATGGCTGGACAAGTGTACCGACCAGCAGCTGATTTACATGCAAGGGCCCCTTTCACTTACTCTTCCCTCTATTTTCCCACACTTATTCCTCCCCAATCCACTTTGATCCCTTCCTTTCCCAGCCTCTGTTCCTTCCCCTAATAATCCTACTAATAATCCTATCTTGCACCGTCCCAGAATGTTCTTCCCAGCATCCCATAATGAGTGTCATGACCTTGTAGGCCATAACTTCCTGAGTCTAAAAGGTGCTCCAGACAGTCTTTCACAATGACTCATCTTGATGGGTTTCAGCCCCAGACAATGGGGCTGATCGTTCTCCCATGACAGCCCTGGCAGGATCCAGACTGGGATGCTCCTTCTGCTGATCAGGCTATTGGGGTTCCCCTGCTGTGGCCATTCCTCTGTGCACCTTTGTGTTTGCGGAGATGAGCCTTTAATTGTGTAACCCAAATGCCACCATCACCTGAGCTCGGTGTGGAACATGCTCGGGAAAGCTGAAGTTCCCAGAAGAGGAGAAAACCTATAAGACAAGTTTCAAAGGACCAGCTTTGTTTAGGTTTCTAAGAATGGAAGAGAGTGAGCTGTAGAGGAGGTCTGAAGGGGTTAACAGCTTCCCATCCCCTGCTCAGCTGCACCAGCTGCTGTGTCACATACTTCCACATCAAGTGGCAAGGTCTATCATGACATAATGCACAACTTCATTGGGGCTGTGACTGTCCATACTAACACTCATTTGAATACATACGTGTGGTGGTGCATTTCCCCTCCTCCTTGCTCCTGGACTGCTCTACAACCTGAGGAATTCCCGTCAAGCCTCGGCCTTTGTGCAATGAGTTTCGCAGCTGAGAGCCACTTGACTGTACCAAGCACTCTTGTGTAGTTAAGGTGGAGAATGGCACTGAGCATACCAGGAATTCGGTTGCCTGGTCAAGGTGGGGAACGAGAGTGGGAATAACTAATCAACCCCTGATAGCCCTGGAACATACCTTATCGTGACTTGGGTGGATCAGTACCAGTGTTCCTGGAAATTTGAGGATTCCAGTAATTACTGACCTGGATTGTGGCCCGAATGGAAATTTACTCATGCCTAAAGTCAATCATTTTGTGACCCTGTGAACAGTGGTCCCAACTGAAACCCTTTGAGCTCTCCTGGACAACAGCAGAGTTGTTGTCCTCCCTCTGAGTGGGACATCGCTCAGAGCTCACAAAGCCTGAAGTTTGCAAAGTTCAGCGGACCGTCACCAAAGACTGACAATGGGACCTCAGCTGAAACCCTGACTCCCTGAGGCTCAACCCTTGCCTGTTGAGAAATGCAAAGACATTCAATGTGAATATCTCAGTGAACTCAAGGGGAATTTTTAATAAGTATTACCTTTATATATCTCTATCTCCATATCTGTTTGTGTTTGTATGCAATTTGATTAAAAAACCACCATTCCATTAAGTCTTTAACTAAGTTGTTGTGTTAATTATTTTTTTCTAGCATCTTTGGTGGTGATTCTTTAAGCAGCCTAAACTACTCATTCATGACAATTTCCTCATCTCTGGACTCCCTTCTTTCTCTACCTCCCATCTACCTCCACTCCTTTCCTTTTCTGAACTCTGATTTTAATCCTGCAGCCACCGCTCTACTCTCTGCTTTTGAGCACAAAAGGTCTCTGGATTTATCAGTTCAATCCAATCTGCCTAATGTCCTGTCTCAGACCGCTGTAAAAACTGGAATGGCAACAGTTTGCAAGCCCAGCAGAATTATTTGCCACAAGCTGACTTACAATGAGCCTTTGCTCTTATTTTAGGAAATACAGTCTCACAATAAGCCTCTCTGAGGTGCCAAACCTAGATTTTATCTCCCAATATATAAATGAACACAGAGTCTTTTTAGCAGCAGCACAGAAAAACTGGAATAGAATCATAGACACACAGAATCATTTAGGTTAGAGAAGACTTTCAAGATCATTGAGTCCAACTGTTAACCTAGCACTGCCAAGTCCACCATGTTCCTAAGTGCCACGTCTACACGTCTTTCAAATACCTCCAGGGATGGTGACTCATCCACTTCCCTGGGCAGCCTGTTCCTATGCTTGACAGCCCTTTTGATGAAGAAATTTTTCCTAATGTCTAATCTAAACCTCCCCTGGCACAACTTGATGCCGTCTCATCTTGTCCTATCACTTGTTACTTGGAAAAAGAGACCAATGTCCACCTCACTACAACCTCCTTTCAGGTAGTTGTAGAGAGCACTAAGGTCTCCTCTCAGCCTCCTTTTCTCCAGACTAAACAACCCCAGTTCCCTCAGCCGCTCCTCATAAGACTTGTGCTCCAGACCCCTCACCAGCTTCGTTGCCCTTCTCTGGACACGCTCCAGCACCTCAACATCCTTCTTGTAGTGAGGGGCCCAAAACTGAACACAGGATTCAAGGTGCAGCCTCACCAGTGCCGAGTACAGGGGCACGATCACTTCCCTGCTCCTGCTGGCCACACTGTTTCTGATACAGGCCAGGATGCTGTTGGCCTTCTTGGCCACCTGGGCACACTGCTGGCTCATATTCAGCCAGCTGTTGACCAACACCCCCAGGTCCTTTTCCCTTGGGCAACTCTCCAGCCATTCTTCCTCAGACCTGTAGTGTTGCATGGGGTTGTTGTGATCCAAGTGCAGAACCTGGCACTTGGCCTTGTTGAACCTCATACAGTTGGCCTCTGCCCATCGATCCAGCCTGTCCAGATCCCTCTGCAGAGCCCTCCTACCCTCCAGCAGATCAACACTCCCACCCAATTTGGTGTCGTCTGCAACAGACACTAGAATACATGACACTGTATTTCTTTTCTGATTACCCTTGTCTGGACTTGCATTTAGACCCAAATTTTAAGACTTGATATGGCTAGGAAAGCCGATATCAGACTTGCAAGTGCCAGAATCAGCCATGTTACTCCATGTATATGTATGGAGTATCATGTACACGTACATAGCATGCATGACATATACGCATTGCAGATAGGGTTGTCAGTCTGGATTTACATAAAACAATGGCCTCCAAGAAAATTAATGTCCAGTCAAACAGTTTCCCCTCTCCAGGGGGATGATAGATGATCTTAAATACGGAAGCAAAGCAAAGCAAAATGAACTCTGTAATATGAAGGGAGGCACAGGCCATTTCTCACTGCTGTTCCTGTTATTGCTGTTGGGCATGTGCTCATAGTACCTCTGTTGGCAGGGTCATTGAGCCATCTACCTAAGATAACACATGGCTCAAGTACTGCACTGGAGGCTTTAACATGTTACAGTTGGAGGTTTAATTTTTAAACCATGCTCCTGCAATCAGATGAAAATCTTTAAACAGTTTAAATGTTCCTGGGAAGCCGTCCTCAAAACAATCAGATAATGCAGATAAGGGAACATGTGGTCCTCTGCAAATCTGCCAAATCCAAATCCATTAACCCTTTGAAGGATATATGGAGAATTATAAAGATGTAAAGCCATCACACTGCACTGAAAAGTCCTCCTTGACACAAGAAATACAGGCTTGGGGAGATCCCATGGGCCTATTTCCACTTTCAGAAGCCACTGCTTAAATCAGAGTAGGAAAGCAGTACATCCAGACAAGTGCATCCAAAGTTTCAGTCTCTTTAAGGCAACTGATATTCACCTTTTGCAATGTTTTCTCTAAATTTGCTTCAATTTGTGCACAAATAGAGACACTGCTTTACTTTGCAAGTGATGTCTTGAGTGCCCAGTACGCCTCTGGCTGCTGTGCGGGACTGAGAGAGTTTGACTTTCACGTACAATTTTTTGGTGGGATTCACAAAAAATATTAAAAAAAAACCCTTTAAAACTCTTCTTTTCATGGAAGGTTTCTTTTTTTAAAAATGGAATTACTTCTGATGTACAGCAGAATGTGCAGGGAATCAGGACACTGTGCCTAATTAAAGCCAAAATGGAGGCTTTTGCACAAAACTTGCTTGGCTTTTGCACAGGTGGAAAGACTCACTACCCAATTTTTCCAGCTCTACCTGCAGTATTCATCACCAAAATCCCCTGAAAGAGAAAAAAGCCAAATTAGTTTTTTCCTCACCTAGTCTGGCTATGTTACTCAGCAGTTACTGAGAATAGCCAGGCTGCTTTAAGCTAAACTACACTAAATTAGGAGCTGTTTTAAGAAACTAGTTTGGCTTATTTTCTGTTATATTAACACTTCAAAATACTCCATCTGCTTACAAGATGGGTGTGAGAGAAGAAGAGAAACACAGCTGGCCCAGAGTGGGAAGAATGTAAGTTTAAACAGCCTCACCCCTTCCCAAATGTCTTTTTGGCGGTACTTTGTGACTTTCTGGATATTTTCAGTTCTCGCTTTCTTTTACAAAAGCTCATCATACCCAATTTAATTTTTATAATAAAAAAATGAACTGAGAATTGCTGCCAGCCCACTTTGCTGCTGAGAATGCACTCATATTCAGGATGAAAAGGAAGAGAAAGAAAGGTCCTGTGGGAAGCCCTATGAAGGGGAAACATCCATTATATTTAAGTGTGAGGATGCTAAAAGTTGCTAAAAAAAGATGTTCTCCTCTATCACCTGCTTTAGTAGTTCCTCCTGATCCTTTTTCTTACAACCGTTTTTTCATAGGCAAATGTTTTATTACTTAAAACCTTGAACTTTTTCTTTGTAAAGCATGTAAAGAGCCAAATTCAGGGATATATTCCAGAAACGATTGCAATAGTTTGCACAATTTCTTGTTATGTGATCTTCAATTACATGCCCCAGAAAGCATATCCTTCCATGGCTCATTGCTAATTTCCTCCTTGACCTGAGACAGACCAGCTTACGGTTTCTTATAATATTTTAATACAGCCTAGTCATGAACCTGGAGGCACAATGGTTGCCACAGTCAGCCAGATTCAGGCTTGGTAGCTTGTTAGCCAGATTACAGCTGTCATTTGCTGCCATGCAATTTAGATAGTTCCCAGTGGTGTCCAGGAATCAGATGAGAAGAGGTTGTGGTGCCCTTCCAAGCTCCATCTATTGAAATAAATCTAAACATGCACCTAAACAAGAGCAGCTCACAGCAGATTTTATAGAGATTTAGAGTATGACGTGTGCTCTTTGGGATCCCATCAGCTCAGCTTTCACTGACTGTGCCCAAGGGCTCTTGACCTTGTCTCATTTTTGACTAGGGGTAGAAACCTAAGATGCAGCACCTCCCAAAGGCCACCAATTAATGGCTCTGTAAACTGTGCAGTTCTGCAACTCTCCATCTTCTTTTCAAATGACTAATGGTATCACTGACGATCATGACATTTAAATAATCATATTTGAGGTAAGGTATCATTTTATTGGACTAAAAGAGGTAGTTTACCTTTCCAAGAATGCTATCTGCTGAATCCTATGGGTATCTCCCACTCAGACATGGTCAAGTCCTACCTCTGAGATTTTCTTGGCAACCGTGAAAGTGGGAGAGTCTTCCTTTCCTGTTTTCCAGTGCAAGCCGAGGTTGTGTGGAGCAGAACAAGATGGATGCAGGTGCACTGCAGTGTGCTTCTTGCAAGATGTTAATAGTACCCTTCCCTCACCCTGCTTGCTTCTGTCTCTGCTGGCTGACTCTTTCCATCCTGGATGCTACAAAAGCAGTGCAGGTTTCAATCATATGTTGCAGCTTGGACTCCCATGTCTTGGTAGATAGTCCCACCTCTTCTTTCCAGTTCTGCCTCCCCTTTTTTACATGCATATGTTAGAAGAAGATGTTAGTTCAGGTTTCCTTCAAGGTTTGTTCAACCAAGGAGACTACAAAACAAGTATAAGATATTTTTCATATAACCCAGAATGAAACAAACCTTCATCAGAGAGGAATTTCACTAGGCTTGGTTGCAGTTTAAAACAAAGACCATCTCTTAAGCTGGGCTCGAGTCCAGCCCAGAGGCATCCCTCTTTTGAAGGTGCAATGAACACAAAGGGTCTGGCATGCACCTGAAAACTGGTACTTTCTTTCAGGCTTGGATTTCAGGAAATAACTAGGGAGAGCACTTCTTGCCCTTAGTAATTCCCTATGCTCATTACAGGGTTTCACGTTTGGGTGAAGGCTACGAAGGATTATGGACAACTTGAAACACTGAAGTCAGAAGTGCCTCAGGCACCAATTCTCCCCTCCAACTAATACATCATTCCTGCTGTGATTTCAGGGAAGTGATATAGTAAGCTGTCTCCTTAGAAGAAAGGATGGCCTACTGCTGTCTTTTATATTCTGTTGAATTATAACACTTTTCTTTTTCATCTGGCCTTTCATCACAGACTTAAGTGTTTTTCTTTCCGCGTATACAGCCGTGCAGGTTTCTCATTCATTATCTACACAGGGATGGCCACACTGAGCCCATCTGCAATCCTTCCTCTCTGCTCCCAGAGGACCTTCTGGGGAGCAAAGTTTTTCTAATTTGGAACAGACTCTCATTTGAGCAATTCCTTACCAGCACCTCGCCACCCACTGCATCTGAGCTTACCACAGAAATGGATTTTATGCAAAGTTACTGCCTTCCCCTTCATGTCCAGCCATCCACAGCAGCAGACATCACACTATCTTTGAGCCATGTAGTGAAGTGTGAGAAACAGTGTCAGAGACAGCAGAGTGAAGCTCTAGAACTCGGTTCTTCTGGTCCTTCACGTGTGTTCAAAACAAAGCGTTAAAATCTAGATATCAGTGCTGTGCAATGATAAGTTGCACAGTGCTCACTCTGTTACCCTGATTAAAAGGTACACATTTTGTCTTTATACTAGAACAACTAGGATATCTCACATTCTGAGACCACATTAAAGACTTTAGCAGAGGTGTCTGGTAAGATTTTAAGAGTGATTCATTAAAGGTTTTATATAAATGCATCCCTTTTTTGTCAAGCAAGTATTGAATACTCTGCTCAAGCACAATCACATTATGTAGTCTTAAGATGAAAGCAAATGCATGGGGGTGCAACATTTTTTCATTTGGAATGTACAAACCAAATTTACGTGTGAGGCAAAAGGATTATGGTGTACTTGGTGTTGCAGGTATGTCAGATGGATTTTCTGAGTCATGGGAGTTGTTGGCAAGGTGCCCCGCAGTCAGCTGGCTTCCTTTCTGTCATTAAATACACGGTTTTGCTGCTGATGCTTTGAGGTTCCTTTAAATTCAGAGGAGTGTTTACTCCAGCTCCTGTCTGAAAGTGCCCAGCAAGGATTTCTGAGCAGCGTGAGCCGTAGCAAAGTTACAGGGTCACAACCATGAAAAACTCCACAGCAGAAAGCAACTCCAAGGACTTCCTTCCCAGCTTGTGCCCCACTGTGCTCTGTTTCCCTCTTGGAGGGTGCTGCCCCCAGTCCAGCATTGAAGCACCCATGGAAATGTATCAGGAAGGTAAAAATGTGGAGGTATGAGAACACAAATGTATATGTGATACTTCCATAGTTGTTCAGAGTTGTGCATCTGGTCGAGCAGTTTCTTACAAGCTTATTTAATCAACCCTATCAATGAATAGGCCTAATGAGGTCACCATTCCTAACCTTTTACTTGAGAAACAGGCATCAGTAAAAAAACTTGGGTTTAATTTGAAGTGTCTCTCCTCTTCTCAGTTTTAGTCTCTTAAGAGTAGAAATCTGGCAGGGGATTCATTTCGCCTCACTCAAATAAATCCCTCCACATGGGCCGTTTACCAGCAACTCCCTTTAGCCTATGCCAAGAAACAGACACCTCTTTGGTACAGTTCATGACCTATTTTGGATGAGATGAATGAGATGAACAGAACCTTTTTTCTTCCTTGGACTACAAAAGGAGTCCAGACAACTATCACAGTTGAAGAAACCTATATTCTTCACTTCTCAATTTAGGGGATGACAGATCCCACCCCTGCAGCCTGAAGCTGGAGTCCTGATTTTCACTGCCCAAAACAAAAATAAGATTTGTGAACTCCCTGATAGGCTGAAGGCTGCTGTGGAGGTCAGTGGAATACCCTCAAGCTTGGTACTTTCTGTAAGCAAGTGTTTAAACAACGCATGCAGACAGCATGGTAACTAAATACAGTGAAGAATTTTGCAGTAACAGGAACAGGCTGTGCCCCTTTTGATTCAGCATCTTCACATACTGGATAATCCTTCCTTCTAATACCGGCACTCAGTTCTTTTGATTGCATACGAAGACATTTTCTTCTCCTGGGTAGTCTTTCCCTTTGCAACCGCTGATATATAACACTGCAATAAACTCTTCTGTTCGCTTCTCACTGTCTCATTCCCAGATGCTTATATCATGCGTTGAACCTATTTTCTTAAAGTCTGTTTTATGTGCTTCCATTTATTTGCATTCCTTAAGTTCTGCTGTAGAATAAATTCGTGTGTTTTGCACTGTTTTTTACCCCTCTCTTCACTGAAAACTCTTGAACATTTTCTTGTTCAACAGCTTTGCTGATTACTTCAGGAGTTTTATAAATTTAACTCCCATACTCTCACTAAAGACTCACATATCTTGTCTAGAGCTGCGTGTCTGTGGCATATTCTTTAAAGCTTTCCTGCACCTGTTAGATTCTCATGAGAAAAATGATTTTTTCATAAGATGCATTCTTCTGGTGGACACAATAAGTTTCAGTTTGTGCAATGATCCTATCAATTTCTGTGCAGCTGTGAGTAAGATCTCGATGTAACTGAAGATATATAGGACATTTGCATCATCAACAGTAAAATTAAGAATTATTTTTCAATTAAGAATATTTTCAAGCAAAGATTACTTGTCACTGTTCAATGCCTCTGTTCCTCTTCCAAACATATATAGCAAAATAATCCTATTGACAATGGCACCAGGATTCCACAAAACTTGAACCTCAATTCAGGATATAGTTTCATGCTGTCTGGGCTCATTAGCCGTGCTGCGTATGTTGTCCTCATCAAATACTGGGCAGGTGCATTTGACGGGGAAACAAAAGTCCCTTGTAGCTGCACTCTAAATTATTTTATTTTTCAGACGGCTTTAAGGAACAAAAGCGAGATCCTGCTGTTAAAATGTATAATCCAGATCTCTGGCCAAGACCACTGCCATGTGCTCTGGGCGGGTAAATGTGCAGTCACCAGGCTGATGGGAGGCTGCAGAGGTTCTCCTCAAAGAGCCCTGACAGCCTGACTGGGTGCAAAGGGGTGAGGAGAGCAGGGGGCCAGGATGTGTATTTGTTGCATCCCGGTGGACTTTCTGCATCACCACTTGCTCCCAGAGCAGTGAGTGCAGCTCCATGGGGCGGGTTTGGAGTCAGAGCCCCACAGGATGGAGGTTTCTGCTCATTGGACACTGCCAAGGTGTCTCCTGCTGCTCTACAAATGAGACTTGGTCCTGGCTGGCAGACGTCCCCATGCCCCTTCTCCCAGGAGACCATCTCAAAGAAAGCCCGGCCGTCCAGCTCATGCCACCACAGGAACATTTTTCCAGCTGTTCTGCTTTGTCAGATGAGCCGTTTAGGCTGTCTCTAGGAACAGGTTCCTTTCGCCAGCCCTGTCTGCTGTTTCCAGCCAGAGCTCACCTCGGCAGGGCGATGAGCAGAGAGCTGCAAAGCTGCTAAGGCCCCTTCTCCCCTTGAGGAGCAGGACTGCATGCACTCCTGACATCCTCCAGGTGTGAACCACATGGTCCCAGTCCACGCACTTCATCTTCGGTGGCCCCGGTCTCATCTTCGTGAAGAAATACTGCTATTCTCAAGAGAGAGGGGACTTCTTCTGTGGAAATGGTCCAACATTAATCATCCAGTAGGCAGAGATTTTAAAAATCATTGTACAGACAAGCTAAGTGTGCTAGTCATGCCGTTTTGCCCCTGCCTTGCGTCTTCAGGGATATGAATGCCCTCCTCTTTGCCCCTTTCTGTCACCTTCCGTTTACTCTCCTGTCTCCTTGGTCTCTTAAATTTACGCGAAGACCATTTTAAAACGTGTCAGAGGGCCATGAAACAATTTTCCTCACGCAGCAGATTTCAGGATCTTTAGCAATGATATCACAGGCCATCTGGAAAGGCCGGCAGCAGCCACATATCATCCCAGAACACACACAAACCCAACACCTCCTTCCTATGTGGAAAAACGCAATCAAGTCCTCCTGGCTCAATGGAGTTGTAAATGTCCTTTAAATCTGTCACTTTAATGTCCTCCTTGGAAAAGGCAGAATGAGGAGGTAGTTTTTTTCCTTATGACTCCGTATATTATAAAACAGAGGAATTCAAAGTACTCCATGGATTTGTTGCAGGAGTTCTTTGAAAATGCTGTATTGTCTTCTGGCAGCAAGAAGCAGCAATAAAGTTTTGAACTGTGTTTCCTTCTGACATTCAGGAGAGTCAGAAGTCAACCTGGCCGTGAGCAGCTGAGACAAGACAAATCTTTCATGGCAGCAGACTACCAAAGTCAGACATTCTCTGTAGGGAAGGCTTCATTCTTTCAGAGTACTTTTAGGAAAGATGTAAAAATCAGATTTTCCATCCCAGGGAAAAACATCATGCTTGGAGGACAGGACTACAGTGCCTGCTGCCTGTGGAATATTAGCAAATCTGTAAAAAAATTAATGCACAATTTGTAGAGTGGTTAGCAATACTCACAAGCACATAATACCTCTCCAAAATTATGTCAGCAAAACCAGGGGTACTCAAGCGCCATAATATTGCTGTACCCCAGTGCACCAATATTTTAAGCACCTTTCCTGACCATCAGAACTACAATAGCTTACTATGCTGAGCTAAATAAAAAACCGCATGCAATGAGGAGACCAGCACAACAGGACAAACAGCAAACATAACAAACAGAACAACCGTAAGAGCAAGCATAACATGGCAATCATCAAATAAGAAAAAGTGCTATAATGGGAAAACCAGACATTTTCAAGTTGAAGACTTCGCACAAGCTTTTCTTTTTGGTTCAATTAATGCTTCCCTACATAAGGAAGTTACACTACATTCCTTTTTGTATTTTTTGCACTTTAATCCTTTTTTCCACTTGATATTTATTTTTCAGTAAAGTTTTTCCTTTCTTTTTTCCTTTAATTATGTTTTCACTCTACAGTTCATTTTAGCATACTGGCATGCTTGACTGGCCAACCTGGCAAGCATGTAACATTCCAGTACTGCATGTATAAAAGCAATAGATGAACTGGTTTCCTTACTCCTTATTTTTTTAATTGTTGAGGATGCACTAAAAGACATAACCAGCATTTGCATTTTGATTTTTGTAAATTTGGCTTTTGTAAACTTTTTTGTCTTCTAATATCTCACTCCTGATATTCTTGGTTTGACCTGTAGTCAGCATCATGATTTTCTTTGCCAAGTCTGCAGTAACTGTCACATGATTTTTCTTGTTCTTGTTTCTTGCTCAGCTTTTGTTCTGTTCTTCGTCCTGCATTTGAGTTTCATCTTTGTACTTAGAAGCCTGACAGAAGGCTTGGACCTAAAGGGCCCTGTACAAAATGTCCCCATTTGAAAGACATGCCATGGCAAATGCTCGGAAGATCTGATCCCAAACATACGTGTGGTGTTTTCTGTACATGAGTAAGTCCTTGGTTTGCTTCTGAATACTGTACTCATTTTTCCTAAAACAGTTTTGAATCTCAGTTGCTGTAATCTCCCTTCTGCATCCATTAGAATTCTCTACTGTGTTTTTTCCTCAATTATTGCAATTTTCTCCTTTTTGTGGTCAGTCACTGTTTCACTTTTGTGTGGGCAGGAAAAGAGGTTTTGTGCTGACAATGTCGATTAATCAGTACAGCCACATGTTGGGGTATTTTTAGAGGGAAAAAATCCCCAAGTTTTGAAACATTTTTTATGTGGAAAATGAACAAATGAAGGCATTGCAACCAAAATTAATACTTAGGTCACCATTCTCAAAAGCAAATAATTATTCAGTGTAAAGGACAGATGAAATTAGAATAATTTTGAAATTTTCCTCAGTACTTATAAAACTCTCTCAGTTCTGGCTGTTTTAAAATAGTTCTGGTAACACAGACGGGAAAGTGAAGGAATGTATACAGACCATGTAATTCTCTGTGAAAAGAGAGAACAGTGAGGCTGATATTTCCATAGCCTGATTTCTTAAGAAGCCTTCTTTAGAAAGAATTGGAAATGAGTTTTCGGGACTCAGCCAACTTACAAATCGTAAGCAAACACAAGAAAGATCCCGGAATGCAAAACCTACTTAGGCATGTAACATCCCCATGAATGCTAGACAGAAAGGGCAAGTAAGGGAGATTTTTAAAATTAAAATGACAATACCTGAATTCTTCTGAACTGAGAGCTCTAACTGCAGCCTGCAAAGTGACTATTAGGTAAAGGCATTCGGTTTGCCAGGAAGTTTGGGTTTATGCAGTCCCAGAAATTTAGCAAAGCCACCTGATGTGGACGGGGGTCAGAGTGTACCAGCCAGATCTTACACTTCTGATTGCACCATCTGCACGTTTTCCAGATGTTCTGCTTGCAGCCAGCCAGCGAGCATAGCAAGTCCTTGTCATCTGCTGGCCATTCTCCTCAGTGTTGTGCCGCTGCGGTGCTCGACCAGACCAGCGGTCCAGAGGTGGCCAATGGTCTCTGTGTGTGGGCTGCTACCAGCCAGCTCCCCCCTTCAGGGAGGCAGTCCTTCAGGTTTGGCTATGGAAAACTATGAATCCCTTTGGTTTGCCTCTGCTTGTGGACTTCTGGCACTATTAAATTGGACTTCTACATCAAAAGAAATGGCTTGGGGGTAGCCAGAGAATTACAGTTCCTCCAGATAGACTTTTTGCACAAGAAAGGTGTACAGTCCTTTTCTTGTAATACCTCTCACCTTGTTAACTAGAAATTCGCAACTGGGGGCTGTGTTTCACCATCAAATGCAGAGCACCTGGAGGACAGCAACATACTTTCAGTCTTGCATACAGTACCCACGAAGGGGTCAGGAGACTCCCAGCAGAGCAGGTGCATTGGCACTCTTTTCCTACCTTTTCTATTTCATTGGTCAGGTCTCAAAGAAACCTCTTTCTCCCTACAATTAGGAAATTCACACAGACCCCGGTAAAATAAGAACTGAGTAGGGAAGCTTTTGTATGTGCATTTTTGAATCATCATTTCACTAATCTGCAACCTTAGAGCTTTTGCTTAGAGTTTTGTCTGAGCAACTGTCTTCCACGGTCTATATTTCTCCACAGGTGCATTGGTGGTGGTGACACAGTGATCCACGGTAACTACTGGGACACTGTGAAAATGCCCCAGAGAGTGACTTCCAACAGGTCCTGAAAGAGTGGGTCTACCTCCCTTTCTTAGAAGAGACTACGTATAATTCCCCTGTAAACATAATATTTATCTCCACTTCATTCAAGAAAGACTATAATGGTGCAATGATCTGACTATGTGGCCTGCTCAACTGAACTTCCCATGCAAAAGAAGTCACATGCCCAGCAAATGTTACCTTAAGCAACAAGATAATCCTCTATTCAACAAAGCAGATGAGAGAAGAAGGAGAGATGGGGTCCTGGAAAAGCCCCAGGCTGATCCTGGTATTTCCCAGTGGGGTGAGGAAGGAGCAATATTAAACTTTGTAAGAGTGGGCTTTAGAGTTATGGGAGAATTTGGACTGATGCAGGTTGAGGGAAAATAAAAGCTTTCACTGGCATTTCCAAAAGCGCCTCAGTCTTAGCAGCTTACATTCTATTTTCCGGAGTACTTCCAGCCTGGCTTTCTGAGGTTTTGAGGTGCCTGCAGGTACAGAAAGGCATTTCTTGAGAATTTCAACAACAGTCTGTCACATTAAGCACCTAAATTCCCCAATCTTAAGAGGCACAAGGTACCTAATCTTTTAAAGTGCTGGTAGATACTTGTTTGCATCCGAAAATCTGATCTAAGTCAGCAGGACTCCCAGATCTCTGATATGTTCAGTCACTGGGGTGCCTAATCCCCACTGATGTAGATATTGGCAGATTTATTTTTGTAAGTAAGTGGCATCTAATCCATTATGGAGTATGTACAGCATGCTTCCCTAGGTGCTAGTGGGAGCCATAAGCCCCAGGAGAAGGATAAGTGAGTAGGGAAAAGCATGAGCTGCAAAACAACCTTCTGTTATGAAGACTTGAAAACTTACTCAAAGATATCTGCCTCTACATAGCATAAATCATACCATAGTGTTGGAAATAAAAAAGAAGAAAACCAACAGGAAGAACAAATATCCAGAGACACTGAGCCAAACTAAAAAAACTATGCTGGATGCATTAGAAACAAGAAGGCTCTAGGTATAGCAGGAAAAGACGATGGCGTAAGTGCAATTTCCAGGAAGCAGAGGAGCAGCAAAGAACTTTAATGAGTTCTCTGCAGGTGTTTTGTCGTGGAAAACAATGGGGAAATTCTTCCTGCAAGGATCCTTTTATGGGAAACAATTGTAAGCATAAGAAGTGTAGAAAACTCAAGTGGCGTAAATCACTGTGAGCTGATGGCTCTTGTGGAAGGGTTTAGAAGGGAAGAAAATATGAAATTGCACAGAAATTGGTAAAGATGTGGAGTTTATGCAGAAGTATAGCAACTGCTTCTGAAGACTAGAAAGCTTCTTGCATTGTTACCTTGTTCAGCTTTGAAAGGGGCCAAGAGTGAGGTGGGGAACTGAAGATCGCTTACTGACCTCTGTGCTAAAGAAAGTAAAGACTTTTTCCCTAAGAGCAGATAGACTAGTCTGTATCGCAACACATATGGAGCATTCCTCCTTCATTTATATTCCTTAGGGTGGGTTCCAACAAGCAGGACATTTTTTTGCAGCATTCCTCTGAGATGAGAACGTATCAGCACAACCTTTTCACCACTGTTTTTTACTACAGTATGTCAGTAAAAATGATCCTTATGTATGCCAGGGTAAATCACAATTCTTTTGCATCGTAGATAAGAACAAACAATAAGCTGATTTTGACAACAAAAAACTCTGCAAAAATTTGGCTACTGGAACGCATACATCTTCACAACATTGTATACATTCAAAACATAGATTGCAGAAGAAAATTTCCAACTGCCTTTTCATATATTTTTCTTCTTCAGTGTTATTCACAGCTCACTGTTTGCAGCAAGATAACTTAGTTCACTAGATCCATTTCTAATTTGAGAGGACCAATACTGGTTGCACATCAGAAACTCAAAGTGGAGCAGATCTGATGCATTCAGGACATTGCAGAACCACATTGGACAACCATGTATTGAAACAGGCCATTATTTTTAAACAGCCACAAACCCTAGGAACAGCCTTTACTTATAAAGGCCCTACAGACTCTCCATGCTCCTGTAGTGATGCTGCAGGCACCAATTTATATTCATAGGCATCGAGTGTACAAGCAAGCTATCAAACTTTGTTAAGAGTCAAATAAATAAGCAAAGATGCAGCCTCCATACCAGCGTTTCCTGACCTGATGTTTAATGTCTACTTAATGGTGTTTAATCACATAACCTAAATTGTCACTTCAGAGAGTGTTGTGGAGATTTAAAACATTGACAGAGTTATCAATGATCCTTCGAGCATGTAGTTCTGAGATTTTTTTTTTTATTATTCCAAAGCCTACAGTTAATCATGAAAGTATATAAAGGAAATAAAAGTAACTATGTACCACAGTCTTTTCAAATGTTAAAAAAGTATTCACTTATTAAGACCAACGTACTATAAAGTAAGTGTGGTCAATAATGTGGGGAATCCAGAGAAGAGAAGGTGCCTGGGGACTGTGTGCAAGAATGCTGTTGCAGAAGGTATTGCATGTCAGAAACACAGCTAACTGAAATTTGTTAAATATTTTTTGTTGAAGAGTGGAATTTATGAAAAAATGTTTTGATACAACTCATGGGATTTTATTTCACACATCTACGAACACACATACTCATACCAAAACTTTCTTTTATGAAGTTATTGAGCATAACTACTAAGGGAGAGATAGAGGTGGTCTTTATATTCTGCAACTACCGCTTTCTGTCATTGTCCTGCTTTTCTTTTTGATCCATCATTTTTGTCATCCTAGATCTCTTTTGGTCCCCAAGCCTGAAGAAGCACAAACACTTCCCTTCAAGTCTTGTGTTTCTTATACATATCCTTCTGCAAACCTTTCTTCCTGTTTGCACTATGGCAAGTGGTACCTGTATGTAGAGAAGAGAAATATGGGGTACAGCCGCCTTCTCTCTCCAGACACAACACCAGTCTCCATGTTGATGCAGTTGCCTCACACAGACCTTTCTTTTCTGAGCTCAGAGGAGGTCCCTGCAAAAGCTGTTTCCTGGTCCTGGCGATAGGTGACTTGACAGTTTTTTCTGCTCTAACATATAGTGGAAGCACAGAAAAAGCCTTAACCTCAAAATTTGTGATAACAGTAAGATGCTCAAGTGAACAAAATGAAGAATTTCTGAAAAAAGGAGTGTAAGTGGTTTTATTCCAGCTTTGGGGGTATCTCTGAACACCCTGAACACCCCTTTATTTTCTAGTGTCTGCACACAGAAAAAAAAGAATGAATAAAAAAGACATTCTTTAAAAAATCAACTCCTTTGCAACTTCATAGGACTCTGATCACCCATGTAAAATGAGTCATGTTTTATTACACTCTTCTCTAACCCTGACCTCCTCCACTCAGACACACCTCATGGAAAGAAAGGTGGAAGCACAATTTCAAGGGCAAGAAGCAGGTAATAATATTAAATGGCCACGGTGGGACTGCAGCAATGGATTGAGCAGATTGGATTTGCCCAGTGCACCAAAATGCCCATTTAGCCCTCACCTCTTTACAGACTGCCTTCCCAGCCCCTCTGTGCTATATTTCATGGTCAAATTCAGGTGATGACATGGACAATTTAGTATCTGAGTTCTTTCTAACCCAGGACATGGTGTTGTAATTACACGCTCCAGTGCAGGCCTGCATTCCGAGATAACAAACAACCTTGTAAAAGAAGGGAAAAAAATCCTTTAATAGAGTGCAGCTCCCTTCTCCCCGGACTGAGAAAGCAGAATGGCAAAGGAAATTTCACAGCATCGCTGCGTACCTGGAAGGGCCAATCGGAGTGAGCCCAAGTAACACCAGAAATTATTTTCCAAGAGCTAATGACCACTAAAAGCATAGTTTCTTCCTACATCCTAAGTGTTTTTCTATAGGCTTAATGCAAATGCAATTTTCATAAGCAGCACTTTCCCAGATACATTACCTCTGACAACACTACTTCAGTCTCTGGACTTGCTCGAAACACTCCTCATTGAGCATCAGAGGCTCATTCCATAAAGCAGTTTTCATGCAAGCAAATTATCTCCCAGTACACACTCAGTAAATCTACATCCAAATCATCTGCATTTCCATGCTTCGGCCTCAAGACAGTGGTAAAGGACTGTGGGTTAAGACTGCAAAGTACTGCAGGATGCAAATCACGGGAAAAAATACCCATGTATCAGAAGGCAGAAGAGACAGAAGAGTAAAAGATCACACAAAGTTTCTCTTAAAGATATAATTAAGGGACACCCAGTAGGGGCAGGATTGGGCTTGTCGAAAGCAATGTCATTACATAGCTGCTTGAAAAAGGTACCAGATTTTTGCCAGGATCAGCTTTAACTTTCATTTAAAAAGCTGAGAGTCATTGCCTGTTCCTTTTGTTGAAAAATTTACAGTTACCACTCCCTCAGGCACAGGGTCAGTCTCTTTTTGGGTCTTTCAGTTCTCAGTCCTTCGCCCAAGTATAGAACATCAAAATACTTCCATTTCTAGACTGGGTCCTCAAAGTTTATCATTCTGCCATTGCCTTTTAACAGTCCTTGGGTATTTGTGTTCTTTAATTTCAGCTCCTTCCTGCTTATTTTTTTTTTCCTTGCAGTATATTTATACATATGAATGCATTCACAGCAAACATCCCAAAAGTCAAATCAAGAGATAGTATTCATGTATTATCATAGAGAAGACCCTGCCTTTTCACTTGCATTTTTTCAGGCTCTGTCATGAGCAGATGTTATTTTATCTTCAGGCCAACTGGAACAACATCTCTAAGAGGTATGAACCACACCATTCATCTCAGCACGGTGTTAATTCAGCATTGATCTATACATAGGCTGGAACTAAAAAAAGACCAGCCCTATAAATCATACCTGTAGTTCAAGTGTGTACATGAATATTTTGGAGCCTCATCCACATACTAACCTGATTTGGCTAAATCACTGCCAGAACAGGGGGTAGGAAAACCGCTATATTGGCTCCAGTGTCTTCTGTGCGAATCTGGCAGAGACATTCCCTGTGCTTAACAGGAAAAGGCCACTCTGGATGTAAAAGCACAGTGTTGTCACACCAAGATTCACTGGTAAGTTCAGATTTAAACACAAGTTACTATTTTGGTTCCAGTTTGGGTGCACATAAGCCCTCCAATGCCCAGAGATAACAGCTTAAATGTCACTACAATTAACCTTTTCATTCCTGATCACAGGTCTCCATAACTTATTTACTGTGCATCACTCTATTGCCACATATGGACAGGCATAGGAGACAGGATGCCTTATGTTTCTCCTTATGTTTCTCAGCAAAAAAACAAGCTTAACAGAGCCTTGGGCCCTCCTGGGATATACCAAACTCAAGGAACCCAGGAAAGCCCAGAAACACTTTGCATCACATATAAACCTCTGCACAGTAGGGAAGATGTGAGGGAATAATTTTCCAGCCACTGTCCCTTCCTGCCTCCTCACCCTCATATCTTTTTCACACAGTTTTGGCTCTGCTGCTACCCTGCAAAAGGGAATCACACATAATGAGGGCTGTCAGGGATCTCTTTGAGTCTCCCAGTTTCAAGCAGCCGTACTTAAAACTCTCATCCCCCTTTCAGCCCCTTAACAAGGTATGTCTGCATTTTTCCATGTGCTGAGGATACGTCCACGCTGGCTTTAGGCTCCCTAATGCAAGTGGCAATCTAACTGCAGCAGCATATACTTAATATCAGGCACAAAATGCAGGCTGGGGGTTTGATGGCTTACCCATGGCCTCTTCAACTGCCTTGTCTAGAAGCAGCCAAGGACATTAGCTGAAAGCTGGGCAGTCTGCATACGCTGCGCTCCGGAGTAGCTACGAGATAGTGGACAGATAGACCCACACAGACCCGCAGGCAAACGGCTCAGCTACTGCCTCGCGCTCTGGTGCTCAACAGGGTGCACCTCCCTGGAGCCACCTCTCCTTCTCCATGGGCGTCTCCATGGGCACCCCCAGGGAGAGACGGGCAAACCTGGGCTTCCCCCACGCTCCCTCCGCAAAGGTCGCTCCGTTTCTTCTCTACAGCAGTTAGGGGAGAGGAAAGATGCCGAGCTTTTGGGGAGCAGGGAGGAGCAAGGTAGCTGTGGGCAGAGACTGGAGGAGGAAAAAGGACAAAGCGAATGTTCACCGCTGGACCTGGAACAAGGCGACAGGGCAGCTGGAGGGCAGGACAAAGCGGCAGAGACCAGGCAAATAGGAAAGGATCACCAGGAGTTTGGGGGTGCACAGCCCATAGGAAAGTGAGAAGACTAAGGTGGGGCGGAAAAGAAAATTTCTAGGTGAAGATAGATCAATGAGGGAATGAAGAGGAAGCAGGGAAAGAATCAAACTGCTAATGGCAAAATACTGGCACCAGCAGAGATCTGGCATCGCACTGGTAGCAAGCAATTACAGTGCTATTTTTTTATCACAGGCTTATTCCTTTTGTAATACAACAACACATGGTTTCATTATAAGCAGGATATGAAAATAAACGTAAAAAAAAAGCTCCTCATCCGCATTACTGCAACATGGCTTTAGCACTCTATGCAACACCCTCTCTGTGTTTTATGGGCGCCAAGCCTCAAAAGCAGGCTTAATACATAGCGGGACATTATATAAAGGCTGGGAGAATAAAACTGCTAGTGATGTATACAAAAATGTTTACAGTATTTATTATGTGATCTAGCACGTTGCATAAACACACCCAAGCTCTGTGCACAAGCGATCACTGATATATTTACACTGTGGCTCTGGAGCCTAAGTGCAAAAATGTATAATAAAGCAGTAGACTGAGGCTTTCAGGCACGAGGGAACAATCAAGTACTGTATGATGAAACAAAATTGGAAGCCATTACATCTTCCGGATTCTGAAAGTAGATTTTTGAGAATATTTTACTGTTAAATGCTATTTTGAAAGGCATCGTAAAAACTTGCTTTCGAATGAAAGAGGATAAAAAAAGGATCCTTCCCAATTGAAATGACAAACATTCCTAGGCACTGCGCTTCACTACAGAAGTTTCCAATGACAGCAAATAATATTGTATTGGCAAGCTCTCAAGTGGCAGGCTGCATTGCACATCAAAAACTGCTATCTGATGGTGATTTCACAGGAGGAACAAGCCTGTCTTATGCCAAGCCATTACTTTAAGCCTATGATAACAAAACCAAAATGATTGAATATAAAATGCACACTAAACAGCAGGGATGAAGTTAAAGAATTAAGTTGGATGATGACCTTACGATTCAACTAGCAGATGATTTAGATAAATGTGACTGTTTTTCCATTCATTTCGATGAGCTCATTGATATAAGGTCTGTAATATAGCAACACACACGCACAGAGTAAAGGGAAGAGAGACTACGATAGCTATATCCATATATCTACCAGATGCTGAAATAAAAAATACACTAATGAAGTTGCCTAACTTCAAGGGCCAGCTGAAGGTTAAGATGATTTTAGAGAGCAGGAGTGAAGTTAATGTCTGAACTGATATTGATGTATCAAAATTTTAAGCATCACTACAAATGTTCATGAGATATGATTGCTACAAAAGTAAGATTTGAAAAATCAGTCCAATACTGACTTGTGACATCACATGTTACTGTGTATAAAGAAGCATTCTGGACGAACAAGAATAAAAAAAAGGAGACATGGTAGTGAGAACTTTAACAAAGTTGTGTGCTTCACATGGGTTGCCTTTTCACCTAGGCTGAGGAGGATGGGTAATATCTAGATGAAGATGCTCCTAGAAAAAGATAGCTCTCAACAAGTAAGACCATTGATTTGTAACAGTAAGCAATACCTTTGCTAAGTGTTTGGAGTAAACAAGTCCATTTCTGGTCTCCACAATTGTTCAGTGACCACCATTTTTTCAGTGCAAGCATGAAAATGGTTGAGGAGGGAGATTAGGGACACTGTTCCAGGAATGAGAAAAAACAAGCATTATCAAGCTCTGTCCTCATCTTCCCTGTTCCATAGCCTCTTTTTGCTTCTTCTCAGGCCTTCTGTCCTTTGCTAGTGCAGCTGTCTAAATAGTCTGGGGGAAAGGAAACAGAAAAATGTTCCTGCCTTTCTTCTTTCTGTATACCACAAAACTTTCTCATCTTGAATTGCAACCACAGCAGTCTCCTTTTTTTTCTGGCCTAGCCTCCCACAAACTTCTCCCCACTAAAAAAGAGTCACTAAAGATAAGTTTCAGGTCCATAGTTTTGGCCACTAACCAGTGACATGCTGCCTAAGTTTTATGAAGAGGCCCTCCCACTCCTGCCAAATGTTCTCCATTTCAGCTGGGGATATGTGACGTACAGGCTAATCCCAAATCATGAGCCTCACTCCATCAAGCAACTAATTTTTAATCCCTCATGACTCTCACAGACACTGTAAATCTCCCACCCCCAGCATCTATTTCTTGTCTGTAAGAAAAGTCAGCACCAGTGTTCCTCCAACACACCCGGGCTGAGAGACTAATGTAGCCGGTGCAACTGCTTAAGGGTCTGTTTGCTCAACAGGATAAAAAAAAAAATCAAAACCAAGAAGTAATTACACAGCCTGTTTTGCTATAAAGCTGTGGCCACGAAGACACAAGAGGCCCCACTCCTCTTCTTCTTTGGTACGTTCCCACATTTCCCCGATGTCTGCTAGTCCCTAAACACAAGATGCCCTCTTCAGTGCACTCAGACTTTCAATCCCTGACTTTGTAATTTTTTTAGCTATTAGCTAATCTTAAAATAAATGGCCTTGGCATCTCTTCCTAAATTTGACAGTGTTTATTACCCCGTAGGAAGGTCACGCAAAGCAGTGAGATCATCAGGAAGCAGTAAGAGTGGGGCTGCCACACAAGGGAGGACAAGTGGAGAGCCAAGGGCGATCCCAGCCCAGGCAGAGACTTGGAGAGGATCTGGAGAGGGAGGACAGAACTGGAGGGGCTGATAACCATTTCTGTTGACAGCCCCAAGCAAGGGGAGGTGATGGATCATGTGCAGGGTCCATCTGGGGAGCTCAGTGAGGAACAGAGGGAGAAGGGGGCAGGAGATGGGTCTCGATATGAGACTATAACATAGGTCCATAGGTTCCTGAGCTGAAACAGATCCCAGGGCCCATGGGCAGCGTGGGTGGGTGGAGTGACCTTGCTCCTTAGGGCCATTAAGGCCTATTAGTGCATTAAGGTCCCTGACAGATATATCTTGATAACTTAGGGTAAAGTGAATAACTTTTAAAATGAAGTCTCTGGAGGAACTCCCCAACAGTGAGCTCTAGCCCACAGCCTGCAGTTTTTGTGCCTCCCACACAAAGCATCAGTGAATTATTGGAGACCCAGCACACCACCTCAGTAATAATAACAATGATGATGTATAGTCTCTTGTGGTGGACTGAAAGAGGCGGTCATGGCTCAGGACTCCTCGGCAGAGAGTGGTGGAAGCCAATAATAGTGCTAGTGGAGGGGTGGGATGATCCTGAGCAATGCTGAGACATCACAAAGATGAACAAAGAAAACTTTTCTGTACAATTCTTGTGGGTTTTTTTTAAATCTTACTGTATCTCTGAGCTGAACTGTTCCTTTCCCTGCAAGAAGATCTGTCAATTTACTACAATTTTATGAAGCTTTAATGCACCTGATGCTTTGCAGGTATGTTAACTTGTAGTATCTTCTGCGTCTCAAGCTTGGTATTCTACACAGCTCTTAATTTTGACATGTAACTGCTGTAAAGAACCAGTGTCTTCTCTCACCAAATAAGGAAATATCCTACATTAAGAGGAATGTTATTGCTTTTGTTTTCTCTCTCATCTCTAAGAAATTTTCCTGACCCCTTTCCTGCCTCTTCCCTGCAGTGTTAAAAGTCAAGAGACTCTTACACGCCTGCTCTTCTAACCCTGACTTACCCCGACTCCTGCCACAGATTAGCTGTTCTGTGGACTCACACGTCCCTTGGTCTGCGATCCCACTCTCATGGGGTCCCTCTTCACCCTTAGTCTGAAAAAGAACACAGGTCTTTCATCTGAACATCACACCGAATGGGCTGCAGCCCAAGGCACTATCCCACACAGGGCAGGCAGGTAACACTAACTTTTTTGAACAGAAATCCTAAGAAATGTTTATTTGCTTGGTTTCTCTCCCTGGTTATTTTGCTCTGACACATACCTTTGCTATATCTTTTTTTTTATTTCATACAGTCTTCATCAGCACAACTTTTTCCCTTTTGCAAAGCCTGATGAAATTTTCCCCAAGAAAGACTGTGTTCTTAAGAGGCATTTACTGTACATTTTGTCTTGCCCTTAAAGAACTTATTAATGTGGGTTGCTTGTTTTTTTTTTCTTTCTATTTCTTTCTCTATTTTCTCTTTGCAATTTGTATATTTGTTTTATAACATTGTTTTGTGAGTTGCTTTGCTTCTCCATATTTTACTTAGATTCTCCTTATTTCCCCTTAGCTGCCTTGATTATGGCGCACGTGTTCCTCATGAACAAACAGACTGACAGTACTTTGCTAAGGTTGACTCTAGCTGGTTCATGTGGCACTGGAAAAGAGAAAATAAAGGTGAAGAACCAGATCTGTAGTGGAAGAAGATCTGAGGTTTGGAGAAGCATTTTCCCACCATCCTCACTGATGTGTACCCAACTACTTTCCCATGATATCCTGCCAACACTTTTCATGTCCAAATTTGTCACTTTGAAAACCTGGCAAGCCTGCTAGGGGAGGACAGAAAGGTGGAGGTGGAGGTGTGGTGTTGAGGGCTAGCCTCTTCCATTAGTTTCTGCCACCAGCCATGCAAGATGAAAGACCCTGGGGTTTAGGACATGGGGGGTGTATCTGCTGGGAAAACTGAAATTCGAGCAGAGGAAGACGCTTCCAGAGGCAGCAAGGTGCAGGTCTGCATATTGAAAACAGAAAACGGGTGTCAGATGATATTGATTCCTAGATGTCCCTCTCTCACCCATGTATTCTTCCCATCTGAGCTCCATTCACATCAGGACGGGCCAGTGTAATCTGTCTTCCATATGTTGTAAAGGGAAACTGTCTCTTCAATGGCAAAACCATATCAATTGTTCCCTGCCAGACCCCTCCCCACGGCTCGTGATGAATGGCCCCAGCATGCAGCCTGCTCCGGGAGATACGCACTTTGCTCACTGGAGATCGCAGCCTTTCTCCAAACCTTTCAGCAAGGTTTAACAAGTTCATATTTCTTAACCAGACCCCGTTCACAGAGCTCTGTCAGAAGTGGATAAATCAAGCTGGAGAGTTACAAAGAGGCATTATCTCGTCACTTGGGGTAAGTTTCTGATAGGTACTTGGGAACCTGACTCCGACTCCCACTGCAATCAATAGGAGAGAGGTGGAAAACACTTTGGGGTTCTGGGCCTTTGTGGCCAAAGTAGATTTGCTGTGTATTAGGATTTTGCTATTGTATTTTTATGCTGCCTGTTGACTTCAATAGCAATTCAGTGGTTGTGGAGTAGTTGTGGAGTTATCCCATGCTTTAGGGGGCAGGAAACTATTTTTATTAATATTTTTTGTGAAATCACTATGTGCCTTTATCATTATATTTCTAATTGAGGACATTATTCAGTTTCTTGCTTAAAAATCTGGTTTTAAAGATGGATGATTTGAATTACCACAGTTTGCGTCCTACAAAAAGTTCAGCAAAATCTGAAATCCTGAACCAATATGTAACCTCTTGCAAAAGAGATTTTACATATTAAAAAGCATACCTTTTTTGCCATTGCCTTGTGGAGCTGTAAACACCAGTTACCACAATAGCAGGAAAATGTTAGGTATCTCAGGTCAAAGCTCCTGAGCAGCTGCATCCCTGGTGGAATGGAATCAGACCACACTGTGCTCATTGTCTGGGTGTCTACAACATAATCTCACCTAAAGATGGTGTGACTGACCCTAATCCACAGTGAAGACAACAATGTTTGTCTAAGTAAGTGAACACAAGGGGCACAGTGTGGCATGGAGGTAGACAGAAGGGTCAAGTGCTCCTCTTCACAGGAGCATCATGACCTTGCCTCTTATTCCTCAGCATCCTTACCCTTCTGTGCCTGGCTCACTTTCTCTTGTTGTTCTTCACACCTTGCTGAAACCTTTCTTTCTTCTATTACTTCTTTTTTTTAATGTTCTGCCATGCTCACTCACTGCATCTCAGAGTTTTGCACCTGCTGCTGTCTGCCCATGTCCTAAGAAAAGTGCTGCCCCTCCCATCAGAGCCCTTCTCCTGGGACCAGAACCTTCAATCAAACCCAGTGAAGCAGTTTGCATCAGCAAAGACTCACAGAAAGCCATCGTCCCTGTCTTCCTCCTCTGACAAAAGTATATTCAGGAGGGTAGGTGCTAGTGCATCCCTTGCCAGCAGGTCTGAGCAGTAAGACCCTGAGTGTCGCTCGCAAAGGAACGGGAACACAAATAAGACAGGAGCAGCAACCTGATAGCAACATGACCAGGAACAGAAGCAAGGCTTGCTCCCCTGCCTGAGGTCCTGTGGGTAATGGTAGCAGGAACGAGGATGCGCTATTATCATCTGCATGAGACTGCCAAAAAGGCAGCATGGTGCTCCCAGGCACAGCCCGCTGAGGGGCCCACAGCCTGGAAAGCAAAGGTTTATAGGATGGCTGCCCCTCCGACAGCTTCAAGCCACATGAGTAGCCGGGACACTCAGTCTGTCGGGCTGCAGTAACTCGAATACAAAGCCAGCCCCATGAAACACGTACAGTGTTGATGTAGCGGCCTCAGCACAAGACTTTTTGATCTGTTGGTTTGCTCCTCCTGTGCCATGCTACTTGCTAATGTAGATGTAAAAATTCATAGAGGAAATACTGCATTGGTGTGTGTGGAGTGTGCATGACAGTGGGTGTCAAAAGACAGGGTACAGCAGGAGTCAAACACTGCTGATCGTAGAGCAAGTGAAGAGACTGAGACATGCTGTGAAACCAAGAAAGACTACAGGTAACACAAAGGAGTTGGGAGGCACTGGATGGAGAACTGGCTACACCGAGGCCATCACAGATGTGGAGTAACAGTGGTGTGATACAGCTCTACCTTGCCCTGAGCCTTCCTTATCCACAAGGATACAACCAAAAATGTCAGAAGTCACTTAATGATGTTTTAGTCTCTTTTCTCATTTTTCCACTGAGATGGCCGTGTACCAGAGTGCAAGCTTGTAACATCCCCTAATTCACTGGGCCCTGCCAGTGCTGGAACTACCAAATAGATGCGTTGGATTCAGAAATTAATCTAACATGTAGCACCGACTAGTTCAACCACTAGCTAAAGGCACATCAAGAAGCCAGGGTAATGGCTTAGCAGCCCAACCGCCTCCTTTCCCTCTTCAAGTGAGGCAGGCATAAGGCAGAAAAAGCCGAGGCGAACGCTTTGTGCGCAGCTCCTGTTACTGTGACACGAAGATGTAGCTGCCAGTGGGAGCACCTGAAGGTCCTTGTTCTCAGCATTTATGTGGCCAGGTGCAAATTTTCTAAAGGAAGGCAGTGGGGGGGCAAAAGGAGCAGGGCTGTTGTTGCCGCAGGCCATTAACACCTCCCGGAGCTGCGCGCACACTCCAGGTCACATAACGCGGGTCTGGCCAGGCTGCACAGCCCTCCCTCTCCTCCCAGCTCCTGTCCCTCCCAGGGTCCATGTGTGCAGCAAGTTATATGTACAATAAATATGACATGTCCGTCTACCCCCTCCTTAAGGGGCACTGACTACACCCCTAAGATTATTAGTTTGAAACTGAGGAAAGAGGGTGAGGGGTTGGTTGGTTTTCTTATTTTTAAGCACAAAGGCTGAACCTGTGGGATTCACTGTATCACTGAGGTCAACAGTTTGCTGCTGTTCAGAAAGGGATTAGGGATTTATATGGATAATCAGAGCATATACAGTTTTATTAGACAGACTCAGAAAAAATGCTTTGAGAAGAGATCTAAGTCCTTCTCATGTTTCAGGGCATAAGCCAAACATTAAGTGATAGAGGCTGGAAAGAAAAATGCTGTATTCAGTAATCGTCTACTTCATCATTCCTTTCTGCCTCCTCTGATACAGCAGGCACTGAAAACAGACTGTGGACTTCAGATCACTGATCCTTCCCAGGTCGTGACAGGGCTGTTTCTAGGGCAAGGACAAAAGCAAGGGTCTAGAGCTTTCCAACACAGCAGTGCATGTGCGTCTACCCACCCAAACAGGGGCCAACGAGTATTCATCCCTACCCAGGCACAAATGCAGGTCTCTTAAAAATTAGGCACAGCGTTCCCCCATTTTTTACAGCAGGATGTTGTTCAGTTTGTGGCATGTTAATTACTATTTACGGGGCTGCTATAAAAATTAGTTACCTTTTTATAACAAAAGGCCCACAGCCAATATTTTATAGACAACACACAAAGAGGTTTGGAATTGATGATTTACAGATCAGGAAATAACACTTAATCAGCTTCCCTACCTTCCCAAGCGGGGCTGTGCAGTTTTATGCCACCTTGCCGTTTTCAACTCATTATTTATTGATGTTGATTGCTTGACATTTCATGACAGGATATGCTTGTTCTGAGAGGTGCACTCTGGGATTTATCCCGACGTGGCAGAGAGGTGTGGGTTATATTATTTTGCCTGCAAGTCAGCTGTATCGTATGTCCCAGCACACAGAGTGGTTGGTCTCCAGCGTTTATGTCACACAACATAAAACCTGCTTTCACGGAGGGCGACCGCTTTCCCTGCACCACACACGGAGGGAGCCCAAGAATGCGAAGCGAATACCTCATTTACACCATCCCCATGGCGTGAAACGCACATCGCCGTCCTGCCAAAACACCACTTCTGCTTACTGCCACTTACTTCTGCAACATCTTTCATCGGACGATCTTAAAGCTCTTTACCCTGTGAATCAATTAACTGCACACTGTCACCATGATGTGGAGAGACAGGGGATAGCTGTAGGTAATTTATAGATAAGTAAATGGAGGCACTTATTATGATCATATTCCACCTTAAGTGCTACAAATCACAGTCAGTTGATTAATGTCTGCAAACCACTTGGAGTGTCTTGTGCTTAGTGCATCACTTCTGTAACACTGCCAAGGTGGTTTGGGCTATTACGGAGCGGAGAACAGCCTGATGTGCTGCCACCAGCAGCAAGAGCAGGTGAGGACCGGCTCAGCGTATCGCCTGACAGTTCTGCAGAGCTGACAATGACGGCGTGCCGGAGGGAGGATGCATTACCCCTCTTCTGCCCTCTCCACTCTGCATCCCTCCCTCGCTGGAGAGGATTATGGAAGAAGAAGCATTAAATAAAAGCCTACATTCTCTGACCCTGCAGACTGCCACCTGCACTGTCTGTATGGGTGATCACGCTGCAACCCATAACCACCCGTATGGGTTACAGCGTGATCACCCATGCCTAGAGCTCAGCACTCCTAACACCGGCAGTTTTACCATGGGAGCTTCCAAACCACTGCCATCAGCATCTTTTGGGAAGGTGGGGGAATAGTTGCTGTAAAAGGATGTCTGTAGCCCAAGTTAATCCAAAACAAAAATTAGAAAATGCTTCTACTAGTTCTACACTCTCAAGCAGCTCATACTAGGTTTTGCAGCCACATGCTGTCCTCTGGGAAGAGAGTGACTGTTCCTCAAGTAGGCACAGCTTTACCTGTCATACATGCTGACAAACAAAAGTGGGGGACCACCACTCATTCCTCTACCTGGAATTCATTTTTGAGGTAATACTACTTCGTGGACAGCCAAAAGATAAAGAGCCCAAGGACAGCTTGTTGATGTATTTAGATAACTATGTTTTTGAGGACAGAATTGTTTTTCAAATTTTACTTCAGTGACTTTTCTTTTTACTAACTAGTTAAGATTTTTTGGGGGGTAATTGTTCTCTTCTTTTGTTTCTGTTTTTATTTAAATTTATTTATAAAACTATTTTTTATTTGTTCACAAGTGTTGTTCTAAGACAAATCAACACACGTTTTTATGAAATGGTATGAAACGTATTTCAGCAGTTTATGTGTTACAGCTGGCTGAACTGGAAAAAAAGCATCTGCAAACGTTCCAGCAAACCCCCCTCCTATGATCCAGTCCCACAGCCTGTCCAGCCTTTCTAGTCATTTTCCATCATTTAGTAGTACGCCAACTTTTCCTTTCTTTAAAAGTTTAACCCAGGGCACACAGACACAGAGGCATTTGTTACAGCTTTTGTTTGAAAGCACTTAGCACCTATTTAAACTCCACTTCACATGCTTGCACAAAGTAATTACTCACAGTTCATCTCATCATGAAAAGCAGACAACACAGACATGGAAAACAAAATATATGGGAATCGACAATCGGTAACTTTCTGGGAAAAATAAACCCATTAATGTGCCTGAGCACAAAACAGGTAAAAGAAAACCTTTAGGAGCTATAAGTTATGAAGAGAAAACTTATGGCCCACTGAGTTCAGATTTTTTGACAGCTTCACAGTGAATGACATCCTGATTTTTAACAGATGTCATCTATTTCATTAGGAAAGATTCTCAGTGACATTGAGGTGAGAGCACAAGTCCAAAAACCTGGTAAGCCCTCATGAGGGGACAGAAAATGAAAGCTAATGAGCATGTTAAATCAGCAACTAATATATCTACAGGAAGCATTTAGTGGACAAAAGGACGTGGTCTGCGGAAGGCTTTATGAAGAATGATAAACCATTGTGTTACACAGGGGAGCGTGCAGTTTCTGGTGCCCCCGCTTCAGAAGACGCTGGAAAGTCTAAGATCATCTACATTGTTTCTACACTGATATAATGAATCTGTGTAAACTCACTGATGTTACAAAACTCAGGAAAGAAATAGCAACAGTAATTCCCATGTAAGATACTCTGACATCTTGGAATATGACTATTCCAATAGTGTAAAAGCCATAATCACTGTAGTTTGTCCAAAATAAAGTTAAGAGCTGACTCAATTCACAAACTCGGAGAGCTAAAGAGCATTCAGACATCTAATCTGACCTTGTGGTTATCACAAGACCTTGAAATTCAACCCTATGTGTTGTTCATTAATATACATGTCTAAAGACAGGAACAGATAGACAGTCCCAACATTGTTCCTGGTAATTTGTCATTTTTACCTTTACTATCAAAATATGTGCCTATTTTCAATTTTGATTTGTCTGGCTTTAGTGTACTGTCATCGGTACTAGTTATACCTTCCTATGGTGGACCAACCCCTCTAAAATATTTAGTGTTTTCTTTCCATGGAAGTATTTCCACAGTGTAATAGTCACCTCTGAATAGTCAAGGGAAAAGAGCAATTGAGTCTCAAAGTTTCACCACATTTTATGTAACAGAAGTTTCTATAGCACCCAAACAATTCTTATGGCTCTTCTCTGCTCTCTTGACAATTTTGAAAATACTTAAAAACAGAGAACCTGGAAATGAATTAATTATCCCCATTCCATTTTCACCAGTGCTCTGTAAAGAGGCAAAGTCTCTGCTCTTCCATGCACTTTCACTCCTACCTAATGACTGCTTTAGTTCTTTCTGCCACCTGCACCAGGTGGAGAGATCATGCTGAATGCTCATTCACTAAGACTTTTAAACCTATAGTGTGCCAGGATACAAGCTCTCTTTCAAAAGTATGGCTTATTCTTCTGCCTATTACGCTGAATTTGGCTGTATGTTAATTTAAAAAGAATGGTCCCAATTTGTCCTGTAGCCTAGACTTTTCAATGATTCGTTTTCACTCTTGTTATTTCCAGTCTCTACCATTTCTTCCATGATCACTAGTTCTAAGCAAGCTTCTAGCACAGATATATACTAACTTCTATGTCTTGAAGATAGACTTAGACTAGATATAAAGAAGACATTTTTCACAATGAGGATGATGAAACACGGGCACAGGTTGCCCAGAGAGGTGGTAGATGCCCCATCCCTGGAAACATTCAAGGTTGGACGGGGCTCTGAGCAACCTGGTCTAGCTGAAGATGTGCCTTGCTTGTTGCAGGGGGGTTGGACTAGATGACCTTTAAAGGTCTCTTCCAACCCAAATTATTGTATGATTCTGTGATTCTATGATTCTAAGATGGGACTTCGTATTTGAACTGTGTCTGGCTGGGGGATGGAGTTAACTTTCTTCATGACAGCTTGTATGGTGATGTGTTTTGGTTTTGTGGCTAAAGTAATGTTGACAATGCACTAATATTTTTGGCTATTGCTGAACAGTCCTTGCAGTGTCAAGCTTTTTCTGTATCTCACTCTGCACAAACACACACACACACACACGTCCCACTGAGTAGGCTGGGGGTGGGCAAGAGGTTGGGAGGGGACACAGCCAGGACAGCTAACCTGAATTGGCAGAGGGGATACTCCATACTATATAATGTTATGCTTAACAATAAAAACGGGTAGGTGAAGAAGTTAGGGAGTGACTGTTGTCTTCTGAGGTGGCTGTTGCTTGGAGACTGGCTGAGCATTGGTCCACTTGTGGGAGGTGGTGAGGGATTGCCTTTGCATCACTTGGTTTTTTTAACTCTTTCTTTCACTTATTAAACTGTTTCTTATCTCAGCTCATAAATTTTCTCATTTTTGCTCTACCTCTTCCTTCCTCCATCCCACTGTGGTGGGGGGAATCAGTGAGTGGCTGTGTGGGTGCTTGTGTGCGGTCAACCCACAACAATATTAGATGTAATGCCTTTTGTGATTAAAAAAATATTACACGTATTTTTTGAAATGCTGTTGATATGCAACTGCTGGCTCTGTGAAACCTTAAACATGTCCCAAATTGAGGTCTTCATAGCAATGTATTCATAAACTCTGTAGTATCACCCCTGTTAATTGCATCGACTGGACCACTCAAGAGTTTATTGTATAACTGATCTATACTCTTAAAAGCCTCCCTGTTAAACTCTATCTCTCTCCTTGACAGGGAGGAATTAATCACTCAAGGGCTTCAAACAGTGTATATCTGGGAGATGTCTGATATTAATTAATTCAGCAAATGAAACAAAATCCAGTGACTGTAACTTGAATTTAAGGTAGGGGGAACATGCAATATTTAACCTTTGGAATGAGCGTAGGGTGCAGAAGACTCTCAGCTCCTGAAGTTTTTAAAGTTACTGTTGGATTTCTTTCAAAAGTGTATGACACAGTTCAGAGGGGACCCATGGAGCACCTGAACAATTCAACCTGCTCAGGGACTACCTTGGATGATCACCTCTCCTGAGTAAACTGGTGTTAGTTCCCTACTCTTGCTGGCCAGAATGACCCCTCCACCATGTAGTGGGCACCCTGAACCTCATGATGAAGACTTCTGTCTCATTGAGAGGTTGATGTGGGAGAATCTAATGGTCTTCAGGGAAGAAGTCACCTGGGAAAAACCTGCGTTGTTTCCTCTTGTGGCAGAAGTCTGTTCCCAGTCTGCACCTTTGCCCAGGGACTCTTTAAACTCAGGGAACAGGCAGTGAGCAGGAAAGGGATGCATAAGCTGGACAGCTGAACTGCAGGAAACTGTAGGAAATTTCATACCTACAGGGCCTGCCCAGCCCAGCTCTTTATGATTCCCTGCTCCTGGAATAATGTTTGTGACTTCTTTGTTCAAAAGAGAATAGGCACCTCTAGGCTATTTGAGCCTTAAGTTTTTAGCTCAGTGTAGAAGTTCCTGCTGACTTTCTCTGGCCAGTGCTATGCAGTGTTATATGCAGGGCTGGCACTCTGACTTTAAAGTTGATGAATCAACTGGAGGAAGACTAAAAGAAGAAACATATCTGGCTTGATTCTGCTGCAGAATTCTGTTTCAGCTGGGATAGAGTTGATTTTCTTCATAGTAGTTACTATGGGGCTATGTTTTGTATTTGTGCTGAAAACAGTGTTGATAATTCAGGGATGTTTTCATTATTGCTGAGCAGTGCTTGCACAGATTTAAGGCCTTTTCTACTTCTCACACCACCCCACCAGCAAGTAGGCTGGGGGTGCACAAGAAGTTGGGAGGGGACACAGCTGGGACAGCTGACCCCAGCTGACCAAAGGTATATTCCACACCATATGATGTTGTGCTCAGCATATACAGTTGGGGGAAGAAGAAGAAAGGGGGGACATTAGGAGTGATGGCGTTTGTCTTCTCAAGTAAATATTACACGTGATCAAGCCCTGCTTCGCTGGAGATGGCTGAACACCTGCCTGCCCATGGGAAGTGGTGAATGAATTCCTTGTTTTGCTTTGCTTGCATGCATGGCTTTTGCTTTCCCTATTAAACTGTCTTTATCTCAACCGACAAGTTTTCTCACTTTTACTGTTCTGATTCTCTCCCCCATCCCACCAGAGGGGGAGTGAGTGAGTGGCTGTGTGGTGCTTAGTTGCTGGCTGGGGTTAAACCATGACATCCTTCCAAAGCTTCAGAGATTATAGAGAGAAAGTAGCATTGCTAAAGGTGGCTTAGGTGGATATAAGTGAAAGCAAGGGGATATATTGAAGCAAATGAAAGATATTTTCCATCCTGACATGCAGGTGTGTCAAGTAGTGATCTGAACTTCTATGGGGAGAGTAGGAACTCCATTGCTGTGGGCTTGTTAACTGGCAAAACACTGGGGAACCTGCCCCTCAGAGTACTGCAATGAGGATTCTTGACCCATTCAAAGTCTTACTTGCTTCTCGTTAAGGATCCCAGTAGAGGCATGCCTCAGGTCCTCCCCACTACATGCCATGGTGGCAGGAATACCCCTTTCCTGAGAGCTAGGTCTGTTTGCTCCCAGCCAGTGAGTGGGGTCCCTCTTCAGTCACCCTTGCACATGTGCACTTCATTGTACTAAAGCTATGTAACAGTGCTGGCTTGATTTATGAGGGCTGCATTTCTTCCAGTGATCCCTGCTGGTACAGGACTCAGTACTTCCCTTTTATGTGTCTGTGTCAGAGGGCAACTGGCAACCAGCTGTTGGAAACTCATTAAAAAAAAACAACAAAAACCTTCATTATCATCATGATATTATTTCAAGTCCCAGTACCTGCCTATAGTTTCTGTAAGGAGGGCAATGGAGACTGCAGCTGTAGACTAACTTTGTCACTGCTGTGAAGAAATTAAAATGAAATAATCAAAATTCCCACTTGGACAAGTCACTGGAGTTCGTGAACCAAAACACATCCCCACTACAAACAGTGATTCAGACTGAAGGATGCATTCTCCCAGTAGAGTTTATACTCAGGGATCATACTACATACATATTTCCCCCTCCTAGGTGTCTATTAATAAGGTGATATGAAAACCTCAGGACCAATAATTATAGCAATACCATCTTTTTGTTGAAAGTGAATCTCCCCTCATACATCTGATCCAGTAGATTTATTGTGCTGTTGTACATTGTGCAGATGCAGCAATGGTGGAAAGAGGTGGGTGGTGGTCAGCATCAGGAATGGCTCCAGAAGCACTCTGCCTTCTTCCCTTGCCAGGCAAACACGAGACCCTCCTCAGGTAGGTCTTATAACTTCTGCCCTCTGTCCTCTCCAGGACTGCCACCTGCGGGTGGCTCCCTGGTTCAAAAAGTCTCAGTTTCCAGCTGTGGCAGACTGGGGTGGTTGGCCGCAGGAGCTCAGGATGCACAGACAGAGACAGCAGCAAATGGTCCATGCATTGCAGAAATACATCGGACAGAAGCGGCCAAACCATCAACCTGAATGTTCTGGACTCATATGAACTTTGCAGACATGTATATCCCCAAATACACACATGGTGCTTACAGAACACTCTTAGGTCTACTTTACAAAGTAAAACGGCTTTGTAATTGTGGTATTTGTCCCCTTGAGCATGTCAGGCCCTTCCTAAGACCCCCTGAACTTAAAGGACAATTGCAATCAAATTTGAGAGGGAATTGGGTGGCTCCAACGCAAGTTCCTTAAATTTTTATGAAAATTGGCAGCTGAGTAGTGAAGAAATGTCCATATTAGTGTTTTCAGTTATGGAGCGGCATAGGAAGGAGCTGGGGATGTTGCGGTCAGATGGGGGTGTGGGGGGAATAGGGGAAGGTCTAGGAGGAGCCAGGAGGACCAGAGGTGCTGCCAAGGGAGCTGGCTTCTGGCAGCAGCAGAATAAGAAAAGGGCTGTAGGGGTGCAGGGTACAAATCCGTAGGAAACCAGGCTTCGTGAGTTTGATGGCCTATGGATCCTACCAGAACTCGGCAAAATTAATTTGCTAAAAAAACCCAATCCACCTCACCCGATCTTCTTTACCTCTCAGTGAAGTGCAACCAGCTCTAGGTATGCGTAGGCCATTTTTGAGAAGCGCTGTGTCCCCGGGCACAAGCGAGGAGAAAGGAACAGGACAGCCGAAGCGACAGGCGACGGAATTGAGATGGGCGGCAGGAACCACCCGGGTCCCCGCCAGGCGCAGCCCGCGGGGCTATCGCTTTGCATGTGGGCAGAGTCGGGGGCTCTTGCCACTGCCTTTAGGCCAAGGGAAGCCACGCAGGAGCTGAACAAACTCCCCGAACCTTCCTCCCCCGCGGAAGGAAGGCACCCCGAGCCAAGCAGCAGGCCCAGCTCCTCGACGCTGCCCCGCGCCTCCCAAGCTGTCCCCGTGTCCTCCCCCCACCTCCTCCTGCTTCTGCTCATGCCAGGTGACAGCCCCTCTCAGGAAGGTATTTATTTTTGCATTATTGGTTAGCTTTGTTTTACCTCCTAAGTAAACCTTCCAGTATTTATAGCCTCGCCTCCGCACTTGTAGTATATATTAGCCTTTTATGCCTTCTCTGTCACCTGTTGAAATGAGAACTCAGGGTCTTCGGGCCTCTGCGGCCCTTCCCTTACATTAACTTAAATCACACCAGATGTGGGCCCTTACTGCCGAGGAAGACTAATTGATTTCGCCAGTCACAATATGCCTATTGTTTTTTAACACAAATAAACACTGTGGTGTGTGGGGTTTGGGTTTGGTTTTTTTTTTTATTGTTTTTTTTTCTTTGCCACAAGAGCCAAAGGTTATTCAATTAAAGGAGTCCAGAAAGTGTGACTAATAATCCACGGGCAGGGTATTTCTACAGTAAAAAGGCATGGGGGGGGGGATAAAAAAAAAAAAATGCTCCACGCTACCCTGAGAACAGCGGCCTCACCGGGGCCGGCCATAACTGTGATGGATGGCTGGTGTGTGTAAGACGTTATTATTTGTTATGTGAGTGGGGGGAGATGGCAGGCGCATTGGGTAGTACACCTGCTGGGCTCGGAGAAGCAAGAACAGCTGTGTGCATTGATTTAGACGCTTGCTACTTGGGGCTCCAGGAACGAATCAAGCGACAGCTCATAAAAAAAGAGGGTTTTATGATTTTTTCCCCCTTCTTTCTGCAAACAAACGGCCACATCATATGTTTTCCTAGCGCTGCCATAACTCAAAATTAAATCCCAGCCCAAGGTGTCAGGCTGGTACCATGTCAGAATTGTAACGGCTTATTTTAAAGGTCGTTATGGATGTACCAGGGAAACACTGGGGGTTTCTGCACAAAGGTGCCATTTCGTTTTGCTGGAGCTCAGGCACTTAAGGGCAATTAGCTCCACTGTTAAAAAATGAGCTGAGAGTGTTTTAACTGGTGATTTTATGCTAATAACAACTACTAATTCATATTGTTAAAAGAGAAAGTGCAGGCTGCCAAAGCTGCTCCAAGCAGCACACTGTATGGCCCCAAAGCTTCCCGTTGTCCCCGGGTCTTTCCCCCACCAGAAGGTGTGCTGCACACCAAGTCATGTGTCACACGATCAGCAAACCTGTTCCAGAGCAAAGGAGACCAAAGCCTGAGCACAAACTCTGCAATATGGACAGCTAAGGCCCCTTTCTCCATCCTGCACCCCTGCACACCTCCATGTTCGCTCCAGGCACTACAGTGTTGCAGATGCTGCTGGATCCCATCGCTCAGCATGAGGAGAAAGCCACCGTCCTTCCAGAGCATCATGCAAGGATGCAGTCTAGGCTTTACTAGCTCATGCTCACCAGCTCTCAGGCAGCAGGGTGCCTGGGAGAGTACCCAGTTACACCCCCAGGGGTACACCTGCAGTCCCATGAGCAGCTGAGGGTCAAGATGAGGTGCCACCAACTAGATCTCAGCAGGTCACTTGGCAGGTGGGTACTGAAGACTACATGAGAGAGGAGCAGCTCCTGTTCATTGCTATTCTTTCCCTCCTTCACTCTTACTGATGCAAAAGATCCCAGCCCTTAAATTATCAATTTTACTCAGTACATTACGCTTGTGATGAAGAACTAACACTTGGCCACTTGTGCAAAAGCACGTACAACAAATAGGTACCATCACTTGAACAAGTAGAGCTTTATAGGAAGACTAGACCACATGGCTGGGTTATCCAAGAAAATGCAATCGGTTTTGCTTATCTTAAAGAGGGAAGGAGATAATAAGCTTTCAGAATTGGGGGAAAGTCAATCTATTCCCACTAACTGCCAAACAATAAGGTGTAAAGCCATAAAAAGAATAAAAAACTAATCTGAAAATTATAATATTATCCGGCCTGTTAGACTTTCAGCTTTGTCTTTCAGTTATGAGATTCACAGCAGTGAAAAAGAACAAATGTCTTCACAAACCTAAATTTGCACTATGGGGGCTACTTATGAAGCTTCTTCTCTGACCTGCCTCACAGCTTTGACATGGCAGTCAGCAAATAGAAAATTTGAATCAGAATAGGAACGAAATAGAACATACTCTAGCAAATAGAAAATTTTATCACTTTTGGAGTGAAATACTGAAAACAAAGCCAATAGATCCCTCCCTTACATAGACATGGATGTGTATGCCAAAGCTGTCACAGAGCAGCAAAAAGCCTCAGAGACCTTTGCAAGCAGCAGGTGAGCCTTTGCTGCTCGTCCTTGGTCCCATCTGACATATACTTGGGTCTTTTGGCTGTACCAGCTGCACTTGGAGGTACCCTTACTCCCCAGGCAGAAGGCAATTATCTCTGAAGATCTTTCTATAGTGCCCAGCATTCCCGCCTGAGCTCTTTGTCACCTCTACTCTAACCAGAAACATGCTGGCTATTCCTGGAAAAAAAATGGGCCGGGTTGTACACCTGAACCTGGCTCTGCAGAGGCTGTGGCTGGTTTCAGGTGCAACTGCTTCTCCCTCAGGTAACATCTGTCAGAGCAGAAATGGAAGATGGTCTCTGCTTTCTCTTTCTGTGCTCCTGTTGCTGAAGCCCATCAGGGATATGCAAAGAACCAAAGGGCTTCTTCACTCAAGTGCAGAGCGGGAAAAAGTGACAAGCTGTGATTTGAACAAAGAAGTAGAACTGAAACTTTAGAGTATTCTAAAAAAACCCCAGCATCTGAAGCTGAACTCCCACACCCAGTGGGCAACCTTGGGAATCCTGGCTCTGCCTTCTCTACATATTCTCCATCCAGCTGCCAGGAGACAGCTCTCAGGCTCTCCTCATTTTTACTGGGAACATAAAACATTAAGCTGTTTACAGTAATACCAATGAAAAGCCAAAGAGAAATCTCAGTTTTCCATATTAAAGGTTGGATGAAATAAATCCTGGGACCACAGTCTGGAGGGAGAAAATTCCTGCAAACATAATGAACACCCTTTGGGGCCAGAGCTGAGGTCCATCTAGCCCTGTAGCTGTCTCCAGCAATAGCAACAGGGTAAGAAGTTTTGGAGTAGCACACAAACCTAGCCACTACCTGTGGTCCTCAGGATGCACAATCATTGAATTGAAGATGCTGGAGAGTACATACCTTACTAGTCCATTTGTTCCATTTTATGGACCTGCTATCCACAAATTTGCCAAAATCCTGAATTCTGTCTCGACAACCTCCTGTGGCAACAGATGCCAGAAATTTACATCCATTGTGTAAAAAAAGTACTTTCTTTTACCTGTTTTAAAACTGTCTGCTACTGGTTTCATGAAGTGCCTCAGCAGTTTTTAGTGTAACAGTCCTCAATTCACCTTTTCTACCACTTGCATGATTTTGTGGGGTGCGGAGCAAGAGAAAATAACACAGCAGCTTTCACAGAAATATAAAAATCTGCCAGGTTACTATTTAGATACAGATTTCAAACATCAGTCAACATTTGAAGGGGAGAATGGGTGTCATTTGGATAACAAATGCAACTCAAAAGTAACAAACCCATTTATTTGAGTGTAGGTAACACCTGGGAGGGACATTGAGCAACATGAGAAAGTGATACATGTCTGAACCTTGGGGGCTCAGAAGTTTCTTTCTCCTTTACAGAAACAAAACAAGTCATAGTACCCTGGTGCAATACATCAATGACTGTTATTAAATAACAAAAAACACTGTGGAGAAAAACCTCAACTGTTTTAAATTGTCGTAACTTCACTGTCTTTGATAACATAAAGACACTTTCCAATACATTTGTGTTTTAATAAAAAGAAAAAAGAAAAAAATATTTAAGGCACAAAGACCACCATGGTCCTGTGAATGTCATAGCATTTTCTCACAGACTCAAGAGTTTTATTTCTAACTTCCCTAAAAACAGGTACTAGAATATAATGTGAGAACATTACCTCAGCCTCTTTAACAATGGATAGACTTCTTTTTGTGTAACTCTATTAAAAATGCTAAGAAACCTGAGAAACCTGTATTTTCCCTGAAAATTTCCCCCAGGTAGACAGTACCTTTGAAGCATGGTTGGCTCACAGAGTCCTTACCTCTTCTGATGCTCTCATGGTTTTCCCATTCTCCTATCCAATTTAAAAACAGGCACATGGATCTCTCCCTAGTTTTATTCTGCACTGTGCAGGACTGATGGAAGCCAAGAGCTGGGGTAAAAAGACAATGTCATGTTCAGTGGCATTGTCAACATTATTCTTAAATTGTGCCAAGTGAATATCCTTATGTGTCTCTGGTAATCTGCTAGGACAGAATCCCACTTACAATATTTGTATGTTAAATCTCTGTATATGTATTGCATCTTAGGCATCTCTTTGCTTTCTTAGGTAACTCGGACTTTTCAGGTTATAACTAAGCCTGGTAAGGGAAGAGAATTGCAGCAGCACCGAGAAACAATTGATGCAACTCAAGCAACTAAAAAAATCTAAAAGCATGTGAAGCATTTTTTTCCCACTACCAAGATGAAGTGAAGCACAAAATGTAACAAATTACACTCTTAGAGAACTGTGTCTACGTCCTGAGCTTACCAGTTACTCAAGCAATGAAACTGTCATTTACTATATGAATTTGGACCTGAGGCACATTATTCCATACAATTTACATTGGTAATCGGTGTGGTTTTTACTCTATTGATTTTAGATTCCAAGAATCAACCACACAGCCAGATGCCTGATATGCCTGTCTTGTTGCATAAATAGGGGAAAAGTCCCGTAATATTTTAAGTCACCATAAAGATGATCCTATATTAATTTACACAAGCCAACAATGTGTCTCATGACGATTGCAATAGGGAAGAAACTCATCCTAAGTCTACTGTCCATTTAGGTTCGGAAACATGCAGCAAGGCCTTATCTTAATCTGCTAAGAGCAACAACCATATCTCAAAGCATCTATAAACTATGGAACTCATCTATAATCACACCAGTACTTTTCTAGAAAGCAATCCAATAGATTTTAATATTTGTTTATATTAAAATTGATCAGCATTTTTTTGTCCGAACCACTCTATGTTTTATTTTTGCAGCAAAGACAGTATAGAAGCATAAATAAAATGTTAGCATTTAAAAAAACTGATGTATGATAACTTTCAGGGATGTGCAAAAAAAATAACTTCAAGGAAAGCAGAAGAATTACAGAAGATATGCACTACAACACACATACAACAGCCACAACCTAAATTTTATTCTATGCACAAATAAAATGACAATATACATGTTAGACAAAACAATTACCACCTGCATCTCCCAAAGGACATGCCTTGCTATTTTTAGAGGGTATCGGAGATATTTTATAAAACACCATATGCCTTTAAATCAGTGTAGGCCAGACAGTGAAAGATACTCAGTCCTATTGGAGTAAAATTAGACGATGAGATGGTATCAGAGGTAAAATTTTACTAAGAATGAAGGTTAATATTTTTAGAAAATAGATCTGCAAAATCTTCAATGGTCCCACTTTTTTTAGGACTAGACATTTTCAAGTAATAGGAACAAAATTCTTCCTAATTTCTTTAATTGTCTGCTGTGAAAAAACTGACATCATTCATTAATATTATTTGTCCAGAAGTAGGCAGGAGTTGTGTTTTATGTTTAAATTGAGAGAGGATGTCTCCAGTAACCCTATTGCACTGATACTTCACTTAAAGAAAGAGGAGCATGTCATCTTCTCAGTTTCTGATATCTTCTCCTGACACTCTTGTTCTAATACTTCAAGGTTTCTTGGAAGTTCCCTATTTACATGGTGACCCTCACCTGTCTCTTTTCTGGATGCAAAATGTGGTAGGATCATAGCACACAGGAGAATTTATTTGTTTTAGAAGTATGTACTGGTTACCTCCTTCCTCTGTTAGGGTTTTGCATAGGGGCAGGCTGCCAACGTTTGACATGTTCCAGATGGATATACAGAACGGCAGTGCGGGTCAGTGGTGCCTTGTTCTGCGGTTAGACCTCAACACAAGAGGATAGGAAACAATGGGGGAAAAGTAGAATATTTCAGGCAAAGTGTCCTAGTTTCGGAAAGGGCCACAGGCTTTTTTGTACATTTACAAGCACTTTCTCACATTACGAGCTGACGGGTTTCTACCGAAGCCCTTGTCAGTCAATCTCTCTCTGTTATTTCTCCCTGGTGTTCTGTTAAAGCCAAATAAAACCTATTTGCCTCTGCTTTTCCCCCTTGTTGATGTATGTAAAGATATCAGCTTCTTGCAGGTGTCTGCTTCTTGCATTTGTAATGACAGTTTAACAAAAAAATCAACCAAACCTGAGGCCACAGCAAAGCTTTCACAAGAGGGGTCAAAAGGGTTTCCTTTTCTGCTAAAGGTCTGCTACATTATTAGCAGTGCCGTGCTAGAGATATTTACCTGTTGGTTGCTTTTCAATTGATTCAACATGTGGCTACAGGGAGGTTGGAGTATTTAGATTAAACCTACTTCAAGTTAAAATCTTGGGATAATTCTAGGGAAAAAAATGACTGCTCGTCCTGCTTTGGCTCCACCATGACTTTTCTCTCTGTTTTTAAGTTTAGCCTCAATTAGAAGAAAACAAGCAAACAACAAATAGAGAAAAACAATCCCAAACAATTAGGGTTTTGACATCTAAGAAAGCCAATGTAGGATGAGGTCATCTCATCACAGCCCATAAAGCTATCTCTTCTTCCCTTTGTAATACATGTGTTCCAGTCCAAGTTCCTCCCTTGCCTTTTCGTGGCTAAAGTGAACTAAACATCCCAGGCAAAATATGTGTCTGATTTATTATTTGTCTGGGAGAATTAATGCTACAAATTCAATAATGTTTAATTTCAATTCAAAAGGAAAAGCAGCCCCCAAAAGTATAGACGTCCCCATAAAAGAATTAAGGAACTGATTCCTGGTTTATAAAGCCAGAGGGGAGCAGCCTTCACATTGATCCTGACCTCCAGGATAGCACAGGCCAGACCATTGCTTCCCCGAATCACTTCCTTTTGGAAGTTAGGCACATCTTTAAGAGAAACAGTCAATCTTAATTTTCAAATTGCCAGTGATAGAGAACCTTGCCTAGCCAGCAGATCCGTTCTTTTGATTAGCTCTCCTTCTCTGGTAAAAAACGTGTGCCTTATTTTGGTAATATCTTTATTTCCATCCATTGGATACTGCGATGCCTTTCTCCAGTAGATAAAAACAAAACAAAACAATGTTCTCAGTGTACATAGATATGGACAGTCATCTTTATAACATCCCTTAAGAGGCTGAGGTCTTTTGGAGTCCAGTGTTACTCCTTTACTCTTTTTACTCCAGTATAAGCTTTTCAGCCTTTTAATTATCCTCTTGATTTTCCTATTTCCTTCCTTCCTATTCACTAGCCAGCTTGGATTGTGGACAACAGTGAATATAGATGTTTTGGCCACATCGTCACTGAATACCACACCTGTACTCATTTTTATCCTTTCTAGTTCCCCTCTGTAACCCTTTATGGAGCTCCTCAGGAAGCTCCTACTTGACTGCGTACTGACTGTGGTCCCCAGCACCCTCCAGAGCACATGTACGGAGCACTGACAGTGTATTCTGTCAGTATGGCCTGGTTTCTTTTTTCCAAACGAATGCCTTTACTTCCTAATGTGTTGCTTGCATCTGTTTCACCAGGCAATCTGGTCTGCATCACTGTTTTATCTTCTTACCCCTTTTTTTTTTTCCACTCCATAATCTTTGGATTGTCATATACAGTCTTCGTCAGTGGTAACCATCTATTTTTCCTGGTCATTGATGATAATATGAAATAATTTAATTCTGAAAACTGACCCATGCAGGGCTCCACATAAACCACACATATTTACAAAGATTACAGATTTATAGAATTGCTTTCCAATTTATCAATGCATTTTTAAAACATTCAGCATATACTGCATTATTCTTTTATTATGCCAGTTTCTGAATGAAAACACATAGTGATACCAAATTAAATTCCATACCTGAAGGCTATTTTATTGACATACTAATCTTTATGCACTGTATTTAGAACTTGATCTCCCCTATATCTCAAGCTACTTGGACAAGATCTGTCTTACATAAATCCACTCAGAACATATTAATTTTTGACTACAGAAGCTCTGTCTCAGCCTCCACTGTTTTGCCTACCAGTTTTAGACAGACATCTGATTATTTCAGTCACCCTACTTTCCCTTTATAAGCAGTATTGTCGGAAAGCTTTTACACAGATACGTACATATTTTACATTTTTAAAGACTGCCAGAATTTACAGCCCCGCTCTCGAAGTCCAAAATTCTCCCTTTCATCTTTACGGGTCTTTACTGTGGTCCTTTGGCCAAGGAGGGCTTTTTGCAGAATTTCCATCTCCCATGCAGAGCACAAAGCTTCTACAATCTGGAACATCTGTATTGCTGTTTAAGTACCAGCGTGTTCAGTGACTACAGTGACCAGAGAGACATCCGTTCCTCTGTTTGCATCTATAAAGTGCATTTCATGCATGTGAATGAACGGAGATCTAAAATGTGGGCCTAGAAAATAACTGAATGAGTAGAAATGTGGGCAGACAGCAACCCACACAGTGTCCAACTGCATCTTTAGCCATCCTCCTTTTCCCAGATGTGCAAGGACAAGGGAGATCATACTGACAGCTTTGTGAAGGGAATGAAGATATTAATTTTGATTAAGCTGTGTAACTTGTGTGTATTCTACCATTGATACAACACAGACAGACCCTTTCTGAGCTGCAGACACTGCTTTTGTGCCATGTCTCTTACCTCCAACATATAAGCTTTGTCCTTAGGATATCAAAGAACAAATATCCACTGGAGCCAGGAGTTTTAACATAATTGGCTATGGAATCTGAGCCACTGACACAGCTTTTAAATAAATCTTAGATTCCTGGGGATGTTCCACAGAACCGGAGAAGAAAAGCCAGTCTTGTGCCAGTAATTATAAATGATCAACAGGAAGACTCAGGAAACTATAATCCCTTAGAAACTTGGCTTAACATCCCAGGTTCTGGGGCAGGTGGAGAGGAAAGATTGGAAGAGATACTCCTAGAGAGAGATAAGAAGATGTACATTTCCCAGTGGCACATCTAACATCTCCCTGCCGTATTTTCTTTTCTCTTCTCTTTGACTGAAAAGTGGAAAATACGCTTAGCTAATCATTTCTGGAAGAAATGGGAGACTCAGAGTTCAACATATGGAGAAACCCTTTGGTTCCAACAGTCTACTTTTCATGTGCACGTCTGAAGCTGCCAGACACATGCTTCCTTCACATCTAAAGTATTTCTTCTGACCACTGGTCTTCCTTTTCTTTTTCTTCCTTTGAGACTGGGCTGTGGAGGGAATACTTCATTAGAGAGAGTAGATGTTTTGTTTGCGTCACGCTTTTTATTTACTCTAATCTGTTGTCTATAATAAGGTCTCTTATTCAACTTGCCCTGGAGAGTATTTACCAGATATCAAATGTCATGGTTAATTTGATGTGGGACTTTAATCTTAAACCACCTCCTTTGACCTTGTTTTGGCTGAACTGTAACAGGCATTAGTTTCGGTGCAGAAGTGGATATTTTTGGAAGCCACGAGAAAAACGTCAGTTTTCAAATTACACGACCTATGGCTTTTCTGAATTGTTTTTTATGTGCTCGTTCTAAAAAGATGCTATTTTTGTGCCTTCATAACTGAAGAACATCTGAAGTCTGCCAGTTGAAACTTTGCAGGTGTTTACTTCATGCTGTTCTCACGTTGCAAATAAACAAGTTAAAATAATGGAAGCATAATCCATTTAACACACTTCTGTGCACACTCATATTCCAAAACCTGTTTAAGATGAAAAGAGGAGACTCCGGGCAGCTAGGGCTTTTATGCACCTCCATGTTATCGATGACAATTTGTTCCAGCATTCAGACTTTGCGCAGGGAGGATGAAAATATGGGGAGATACGTTACGAAATCAGCATAGTTCAGGAGTTTTTAGCTGCTGCTGCCATTTGGTTGAGGCTGGCCCCACTGCTGTTCTAAGCAGACTGTGACACTTCTTGGCATGGGGTTTCAGACTGCTGAATGGAAAGCCGATAGCTAATAGGTCTCACGGATTTAATCATGAATCATGTACTTGGTTTTGTTCAGTAATTTCCCTCTAGCATGACTGAATAGTGGGGAAATGTAAGCAGTAATAGTTCAAATTGAAAAGGGTTTTGAATCCCCTTGTTTTTGCATGACAGTTTTCAATAAGTATTTCAACTGTATCAGAATAATCAGTGCATTAAGCTTCACTCCAATGATCCATCTGTTTTGCTTTTTCATCTGTGGCAGCAGTCAATATACAGGCTTATTAGGTAAAACTTGCCAAATAGATAAACAACCACCTAAGGGAAGCTTTTTCCTATCTTTGTTTTACTAGCAAATGAGCTTACATGTTAAAATAGCAAGGTACACCCCCATTATCATCTTAAATTTATTTGTATATTATTTTTGGGACATTGTTTTACCTATGTAGCTTGGCATCATGGTTGTTACGCACTAAGCAGTGCCCATGACAGAACTACTTGCACTGATACCCACATTGTTTTGTTATGTGGATAAAATGGATTTACAGCTATAAGGATGTCAGATTATTTCTTCTGTCATGCACAGCTTTCTTCTGGTGTTGAATGCTTCTCATTCACTGAGGATTCAGTGGCCATGGATGTAAGGAGTATTCAACACCCGTTCTTCAGAAGCTTCATTTTCCAATCCTTTCTTAGCAGAACTCCTGCCCATCCCAGGGAAAACCTGGGTTTCCATCCATGGTGTCCTCAGGGTGGCTGTTCCCTGGGAAGGAGCAGCTGGATGTGATGCAGCAGATGCATGGAAGCTTCCTAGGTGGTGGGAGGTGGGTTTTACTGCTCTGCTGTAGGGGAGGCTAAGGCTCCCTACAGTTTCTCCCAGGGTTGCCTCCTTCAAAGGCAGGCTAGAACAACCACCCCTTTCACAGGGAACCACCCCTTTTGTCCCGGCAGAAGCTGAAAGTACTGAAAATCTGCCAGAAATTATCCATATGAAGATTATAAATAATTGAAGAAAGAGATGTGGAAATGGCCGGAGCGTAAAAATCTGGTGTCTCCCTTCATGATTTGCAAAGCAACACCCGGAGTCCAGCTGATAACACAAAGAAGATCCTTAGCTTTGGCTTGCCAGAAACGGAGGCAGGAACCAGCAACCTGAATTATGTGAAGTCCAGCAGGTGCTGGCACTGGTAAAAATAAGGGAAATTTCAAATAAATACGGTGAAGTGGGCAGGCTTCCTTAGAGCATATGTACAAAATTTCATTATTGTTAAATGAGGGCGCCAAGCACAGCTTTTCATTTTCAGCTCTCTGCAAGATTGATTTGACCTGTATTTAGTGAGCGACTTCAGTCTTTTGTAGCCACCTGGAGCAGGGGACAGGCAAAGGCCAAGGTATTTCTCTGTCCAGGTGGCCCTCATAAATATCTTGGTGGAATTTATTTTCTTTCATTTACTTTGGCATTGCTTGGGCACTGCTTGATTAAGGGGTGGTGTGTAGGAACTGACATGCCCAGAGATAGACAGCCACATCTGCTAACCATTTGGATTAATTATTACACCTGTACCATAAAACACATGTTAATAAAAGGGTTGGTGAACAGGTTCAGGTTGCAGTTTTAAAAAGTCCAAAGAAAGCAGAATGCTAGCCATATACAAGATGAAGCCAAAGTTTTTGCTGATAAGATGCTGCAGGTTCCAGCCATATACAAGGAAGAGGCAACATCAGATACACACGAAAAATAAATCACACACGGGAGGAAAGTGTGTATCCTGGCAAACTATGCCTTTGTAGTCTATTGGCTAGAAGGTGAACGACAGCACACGTTCTTTCTTTCCTTCTTTCTTTGCTGTTAGATGTAAAAGGAAAAAAATCATTAATCACTCTGCAGGATACAGCACTTAAATGGGTAAAGTTGCTGAAGGGGTCTGGTTAGCATCAGCCGATTTTTCATTTCCTTTCAGTGGGGACAGTGTGGTGCTCTGGAATCCCTGGAGCCCGGGAGCATGAATGTAGGTATTGAATTTTCAGGAGGAGACAATTAAGACCAAGAATGTGAGATACAATCGTATTTAAATTATGTCAGGTACCTCAGCTGAAGACCTAAACCCTCCGCCTTCTTCCTTCTTTGGGAGGCATATTTGGGAGGGCTTTACTGGGCTGGCATTAATCATTAATCATAAGAAGCTTGTGTCAGTTGTGATGGAACACAATGGAGCTCTGTATTTATTATTTTTTCCACTGAAAAGGTTTACCTTATTCTTTGTGCCTGTGGAAAATCATTTTGCTGAACAAGCTCATCAAACAGCCTTTGCCAGATTTTCACAGTCCTTTATTCTGAGAGTCTCTGCAGTTGAAATGAAGTGAATGCGGGCCCTGTGCCTGGTGCCAATTCTTCATTATTTGTTAGATATCTCCTGACCGAAACTGGCTTCCATCGTGATCTGCAGATGGACTGAAAAGGAAGAGAAAGCATAGGACAATTGTGAGGACACCTGCAGTCCTCACTTTGGGCTTCATTTGTGGTCTTTATCTGTTACCTTTGGGGGTTCCTTTGTCATTAATATTCATCACTGCAAATATCACTAAGGAAGGGGCACATCATGCTGCTCTGATGCCCAGCACCACTGGGCAATAATGTGTGGTTAAGGAAATCTTTCCAAAAGGAGGAAGGCAGAGCATGCACCTGTCCCTCAAACCTGCTCAAACAGTACTTCACCGACAAACCCAACAGCTCAGTCCATTTGGTCCTGACCTTTACAATTGCTCTGACAAGCTGTGTGATCCAGATGAAAGCTGAGATCTGTGCTGTGCCACCGTACCCTGCAGAAGCGTGGGATCAGCTGCAGAGCAGCTGCATGCTTGGCAGGTTGATCATGGGTTATGAATGCTGCTGCCAGGTTAGAGGATCTCCAGTCACCAGTCTGTTTGAAGCCCAGGTCTTCTCTGAGAGGATGGATTCACAAACAACATGGCTGCTGGGTTACTTGCAATCCTTTGCTTTTCGACCATGTTGTACCATGGAGATAGCAAAGGCTTCTGTGGTGGATGCTCTAGTTGAACACTTCCCAGGCCGAGCTTGATACCAAGAGACTGGCGAAAGACTGGCAGGTCAGTCAGGCAGAAGAAACTTTCCACCAGAGAAATTCAACATCAAAAGGAACTTGGGGCTTTCATATCATCACAACCCCAGCTCCAGACTCTGCTAAAATGCCAGCAAGTCAGGGGCAGTTTCTAAGATGTAATAAGCCTAGCTATGGGATGGACTGGCAAAGGCAGTCTGGCCTGCCACAAAACGAAGAATGCTCTTTCAAGGAGATTTTTTTCATTAATCAGGACAAAAAGATGAAGTTAAATGTCTGCCTCACCTGCCCAAAGAAATATTTGTATGGAAATATGACAGCCTGCAGGGGATGGGAATATGGCAGTATGAAATGTACTGTGATATAGTTTTAAGAGGTAGCCCATGGTAAGTCTGAAAAGTCTATTTATCTTTATATGCATAATTTATTGTCTGAAGGTTACTTTCCCCTACATTAATTCAAGACTTTGTGCTCTTCACCTGTATATGTTGGTCAGTCTGTTCTGCTCACAATACAGAAATGAAAAGAATCTCCAGAAATGAGGTTATGGCTAATGTCATATATACTAAAATTCTAACAGAAGATAACATTGGTTTTGCTATATTACCTTTTTCCATTGCTATGATCTTTGCCAACTGGTATCAGTATATGCAGAGGTTTTAGCAGATTGAAAAAAAATTAGTGTTTCTATATATTTCTATTGTAGTCTAGGGGAAAAAATGGCTTGTAGCAGAGTGACACTAAAGTAAAGGTACCCTTCTAACAGATTAAAAGCTTCTGGGTCTGATTTTGGTTACTCCAACTGCTGGTTTGTTTGTTGTTGTTTTTTTTAAAAGTATCTCTTGCATACAGTGCATGTTAAAGCATCGTGAAGGAGACCTAACTCACAGTAATATGCACATACACTTGACAGAGTAACTCTGTTTACAGGTCCAAAGACATGCATATACGTAAAAACTTTGGAGGATTGGGCTTAAAATTAGCATTTCATTTTCTTTATTTTCAAACTATACTTTTGCAGTCTTCTCTGTATTAGCACTATATTATTCAAGAACATTTTTGTGGCTACACTGATCATTAGGGTTCTGTCCAGGTAACAGATGCCAACTTTTAGCAGTTGTAGTATCTGAATTGCAGTGCAGAGAAACTACTGGTACATCAATCACATTCATTCTTTTGTACTGGAATAATCCTTGGAATGTATTAATTGCCAGTTATTGTTTAGATTTACTATCCAGCTCCACCTTCTGGTAAACTTGTATTAAATCTAATTCCTCATGTTTCTTTCTACTTGCAAAAACTGAAAGCAAATCCTTTGTTTTGTAATTATGCTACTGATCAACATTTAAAGGTGAATTTTCTGACCTGTATTAACCCTGACAATCACTGAATGTGTACCCTATCATCTGTTTCAGGGATACATGGAATAAAAGCAACACTTTCAGAATAAGCAATAAGGGAGATCACCTGCATTCCCAAGTTACTGAAATTTCTCTTTCATGACATCTCTTAACGAACAGCTCCTGGGCTCCAAAATTATGGAAGGGCTTCCTCAGACCCATACTGCCACAGCCCTTTTAATCTCAGCTGTTCTCGAAAAAGAATGCACAAATGTGTCCAATGAGGTATCCATTCATTCTTGCACAGTTTCTCAAAAAAGATAAGCATGAGTGCACTTACTTATACTTGAAACTGACCACTGGGTTTGTTTATTTATTTAAAAATTTCTCATTTATCACTTTGTTTCTTATCCCCCTTTTAAAGTATTTTACATAATCAGACTGTTGGTTGTCACGTACAGGGGACATCCACTACTACTGATTTATGAAGCACCTAGCAGAGCTGCATTTCTATCTTGGACAGAGCATGGGGACACCATGAATTTCAAAACTAGCTATTCCATTAATCCATTTATCTAGACTCTTATCTACTTTCTTTTCTGCATATGCTTTGCCTGTAAACTTGCAGTTTTCTTTTGCATCCTCAACTTTTGTATTAATGTGCTTCTGGTGTATATGGCTACATCTCTACTAATAAACTAAACATGGTTGCAACACATGCTCAAGAACTAGTCAACATCTGTAATGTTCACTTCTAGCACACTCTTTGACACAGCTTCCCCAAGCCAACTGGACCCTCATGGACAACGCCAAGGCATAGTCTAAGGGACGGTGCAGATCAGTGAGTAATTCCCACAGGCATTTTGGGCAATGGTAGGTATGCCACTATCCTTCACTGGTCATTTTATTCTTTTGGACTGACATAGTCTATAGCTCCCATTTTCTACTCCTGAGAACATAGAAGACAGATAAACTGGTCCACCATGTGGCTGTGCAGGCAATGTATCAGGACATGCAGTCCTGGTATACATCTTGTGCGAACCATGACCAAAATGACGCAGTTTCTTTTCCACATACTCACAAACCAGATCACCTTTGTGTCTGTCTGCTGCTTACAGTGTGCTAAGAATGGGCTCTTGATTACGCCAGTGTGCGGATAGCATGCTTTTCAATATGCAGAAGGCTGAGGACAGTGTGTATTTTATTTTCTCTTGAACCAAAACCTTAGCTTCTTCCCATGTTTCTACTCAAGCAGCATTCAACTGAGCTATAGCTAATGTGAATTTACCTGAGTAAGAACTTAGCATTTGTCCTCCTACTGAAAAAAAACTTCTTACTGTTTCCTGCTTATGTTACCATAGGGCATAAGATGCCTGTTTTTAAACCAAAGTCCCATAGGTCTAAGGACAAAAGGAAAACATAGTTCCGCCCCTGAAAGTGATCATAAGACAAAAGACAATGGGCAGCTACAGATGGATGAACGAGCACACAGACACAGAGAGACAATGCTGGTCAGTGCGATGAGCTGCAACCTAACCATTGTCACTGTAGGCATCACTGGAAGGAAAACAATTAGAAACAGAGCTGAGCCAAGAGAGGCATTTCATTTGCAGAGGAATTCGCATCTCAGCACTTGGTGGCAGTCCAGCCAGAACAAAAACCGGAATTGTTGCAATGCTGGGTGAGAAGGGACACGGAGCCCCCACCCGGGACACTCTCCTGGCAGGCTGGCCCCACGCAGCACTTGCACAACCTTCCAGTCGCAGCAACATGCCAGCAACCACGAAAACACTTCCGTCACAATTTTTCCAGCCAGCCAAGCCTGAAAGAGGCTGGTGGAGCAGCTTTTGTCTATGATTACTGGGAACTCCTCCAGGAATGAGGGGCAGAAAAGAAGAAAACATGGTCATCAGATCTGAAAATGTAGCATGCGGGCACTACGGTATGGCATCATAGGATGGCCAAAGATCCAGTATATTCCAAGTGAATGAGGGATGACAGGTAATGTAAGAATTGACTCTAGACATCTAGAAAGGAAAGACTAGCTCCTTGCATTTAATGCAGGAGAAGCAGAGGAAGGTTGCAAACAAAAGGTGACATGATCACAGCGGCAGGCTATGAACAGAAAATGCAAACTGACAGGACTTGGATGAGTTTGTGTACATGGAAGCTCAAATCCCCGTCACACTGTGCAAAGTGTGTATATGGTTGGGATGGGACTCGTAAGTCACAGGCTCTGCCCACATCGACTCTGAGTGACCAGCAGGCCAGTGATGTTGTCCCCAAGAACTGAGAAAGTGAGCTTCAGTCAACCTGAATTTAAACTGTTAATTAGCCAAACATAAGTGCAGCTAACACAAGTGAGATCTTAACTTGGAAGAGAAGGGATTCTTCTCTAGCAGTGACGTGAATTGCCTACATGGAGCAGTCTGCGTGGAGACAGTTGATGGATTTGTGCCTGTGCCTGACTAGCAGTTTGAGGGATTTTACATTGAAAGAGGTGTCAGAATGGATCAAGCTCATAAGGGAACTAGAGTCTGACTGGGATCCGGCCAGAGGAAAGAAAAGTTACCTCTGAATCCAGTCATCTGCGGGATATCTTTGTCCTAGGGTGTTAAAAATAGCACAGAAGAATGGTTGGCCACCACCACTACCAGACTGAAATGGCTAGGACACTTCCTCTTCTCTGAAAGCTCCTCTTCCCTTGGGTGGAAGGAGACTGGCCCAAAAATACCCTGAAAGATGGTGAAAAGGAGGCTGCTTGGCTATAATTTCTCCTTACCATTTTGTGTTGTTTACAGTCTCTCCCTCTGAGATATCTGTCCTCTTTTAAATTTCAGTCCTGGCAAGCAGTACTAAGCAGCTGCACACCCTAACCTAAACAGACAGGGATGCGTCAGAGGTACAGGTGCATCAGAAAGTCAGGGTCATGTCTCTTCTGGTTGCTGGCAGATGTTTACTTGAGAAATCTAAGAGGAGACCACAGTTTTCTTTCTAAGTCCCTAATCCTGTTCTTTTCTCACCAATCAAATCAGAAGTCCTCTGCGAAGGTTTTCCCTATTGGTCTCATTTTAACCCATATGACTTTGGAGGTCAGTAGAAAAGCTGTTTTGCTGACCCACAATTTTATTCTTGTTGGTAATTCAGTGCCTCACTTGGTGTTTGGCCTATAATGACAATAGTTACCAGTCTAAAAACTACTTCATCTTGCGTTTTCTTGCCAGTTGAGTTCAAATGTCTTACGCGTTATGTGGAGACCCATTACATTTAATCATTTTTAACTCTTTTCTTCAAGCTTAAATGGAAGTTTCCACGCCCTAATGAGTAACGGGATACAAAAATTATGACTGTGATTAAAAAAACACAACTTGTAGTCTGTCACAGTATTTTAAATTTCTTTGTGTTTAGATACTCAGTTCAAAATTGTATGTGCTAGACCTCTTAGTGGTTAGGGAAAACAGTGGGGAGTTACTAGTCTGGAGCCAGAGGGTGTCTGATTTTCGTTGGAAGCTGGAATATCCAAAGCAGGAGTTGGAGGAGCCAAAAGTCCCTCAGAATAATTTTTCTGTTTTGCAAAATAAACAAAGGAGGATTCAAATGAAAGCAATGCTGGGACAGATTCCCATAGGAACATACTGCATATTCTGGTGGAGTCCTGGGGCTCTTTTCTGCTTTGATTTATATCAGCAGCATAAACGCTCTTTATCATTTGCCAGCTGCCAAGAACCAGCAGAACCTACAGGAGGAATATGATTCAGTAATCTACAATACAGTTATTTCTTGGTTACCTTGTCTTTTCCCCATCTCTGTGCTCTCATTTAACTGTCCCTGTGCATGTAATCTGGCTGATTTCTTCATCTGTAACAATAAGATCCAGTACAACGTCCTGCCTCCTGCCACTCTTCTCTCCTTCTTCAACAAACAGATTTTGTAACAGCCAAGTTATGGTCCCTATAGAGCAGATAGTTACATCAATGTGTTACACCACTGATCGCCTGTATGTGTTGTACAAAAACAAGCCGTACCAGGATGACATAGTCGTACTGGAATAACCGTATCCACAGTCAGGGAGTGCTTTACCAATTTAACTGTGCTGAAATAATCAAATCAGTGCCAACTGCACATTCAAACATCTTCTTAGAAATCCTAGCTGTAAGCAGGGAGTTGCCTATTTCCTTAACCCCTGATCCAGCTTCAGAGGAAGGTCTCACCTCCAGTTCCACATCTACCTTGACATCCATCATAAACGGACAGCTTAGATCAGTAGGGCAGCTAGTGGGAATTGCTGGTTTTGAGGTTATTCTTCTGGTTACAGTACGGGCCTGGGTCAGCACAAAGTCCCACTTCTGCTCCCCTGATTCTTCCTCCTCCAGCCTCTCCACCTGCACACTATAACCATGGCAAGCAACTAGGAATCGAGAGTTAAACAGACTTTGTTCATCTTGCATGACAACGAGACTCTGTTCAGCACTGCAGCCTCCGGGTGACCTCTCAACAGCATGTGACTGTACTGCCTTTTCCACCCATTTAAGTGCCTGGTGGCACACAGGGAAGGTATGCTGTACAGTGCAACAATGTGTACTCCCGTGTGTGTCTTCTAAGGATAAAATACATAAACATTTTTTTTAAAAAGGAGAAATGTTTTTTCCATTTATGTGTTACTTCAGCTACTTTTAATTCTTCTTCAGGTTTAGACTATACCATTCTTGGCTGTTTAAAATAATAATTGAAGTAGGATATTTGTTTAAATTCTTTTTGCCAGAAACTTCAGCCTAAACAATGCTCTGGTGTCAATAAGTCACTTCCCACAAATGAAAACTATTTGCGAGGTCACAGAGAACAAATACCAGGATAGATTCAAGGTCTTCTATTCTCAGCTCATCATTTTACCCTGCACAACCAACAAAATTCCAGAAGATGGTCCTGAACAGGATCTCAAGCCATCATCTCCGTTCCTCTGCCTCACAGCGTAGTAACTTCACCCATGGCATCCCCAGCAGCTGTTTTTCCCTCTGCAGAGTCACAGCAGTGAAAGGGAATACTGCCTCCATTTCTCCTGGAGCCAAGAGAGTTGGAGACAGGCAACACTGGAAGTTGTGGATATCAGTGAATGGAGAAAGTGCTTACTCAAAACCAAGACTTCCCATGCAGAACACAGGAGATCAGATATTTAGGCAAATTCATTTTATGGCCAAGTCAACCTGCCTAGCTGCTACCGACCCACACCGATGCATACAACGCGAGCATGCCTTCATCTCTTGGGTCCTAGTTCCCTTTCCCAGCTGCACCAGTACCAACCCCTTGTTACCTACTCTCACCCTGGTGCTTGCCTGGTCCCACCGGCAGCTGATTCCCACAGCTAGCACAGCAGTAAGGTCGGTGTTGTGTTGTTTAGACTCCGCAGCACTGTGGGATCAGCACCAGCGAGACGTAAAAGAAACAGCAGGAGCACAGGAGTGGGAAGACGTTTATGGCACGGAAAGGGACGCAGGCCCCACAAACACCTTCCCCGGCTGCTGTGTCCTAGGCTTAGCCGCAACCTGCAATAGCACCATCAACCTGCTGTTGATGCTTCAGGTGGGCGTAAGCTGCCACTGCGGCAAAACCAGCAGCCCCATTGCCAGCTGCTAAACCCTTCCTCCACCCTGCGCCCCTCCGTGTGCTACCCCATGTGTCTGTGCACCCCACACGAAGAGCCAGGCAAAGACACCAGAGGGAACACTTGTCTGGGTATGAGGAAGAGGGCAAGGCAGGACCTGTGCTGCAGGGACGAAGGCTGGCTCACTGCCTGCTTGTAAAACGAGTGTGGAAGCCGTGCCCCGAACTGGGACATGGGCTTAATTGAAGGACATCTGCAGCAGAGCCATATGCACCTGTCACACCTCTCAGTGTGACCACCATCCCTCGTGGGCGCTCCGATAATTAGATAGCTTCCTTTCCAATGACTTGTACCTTACTTGCCCGACTGTTAATATGTCTCTTTAAGCATCTTTAATATGAGATTTTAATGAGGAGTGACAGGAAAATGTTTTTTTAGCCAGCACCAGGGAAAACATCCATTTATTTTATCTTTAGTATGGCACTGACCACTCTCATCACCTATGGCTGATGTCCTAGCTAAACCACCCAGATGTGCTGGCCATGTGATTTTTTTAATTTTTTTTTTTTTTAAATGAGGGAAAGAATGGAGGGAAAAGAGTTAGAAGATGATATGGTAAAGTCATCATTGCCTGCCATGCCTGGGGATTTCATGGGAGGGATTTCTGGAGGCAGACTGATCAGGGACCAGGAGCTCGGTGGTACTTTGTCTCTGTTACTTCCATGTTAGGGGAATGGCATTGGGAGGGTTGGCAAGAAATAAAGCCAGCCCCCCCATTCCTCACCCGTCTCAGAGGTCTTGCACTGCAATAGCTGTGGATTCACTATGTTTTCTTACCACATAGCATTGCTTCTCCCTGCGATAAGGCACTATGACATCCTACGGTCACAGTACAACAGCATTTGCCCAAAATGTCACCTCTCGCAACAGCAGTTGCTGTTGTTGTTACCATCTGCAGACTACTTTTGCAACACTGACAAGACCAGAGCTGTTTCCCATGGTAGCTCCAACTCACATTATCTGTTCTAAGCACTCTCTCCTGCTTGTTCTCCAGGGAACTGCATCAGCAGGGAAAGTTTTACAGCTTATACCTCTTCAGTAACATCTTGGTACCTGCAGCAGCTTTTCGTCTATTGCTGTATCATCCGCCCTGCACAGAGCCCTAAAGGAACTTACGGCAGTAGGATGCGGGGGAAGACTGAGCAGCTGCAAACTTTTACCGGTGGCAAACTGAACCGCCCGGCCATTTCTGTTCACAGCCTGCGATACGAAAGAGCCCGGTGCAAACAAATGCGTGGCGGAGGAATGCTGTGATCACAGAAAACCACATTTTTCTCTGCCTCTGCGAAGGCGCTGTGGCCTGGAGGATGAAACGCTGCTGCTGAGTGAAGACCACCCGTCTGAGCCATGGTCTGACCGAGCGCTCCGCTTGGACTCGGATTTTCCCCGAACCACAACCCTGCATGAATCCCAAATTATCTGGGGAAAGAAAAGGCACAAATGAGGTGTTTGTGGTGAGACAGTCTCCACTTAAATAAACCCGAAGCGACAAGGAGTTTTCTGTGAGACTGGCGAAGAGAAGCCTTGTGGGGCAAGGATGGGGAGGCTGGGGTGAGCCGGGAGGCAGGCTGTGCGGGGTGCTGGGGGAAGCAGGAGGCACAGCCGAAAACAGCCAGTGCTGCTGTCGGTGTCTCAGAGATGGGGAGATGAGCCATGGCCCAAAGCTGGAGCAGGGCTGGCCGATACACCTCCCAGCCCCTGGTCAGACCTGGGGGAGCATGTCCTTGGTGCTACCACACAGGACAATTCAGCGTCCCCGCCTCGACCTGCAGGCAGGAGTTCTGCCAGCTGAAGGAAAACAAAACCTCTCTGACTAAGTACATAGAAACCGTACTCTCAGCTGGAAATGGCTCTCTGCAGTCCGGGGCCTCTCTCAAAAGCCAAGTCAGCATTTTATACAGGTCTGGGTACCAGAAGTACGGTCAAATTGCACTGTCGCTTGTTGAAGACATCTAGCAGAACTATTTGCCATCAGGGAATTGATTTCGTTGAGGTGGAATTGTTTCACAAGTCTGTGACGATTTCACAGGGGTTTTGCTTCAGAGGTAAAGCTGGAGAGGGTCTAACGCTGTCGAAAGGCCAGGGTTTCTCTGAATGAAGCCTTGGGCTGTGACCTTGAAATTGCTTTCTGTAATGTTTTCTTTGTAGTATGTGTGTACATATATATAATATTTTTAAAGGAGGGTGTCAAAATGAAATGTTTTGATCCATCTGAAATTAATGTTTTCCAGAATATTATTTCACAAGGAGCATCTGTATTTCACCGGCACAGGAGTGGATCCTCACTTATTAAATTCCTACATAAAAAAATACAAAAGAGATTCCATTTTCCACACGTCTCAAAGCTATTATCAGTCTCAGCTAAAAATCTTTATTTTCTCATTCTTCTCCATGAGCATAGCACTATTGCAAATATGCAGTCCTCCTGAGGAATTCACTTAGTGGAAGCAGCAATTCAGGAGTGCCACGTCTTCCTAGGGAACGTGTCTGAATCTCCCCAAATGCTTGACCTCCCTCTGATAGCCTGCACAAACACTAATGACTCTAATGCCTCTCACACTCTGTGCCTAATGACAGCGACTCCTGTTGCCAATTAGATGAGATTAGGGGGGAGCTGTCTTGTGCATACTGTACATGACAGCCTATTCCTAGAGCCATATATTGCCTCTAAATTGGCTAATGCCGAATTCAGGATGGAAATGGAAAGCTATTTGTGGGAGGCTTGTCCTGAGTTCCCAGCAGGGTGTGAGAATTCGTACTTAGTGCTGATGGTCGGGTTATGCTGCATTGCTGATGGATGTAAAAGAGGGCTGCCAAGAAGAGACTCCAGAACCATTTCCTAAATAGCAGCGATAAAAATTACTGTTAGAGCCTAAATCTGCACGGTTTTCCTATATTCCAGGCAACTCTGAGCTGCCTAGAGGAGCAAGGACATAATTCGCCCTCAGAGTATCATTACGTGAGTTTTTGTACACTAGGCTTTTTATACCCACCTCACAAGAAGGAAGACCGAAAGGTAAAACTTGGCAGGAGAATGAGAAAGAAGAAAACGGAGAAAGAAGAAAAACAGCTGAGCAGGCTCCCCAGGACCGAAAACTATGAGAGGGTACTGTCACGTCAGACCACATCATATCGCTGATCGCTGCGTGGTCAGAGGTGTCTTATGATCCCATGAAAAAAACCTGTACCAGACTAGTAGAACCAAATTTTCCTATTTTCCACTCCCTTTCCGGAGTCCAGGTGGGGACTGGTTTTAATAATTTTTTAATTTTTTTTTAATTTTTGAATAAAATATCCTCCTTTGATTTGTCTTAGCTATTATAAACACGACACTAAATTCTTGCCAATCAAAAATTTCTATTGGAAATTTGTATTGCACAGAAAGAACTTTTTCTTAGAAGCAGAACTTGCTCTAAAAATGTAATTTAATTTTTTTTTTCTGCTCTCTGTCAAGCAAAATGTTTCAAAATCCTGGAATGTGAATTAGAATAGATTGGATTATATTTAGAGTTTCGTTGATATTTACTTTGTTCAATTTTTCTTTTTTCTTGATGTTTATTTTGTTCAATTTTTCAATATTTATCTATTTTCAAATTGTTCACAGCACTGGAAAAGTTACAGGAAAAAACTAAAACTCAGCTGTTCTTTTTCAAAGCTGATGAAGTTGCATGTTAGCAGTTTCAGTTTCAATTTTTTCCTTCTTAAACTAGTTTTTCAAAGTTGACACAGTCTTAAAAATCTGTATGAAAAAAATTAAAACTAAAAAGTGAAATAAAAGCATTGACATTCTCAATGGTATTTGCTTTCAGTGATCAAAACAAAACCAGTAAAAATAAAATTGTGTTCGGGAAAAACAGAAGAAGGTGTAAATACATAAAAAAAAAGAAAAATGTTCTACCTTTATTCACATGAAGGAAAAACAATTTTGTATTTGGGGCTTTTGTGTGAAATAGTTCTGATGTTTTTCTAACAGCTTTAACCCATGCATACATTCGCACAGTGGAAAAAAAAGGGGTACGTTCAAAGCTACACTGTTTTTCTCCAGTGTGAGTGGAAATTGTCCTTTCTGATGCCTATAGCAGATACACTTTTTTATTGTACAAACAGAAAACATATCTACCTCCCCCTGCTCCCCACACATGAACTTCTTTAAATAGGGAGGAATTTTAAAGAGAGGAATGTCCATAATAATGTTAGGAATATATAAGAATCAATTCTCCTTCAGTTTTAATTTCAGATATGCTGAATGGCAAAGCCACACAAGAGACAGGTCATATTAAAAGAAAAAAAAAGAATACATATCTGCTAGCACAGTCTCATTCGTATTTTTTAATTTACACAGTCTCTTGCAGAGTTTTGTATTTGGCAATCAGATCTAGTTTTAACTTTCACCCTCCAGAAACTATATTTGTCTACAGTCCGTCCCTCTTGTTGATCACAAGGAAGAATTGCTTTTCAGGCAATTTTTAGATCCCCTCTGCCCTCCTGTTGCAATTTAGTTATATCCTATCAGGAGATTCTGACTGACATCCCCAGGACTAGACACCTTTACCAGGGGGAAATGTCAGGATCTGATATTCCCTCCTCTTTATCTTCAGCTAGAGGAAAAATAAAATTATTTTTAAGAAAGACTGCAAGACATATTTGTCCACTTTGACTTCTTAATTTTGGGTTACCCCATCACATTAAGATCGAGAATGCATTGATTACAATCTCAAGATTATAAAGAGGCTGATAAAATAAATAAACTAAAGGATATTCATTCCTTCATCCCTTACCTCTTTGACACCTTTACTACTCTTCACGTTTACCATTCTGCAACATGAAACTGTTCTTGAGAATTTTTTTCATTTTCCTGATGCTGTTTTCCCTGTACCCAGATTCCATACTTTTCCATTACCTTCTTCCTGTTTTTCCTTTTTCCCTCTATTAGGCTGGAAGTGTTGTGCAGGACCTTCACCCAGAGACAGCTTTTTCTACCTATAACCAAGGGTCTCTAGATGCTTCCTCGTTAAGTTTTATTGGTGTGTTGGTTTAAGGAATAATGTGAGCCAGCTGATCTTACTAGCTGTGTAGAACAGCAATTTATGTCATAACCACTCAATGTCCATCTTATTAATTAATTTAGAAACCTGTTTCTATTTTATCCCAGAAGCTCCCAGGAATATTTCTCATAATGTATAAAGCTCAGGTTTGTTTCCTGTGGCACACTGAGCCAGGTCTAATAAATAAGCGTGACCTGCCACTGTGACATCTCAAGTTTATCTATCATCTCCTCCATTGTGATGCATGAAGAATTGTGATACGAAGATTACAGAAATCAATATTTCTTTTGGAGGACTCCTTTGCCTCCCCACCCCGTGGCTGTGAGATCCTCGGGAAAGTCACAGAGCAGATCAGACGCTGGTTCATCTGCAGCCAGTAACAGAATATTTTGGGCAAGTGTATATCCCACCAGGTCAGCTGCTAATATTTCGCTCTTGCTTTTCAGCGAGGCAGGCAGGCATGAGATACTCTGACTAAGACCCAACTTGCACATTCCCACTAAAGCTTAATTTGGCTGCATTGCAACATCTGTGTTGTGCTGAGTCCAGTATCTCTCTGCGCTTCCAGGGCCAAACTCCTCTATCATCACAGGCAGCAGTTTGGAAGATGGCAGCTGCTGCTGCTGGTCCCAACTTCCTGACGAAAAGAAAAGAAAAAAATGGATCAATTCACAGTTTAAAAGGTGCCCAACAGCTGAGGCTACCCCGCTTGGCAGAATCAGGCCAGAGTTACTCCCCGGACGCTCCTCCCACATAGGAGGTACGTACCCTTGAAATTTAATAAAAAGAGCAAATGACACCCCATAATTTTTGTCCCAAGCACTGACTGAAAGGTGACATTACACAATAAGAGTAAATCTCCTGCTCCGCTTATACCAGCCGAGCACCCAGAGACATTTCTGCCATAACTCCCAAACCAAAATAGCAGCCGGTGAAATACAACCTGCGCGCTGTTGTCACAAACAAGCGCGAGTATTGTAGTTAATGCTTGGCAGCGAGCCGGGGAGCCAAAGTTCACCGCAGGGGCCCCGCTGGGGAATTCCTGGAGGCCCTGTATAAACCTCCGCTCCGCTCCCCGCCACCGGCGCGGGCTCACGACACGCTGCGTACGGGAGCACCCCGCGAGCTATGCCCCAGGCGGCAAACGCACGTCACAGCCCAAAATACATAACGCGGGTACACGCACCCTACGTGTGCACGCACGCGCGGAGGAGGGAGGGCGGTTCTTCGCCCGATGCGAAGAGATAAACTGTTCTTCATTTGACGCGAACAGATAATTTTGGTCTGGTAGTTGTTAACCGATCGCTGAGACTCGCGTTCGTTTGGCTCTTACTGGGCTTTTATATCTGATAATCGTGGCCCGACCCTTGCAGCTCTCACTGGCCCGGCACGCGCTGCAAATCTTCCCCCGGTAACGCGGTTTCTGACTCAGCTCGAAGTCAGTTCACTGCACGTCTTTTAGGGAACCACGCAGTCTGAGGTTCAGAGTGATGCAGGATTTACCTGATCTACTGCTTATCTGTCCCAAAGCTTAAGTGCACCCGCTATTAAAAAACTTAAATTAGGTTTGAATTGTTCAGCTGTCAGACCTTCTTGTACCTTTGTCTGCTAGACCGAAGAGCCCTGGAATATCAGATATCTTCTCCTCGCAAAAGTAATTATAGAACATGATTGAATCGTTTCTTGAGCTCTTTTACAAGTGAAACAAATAGATCCCCTCTAATCTCTCATAGTAAGCATGTTTTCCAGGCCACAAACCGTCCTGGCAGGAGTCAACAGAGTCAACTGAAGTCCATGGAGCTACACCAGTCCCCGCTTGCTTAGGATCTGATCCCCAAAATGCTAACATGAATATTTACAAACTAGAAAGTGTCTGGGTATGTAACTAGACACCTTCCAGTTTCATACCTTTTATTCAGTTCAGAGAAAGTATTCTCTGTCTTTACCGCAAGCTCTCCCATTCAATATAGCATATTCATACACCTACCCAAATACACAGACTATCTGTAAATGCAAAACTAAGCAAAATTCAGAATAATTATCCTATGGAAAATTCTGACATCTCAGCTTCTTATTTTATCCCAGCTTAACAGCTGAAATACTAACATTTCTCACAGAAAGGTAAATGACATTTTTACAAAAAAACAGCAGAACGTTGCACTTTCACGTTCTTCAGTGCAGACATGTCACAGCAACATTCTCCAAATTAAAACACTTCCATGTGGATCAATGCTGTTGTGAATCTACATTGCCTCATCGTGGCAAATTCGCTCGCAGGGACTACAGGTTGGTACCCTAACGAACACCGTAGGTGCTCTGCGAAGGGCCATGCTCCCTGATGAGATGATGCTCCCTCTCCCCAGCCAGCTCATGCTGGGGAGAGGGAGCAACGAGAGCTGGGCAACGAGAAATCCGTACGGCACTGCAAACAACGGGGAACAAGCTTAGCTCTGGGAAAAGGCTAACAGGCTAAGTTATAACACCAGCATTTGGCTTAATGCTGCACCGAGCTGCTCTGAAACAATTCAGGTAAGTAAGTAAGTGGAGCACAGCAGAATTGTCTGATCTGAGTTGAATGAAGCCTGAAGTATTTCATACTCGCAGGACGCTCTGCAAAAACTCCTGCCAACACCTTTTCATGCAAATGTATGTACACAGACATTTCACAGGCATATTGCACGTACCAACAGAACTGCTATTTGGACTTCAACATATACATAAATCGCAAGCAAACACACACATGTCCTGAACACAGGCAGTCAGCATACGTAAAAACTAGATGGCTAGTCCAAACAGATGTCTTGTCCAAAGTGCCTCCATCATCAGAGGAGATGAATCCTAGGGCAGGATGAGTTGCTTGCTGTGAAAGTTTCTCTCTACTTACTATGATGTGCTGAAGTGGATAATTTAGACTAGAAGCTAAATTTTAATATGTCTAAAAATACACATTATGCGCACCGAAATGTGGTAAAAGCACATAAACATTTAGTTACCCTACAGATGCATGCAAGCACAAAGTATGAGTATATAGTAAAGCTAATAGAAGCACATACCCAGTTATCTACCCTGCGAACAGAAGCAGAAACCCTTTTTACCAGCTCCTGGAATTTAATGCAGGTCCTGCTATTTTCTTCACATCTTTTCTTAAGCCTCAGCTCTTACAGCCAAATGATAACTGCAGAATCAGAAATCTACTTTTACAATTAAAATGTTGCTCCTCTGTCATCAAAGTTGTAAAGATCAGATTGAAAACATGAATCGGACAAGCTAAGAAAAAAAAAGAGAAAGTGGACAAAAGAAACCAAAATCTATCATTTTCCCCAATCTTATGACTTATTCAGTCTTGTTGCGTTATTTTTAACACTGTTGGCAACACTGCATCAAGCCCATACACATTAAAAACACATTCACAAGGAAAACCTAAAAACATAAATACATGTAGATATTACTGGCATGAAGTCAACATATGTGTGCATACCTCACCACCACTGTGCAAACGTGGATGTACAAACTATATGCATGAGGGTACATTCTGCAAAACATATATATGTGTAACACCTGCAAATACTCAACACGCATCCTGCACAACACAGTCACACCACCACAATTATGCACACACAAACATTGCAAACCCACATACCTGCAATTTTGGACGCATGAAATAGTCTGACTTTCTGAGGAGAAGTAAGGGAAATATTTTCATTTGTAATTGATACTTTGAAAGTAAATGAAAAATTTTGTTTTGCTTCAAATTAAAATGTCAATTTTTGGTTAGAAAAATAAATGAAATGCTTTTATGTCAAAATAGCAATTTAAAATGACAGATTTCCTTCGGTTTCAATTTAAATTGTTTTGTTTTGAAAAAAAAGAAAAAATATTTAACGTAGAAGGAAAACAAAAACGAGCATTGTGTTTCAACGGCTCAACCCGAGACAAAAATACTGTTTGGAGAAAACGAAAACCGAGTGGAGAAATTGTAATGAAAAATTTTCATTCAAGATTTCTCTTGGGAACCTTTATTTTCTAGACAGCAGCAATGCACACACACAACTCTCTTCTTATTCCACATACATGTATGATCTGTAAAAGTATTTCAAAAGGGCACATCTGAGCACTTTACACACTCACACACACTCATGGGCAGTTTGTGTTTGTGCTTTTCCGCATATGTGCAAGCATCAAACACGCATTGGCCCGCAGCAGACACACACATGTGGTCTCTGTTAAGAAACCCAAGAAATAAAGCCAATTTTAGATCAAGTGAGCTGTAGTCCCCTGGCTCAGGTTCTACTGCAGGTGATTCTATAAACAAAGTTTAGTGCCAATGTGAAAGAACAAATACGCTATAAATAGTTCATGACTTCCAAAACCCCTTGTCTCATTCCAGTCCTCGTTCTAAACCAAACCAGCAGATGGGCTGAGAGCACTTCAAACCCAGTCCTTGAAATAAAACGCTGGAAATAAAGGAGAACAGCATGAAGGCAGTAAAACAAAATAGGAAAAGGAGGGGGGTGGGGGTGGGGAGAAAGGCTTTAATTTATTGGGGGGAGCGCTGGGAAAGTAAAAAAAGCAGGAGTGGAAGGAAGAAAGGGGACATCACCCTGCCTGATTGCAATTGTCATTAACTTGCAGCAGGGGTATTAAATTGCAGCCTGGGTGCAAGCGCACGCGGCCCACCTCCAAACCAAACCTCCTCGGCATCTGATTCTGCTCTGCACGGAGTGATTTAATGCCCTGGCCCATGCGGTTTATTTACTGCCTCTTGCGCCGCTTAATTGAACCCAGGGGCCTTCACGCCCGCACGGGTCAGTGACGAAGCATTTGTTACCTGTGCCAGGCAGCAGACCAGAGGCGGGGGGGAGAGGGAGGGGATGGGCCATTCAAGCACAGGAAGCAACAGTCGGGAGTCTGTGCGCGGGGGACGGGGTTCACCGCGGCTCCCGGTCGCTCTCACGAAGCAGGAGGTTTCTGTGACGTCTGGAGGGAGTTTGCAAGGGGCCGAGGGAACACGGGGCTGATGCAGCAGACTTCACGTGTAATGGGCGTTTACGCACAGCCAGAGGTGTTAGGCGAACTTGAGCAAATCCCCAAATTCTCCGGTGCAGATTAAGTGCCCTAAACACCGTTAAGGAGGCAATTGGTTTAACTATAACCTTTGTAGCTGCTAAATGTCAAATAATGACAATTACCGTGCATTTAGGAGTAAGTAAACGAGAGTATTACGGTATTTACCTACCCAAGAAGTCAGGGTTTGCGGCAACTAAACAACGTGAGCCAGCGTTATTATTAAGTTACTAAAATTAAGATCTACTGAGATTAAATAAAACCGGAGTTATATGTAATTCAGTATTTCCACGTGTTGAAGCATAACTCTACCGGCTGAAAAATCGGTCTTCAGTGCTGCTGGAAAAGTCTCCCCAGAGGCGAAGTGGCAAGGGTAGGGTGGTAGCGCATCCCCAGGAGAGGTCACTACAACATGAAAACACAACAATTTAGGGTACGCACAGAGCAGGCGGTGCCACGGAGAGATCGTGAGGCAGCCGTTCGGCATCAGCACGGTGCTCCACGCAGACCCACCCGCTGTGCTGGGAAACGTGCTCCGTTACACCAGAGAAAGCCCCGGGCTGCAGGACTAGCTCGGTGGCCCGCGCCACGCAGACACAGCTTTAGGAAACTCTCTTTTCAGGAAGCATGCTGTGAAAAGAACAGTATGGCTGGGAGCACGTCGTTCAGGAACAGAATTTTTTTTGTTGGTCACAGATGCCATACAGTGGATCAGTACAACTACAGGTGCTGCGGTCCTGAGCGTTGGACCAAAGCAGAAACGGATTTTTTTTTCACAGGAATCCATATGAACTACATTGCTACTGTTAATCGCTACACAGACTTCTGGCAGCTAGATGGACTGTCAGACATTACCACAGTAACTACCAGACACCAAGCAAAGAGGCATTTCAGCAGGCATGGCATACTCAAAAAGTGTAAGACTTTGGTTTCCTTTCAGAAAGGTTGTGGCAATTATCCATGAAAAGGAAGACCTCGTCCGTCACACAGCCAGTCAAACAGGGATGCTGTTAAAATTGCTAGAATTCTTTTAAAGTTGCAGAAATTACTCATTACACTATTCCAGGGCAGACAAATGCCCTGGAAAGGCACTAGTGAGAATTTCTGGTGCTTAGAGCTTCAGCATAAGCAAAGATAGGAACAGTGAAAAAAGTAACAGGAAAAAAAAGGAAGAGAAAAAGCAAAAAGTTGCCTCAACCCGTGTCCCAGAGGTGTGATATCTGAACAAGAAGTGGCCCAGATTAAACTGTTCTCAGGAGAAATCTCATCCTGGGGAAGAAAGTCACAGGTGACAGAAAGACAAAACTTCGTTCATAATTGTAAGAGTGGATGGTCTTTTTTTCCCTGGAAGGACATATAGACCTGTCCTCCTCAAGCACACAATCAAGACATAAGGGCAGAAGAAAAAAGCGCATTGCACACATCAGCAAGAAGCGAGAGGGATTCAGCCTGGCAGTTTGGCTGGATGGAAACACACTGTCCAGCCACCCACTCCGCCACCACAACTGAGGGCAAGGTGGTGCCCTTTGGATACAAGAATGAGTTACATGTACACCTTTATCAAAGCACTCACTAAATATACACAAAATTCCACACATTTTAAAGGTGTGAAAAAACAACCCTTCTTAGCCAAAAGAAATTTTTTGCTTTTAGGCAATTTTACAGAGAGCTGCCTTTAAAAAAAAACACATTATGCCATATGTCAGCCAATGTAGGTTTTATGGGAATATTACACAATGTTAAATATGTAAACAGATTATCCTCCTTGTGTTTTGTTTTGTTTATTTTATCCTAAATAAACGTGCCATAAATGTGCCATAAACATGCCAAATGTGACAATAAATAATTCTGCAGTGGGACCATTTACATAAAAAATTGCACTATAATTCCAGATGACAATACTGAACGTTATGTGGTCATGACTGAATAAAACCTGAACATTGCAGTATCTTGGCATGATATAACACAGAATCAAAACACATACCAGAAGTGTAGGCAATGCCAGTCAAGTGCTTTGAGAGGATGAAGAATGACATTGGGGTTGCTCGATAAGGGAAGAAAACTAACACACTCATCTGCCACTGATTTCAAGCTTGCCTGGCATTGTAAGAACTCAGAGTGCTTCTCAGGCATGCCTCAAAGAGAAAATCAATATAATCTTTGCTATCAGGCTGGAAGCAAGATGAGGACAAAACCAGAGAAACCCTGAGCCATGTCTCCTAAATATTAAAGCTTTAAACCATAGTATGTTTAAGGTGATTTAATGGTTGTGTTACCAAACATTTGGAAAGTTTCAAAAGGAATACAATCTGTAAAATCAGATCAGTGCCTAGGCAAAGTTGACAGCTTACCAGCACAAACTGCTTCAGTTCATCAGTGTAAGTTCTCAGCTTTAGACTGCAATAGTACAAAGGTGCTGTATTTGAAGAAAGTGAACCACAGGGAATAAAGATAGCTAGTAGGTAAGATATGCTGAGTGAGATCTTTCAAAAACCATTCTAAAAGCAGAGACAACCAGAATATCTTTCATCACCATAGGTAGCATCAGGAGATTATTAGTTACATACAGAATGCTATTTAGACATCTAAATGGCTTTTGAAATCTGTCCCTGTATGCCTCTGAAAAATAAGGAATGTATTTATATGGTGTCTTCCCTATGAGACTTTTTCACTAAAGAAAGAGAGTACACAGTGACAAATACCGCCGAAAAAAATGTAAAATTGAATGGATTTTGGTTGTTGTAGAGGTGAGAGAAGGTCTTTAATAATGAGTGAACTGGGGGGGGGTGGGGGTTCATTTATATTGCATGCTTGATTAGTAGGTTTGGGTGTTATTTGCAGGGTGTCCAACCATAGCTGGTTTCACCAAGTGAAATGATTTCCACTAAAGGGTCTTCTGAACTTTATCAACTGGAAGGAGAGCGGAATATAAAACATCAGGCTTCAATGGCTTCAGAGAGAAAATCTGAGAGAGGGATCAGTGATTAGAGAGAGTCGCCAGGAAATATTTGATAAGCAGCAGACCTAAGGAACTGTTACGTGTCCATTTTCAAAATCCCTTTCTTTCCTGCTGTGCAAAAACAAGAGTGTTATTTGGCTATGTGTGAACCACAGAATCTGAAACATCTGCAAGGGTGGTTAGACAAAAGGAAGGACAAAGAAGGAAGCATTTATGTATTCCTGATCCCACACTCAAAAGGATATTTTTCTGCGATATGTGCTCTGTAAGTGCTGCGTATGCTGCAGTATGGGGGAAAGAAAGGGCTTGATTCCACCTAAGTGTCTCTTGAGGACAGCACTTCAGCTTCAGCAGAGCAAGCGGCCTTGCAATCACTCTACATGTGTAGGAAGAAACACGTATCTGGCAACCAACCAAGTAAATTAAGGGTGTCGTAGAGAAATCTGTCTCACTTGGATTCACAGATTTACAGCAAAGAGAGATGAAAAAATGGCAGAAAGCAGGTACCAGAGAATGTCCATTAAAACCATTCACAGTTTGGCTGAAATGGGAAACATCCATGCAACGGAAGTCCACACCGCAGATACCAGTCAGAGCTCCCTGGACCATGGGGCTCCATAGTCATTCGGCCTGCCCTTCAGTTGGCAGACCCAGAGGGACAGCGTGTGCTCACTCGGGCTTCTGTAGGATGCACAAGGGTTTTGAATGTGTTCACATGGTAAGACAGAATGGTCAAGGCTGCCATAATGGTATGAGGGAACATGATGATTTCTGAAGTACCTTGGCTTCCTTTTTTCAGACCCTACCAGGAAGCTCCCTGTTGCGGTAAAAATTACACAACCTGCTTTGTCCTCCTTCATCTCACAGACCACCCTCCTGTAGGAAATGATGAGACTTGTTGTTACCCTTTCCACCTTGTTGCATCCATTCATTGCTCCTGTTAGTCAACAAGGTGGCAGCTCTAAGCAGTCAAGCAAGTAGTGAGGAGCAAAGACAAGGAAATGGACTACAGATGGTGGGATTTAGCCCCTGTGGACTTCTGCAGAGAGAAAAGTCATGGGAGAGAGCCTCCTGCAGTAGCTCCTCTTGCACCACCTTTGCTGTGGCTACTTTCCGTCAGCATGTCATTGATCTTCCTCTAAGACAAGACCTGAAGCACAGCAGGAGTGATTGGGAGGTGACCACCAGAACAGCAGGAGTAGCTGACAGATCAGTCAGCACAGAGAGGTAGGAAGGAGCTCACCCCACCTCTCTTTATGAGATTGGTAGGGAAGGATGCTTACCTTGCTCTGTAATTTGACAGTTATATAAGAAACTTCAACAGAACACTCCCTGTTGATCAGGGGGACAAAGGATCAAGCCCCAACCAAATGATGTCCTATAAACTCAGATTACAAGCTATGAACAGGGTACAATGAGAAATGGACAACAGCTTTCATTATTTACACACAAAGGGAAGGACAAAGACAGGCTTGGAACTACTGCCTGCATACTTTGGAAGAAGTAATCTCTCCCACAGTGGATTGTCTCAGTTTTGACAACCTGATATATCACACCACCCCCTTCTACTGACTGCTATTGATTTAAATCTCACAGATTTAAATTACAACTGAGATTCTGCAGCTCACAGATAGCACAGTATGGCTCACTCCTGACCGTCTGGACAGAATAATTTAGCTTCCATGTTTCTGGGTGTGGCCTTAAGCTGGGGTTTCCTTACATGCCCTACAAAATGTACCGCTAGCTCATGTTTGGCACTATATCCATTTGCCTTGAGTCTTTTTCTGATGACAATGTGACAGTAGGAGAACCAGGGGGAGAAACGATGCCCTGAACACTAGATTTGATTACTGCTTGTTATATCTCTGCAAACATCTGTCCTGCTCCACTGCTGAGGTGGAGACCTGGTATAGCTGTGTCACCAGCTGCTACTGCCAATTTACGTACCACGTCATTGAACCCTGCTTGGAACAAGTCGAATTGACATGCTGCTTAAAACAGTGGTAGCAGCAAATTTTCCTCCGTTTACACAGAGCTTTAGGGTCAGCAGGAGTGCCAGTCCAGCGCAAGGTGGCTTGTAACACTACTACTGTCACAACTGGGTGCTAGAGTGAGGACCTGTAACCCCTTTGCTCAGGGGCCTTGCCGGCTAGGGGTAATGGGCCAATTACTTGTCCTACAGCCGGCAGGGCACAGCAGAAGAGCTGACAGTGGACCCTCATACCCCATGCCTTGACTATTGGGCTTGACATAAAAGAGCCACTAAGCAAAGGCAGTACTTAAAATACTTGGGAATAAAGGGTGGAAAGAGAAGTAATTTCTATTTAGACTAGAAAAGATAATTTTATATTTGATTTTGTCAGACTCCACCTTGTTGAAGTGCTCCATTCATCAGCTCAAAGAAAAGGTCTTTAGTTAACAATGCAACATATCTTTTCTATTAAGAATCTTTGATTAGCATCTCTGGGTCTTTCCAGCAAAGAATTTTAGCAAACATGAAAAACAAGACTTGTATGCATGATATTCCTAAGGTTTAAAAACAAGCAATAAAAATAAAAACTTCTCTGACTAGACACCTTCAGTCAAACACTGTACTAGCTTATAAACATTGTAGACTGAAACTCTCTATAAAACAGAATTGGAGGGAGATAAGATGACAGATTTTTTTTTTTCTATGCTTCACTTCAGCTGTGTTACAATGATGTTTTTTATATTTTAAGAAGCCCTTGAACAGATCCAGGTGCTGTCACCACAATAGCACATGACCATGAGAGCAAGATGAATGCTTTCTGGACATTTGTGAATCAAAAGCATCCTGAGCAGGTGGCATGGCCATTAAAGGGACCAAACCCACACATGACTCATCTCTTGTAGTTCCTTATACGATAAACAAATGGAAGAACCAGCCTTTGAGTCCAGCATTCTTGCTTCCCTATGCCATTAGCCAAGAGGAGTCAGCAAGGAGGAAGCCTATAGGATTAAGTGCTCATCAGAAAATATAGAAATTAATTTGCACTGACTTTGGAGGGGTTTGGGAACTAAACACGGGAACTATGGCCAGAACCATACATAGCATATGCCATCAGGATGCAATGGACTGCCAGTATGATAAATTTCTATCAAAAATGCTTCAGATCATCAGCCAAAACAGAATTTCACTGTAGCACTGAAAGCCACATCAGTTATTTTCCTCACATCATATCTCAGATCAGATGAGTACTAAGCTGTGATGAAAATTTTCAAGAAATGTTTAAAAATGGGAACCTTCTATCTTCCGTGCTCCACAAAATGGATGGTGCTTTCTTTAAAAATGCATGCTATGCAAACAGTTAGGTCTGAAAAGCTATGTAAAAGAAACTGGAAAAAATGGGCAAACTTAAAGATGTACCTGTCACTTTGTTTCTTGTGAAAATTCATAGTTGCTAACACCAGAAGGATTGTTACCATTGAATCTGTTGGAATGTAAAACACATCTTCACTCAAAGATTCGTTTCCCTAGTGATATAATGGTTCATCTTGAGGGTGCTCACAGGGCATGTGAAGAACAACCAAGGGATCAGGCCCAGCCAGCATGGGTTCATGAAAAACCAACTTGATCTCCTTCTATGACCAGGTGACCCCCCCTAAGTGGATGAGGGAAAGGCTGCGGATGTTGTCTACCTGGACTTTAGTGAAGCCTTTGACAGCATCTCCCACAGCATTCTCCTGGAGAAACTGGCAGCTCGTGGCTTAGACAGGTTTACTCTTCTCTGGGTAAAGAACTGGCTGGATGGCCAAGCTCAGAGAGTCGTAGTGAATGGCGTTAAATCCAGCTGGCGGCTGGTCACAAGTGGTGTTCCCCAGGGCTCAGTTCTGGGGCCGGTCTTGTTCAATATCTTTATTGATAATCTGGATGAGGGGATCGAGTGCTCCCTCAGTGCAGACGACACCAAGTTGGGTGGGAATGTTGATCTGCTGGAGGGTAGGAGGGCTCTGCAGAGGGATCTGGACAGGCTGGATTGATGGGCGGAGGTCAACTGTATGAGGTTTAATAAGACCAAGTGCCGGGTCCTGCACTTCGGTCACAACAACCCCATGCAACGCTACAGGCTTGGGGAGGAGTGGCTAGAGAGCAGCCCGGCGGAAAGGGACCTGGGGGTGTTGGTTGACAGCCGGCTGAACATGAGCCGGCAGTGTGCCCAGGTGGCCAAGAAGGCCAACAGCATCCTGGTCTGTATCAGAAATAGTGTGGCCAGCAGGACCAGGGAAGTGATCGTGCCCCTGTACCCGGCACTGGTGAGGCTGCACCTCGAATACTGTGTTCAGTTTTGGGCCTCTCACTACAAGAAGGACATTGAGGTGCTCGAGTGTGTCCAGAGAAGGGCAACGAAGCTGGTGAGGGGTCTGGAGCACAAGTCTTATGAGGAGCGGCTGAGGGAACTGGGGTTTTCCAGTCTGGAGAAGAGGAGGCTGAGGGGAGACCTTATCGCTCTCTACAACTACCTGAAAGGGGGTTGTGGTGAGGTGGGTGTTGGTCTCTTCTCCCAAGTAACTAGCGATAGGACGAGAGGAAATGGCCTCAACTTGCACCAGGGGAGGTTTAGATTAGATATTAGGAAAAATTTCTTTACAGAGAGAGTGGTCAAGCATTGGAACAGGCTGCCCAGGGAGGTGGTGGAATCACCATCTCTGGAAGTATTCAAAAAACATGTGGATGTGGCACTTCGGGACATGGTTTAGGTGGCTTGGTGGTGTCGGGTTAACGGTTGGACTTGATGATCTCAAAAGTCCTTTCCAACCTTAATGCTTCTGTGATTCTGTGTAATGATGTCCTCTACTGAAGTGAGTGAACAATTCCCATTTCTGTGACCTGGAGAAGGCTTTCATGAAGGAATTGTCCAGCAACCTGGGACTGGTCTGGAAAGTAACTTTGAAATAGACATACATTCTCAATTTGAAGTCTGCAGCCCATTATGAATTTAGCTTTTTGCTTGATAAACTGTTTGGTGATTATTTATACTCATGGTTGAGAAGCTGTACGTCTTTTTCAAATTTGCATTTTTCTAACTTTAGTTTCCAGATGCCACATCTAGTTATACACTCATCAGCTAGATTAAAGGGTCTCAGAATGACATACATCTTCTCCTTTTGTAGACATCTACTATCATGATTAATTTACCCATTAATGTTCCCTTTCATGGGCTAAACAAAATAAGCTCTTTCAGTCTCTCATTTTAAGCCACTTGTTCCAGATTTCTTTCTTTCTATTCTTCATACCTTCTTCAATATTCCAACTTCCTTCTCTGAGTCAACATCAAAATCAAACACAGTCCTTAAAGAGTAACCTTTGCAGTATCCTACACAGAGGTTTTGTCACCTCCTTAGTACAAAATCATTTGAACTGCTTCTAGTTTTCTTCTCAGGCCCACAGGCTCCTGGTCTGCAGTCCCCTCAAATGATCGAAGTCTCCATATTAATTTTCAAATCCCGAACTTAGTCACTCAGAGGATTCAGGCTGTAATGTTTCTTAAAATGTTTTCAGTTACTGCACAACGGTTAAACACCCTAATCTAAACTTGATTTAGCATTAAGAGTTGGTCAGTAATTTTACAAAAGAAATATACAAAGGATGTTACAATTAATAATTAAAGTGAATGGTGCTAAAAATAACATGAAGTTCACACAAACATATATTGAACACACATACTCATACATTTCAGTTCATAAGTTTTTGAACAAATGTTCCCATTTAGAAATTATTGATTCTGCTGTAAAGATCTGTAGGAGTGCAACTTAGAATAACTACAGGGGATTGTTTTGCCAAAAGTGTGAATAAGCTATTTTGCAAATAAGAAACATATAGAGAGATGGTTGAATACAGTCACACGTGTGCAACACAAATTCACAGAAACAGGCATACCCAAATGTGAGTTTTTATGTGATTAGACATTGCATAAGCTCTGCTACTATCAAATCATATTTGTACTGACATAAAGAAACTCAGGAACATACAATGCCACGAAACAAGTAACCTTTTCAGAAAAAAGAGGGAATAATAAAACACTAAGCAGGAAAAACCTTTTCACTTCAGCATGCCTCATCTCTTTTTGCCTTGGGAATAAAAAATCCCTTTACAGTCCAACTTGCAGCAGCTCTGTCCAGACAGGCTACAGGGTGCTTATTTGTAACATTTATGTTTGTATAAGGCAGTCTATTCAGTCAAAGATTTAAAAAAACCCACGAAACCAAGCATATGTAATCCTTTCTTGCACTGACTAAAATCTGTAATTGTTCCCTAAAGTGATGTGTTTCTTGTAATTAAGAAGACTAAGAGAAACATTTACAGGCAAATCTGACTGATTTCTTTTTCATTAATTAGGCTAATCCAGGAAAGAATTGTTTTCAGAGCCATCCTGACTGTTACGGTACAATCATTTGAAAGCATTACAACCTGAGAGACGCTCTTTTTCTTTCCATTGTGTCTGACTTGCAGTCTCATTTAGCTCAAAAGGAACCGCTGAGACCAGCCAGGAAAGTACATGCACACGCACACGCAGAGCAGAATAATTCTGAATCATTTCTACTGAACCTGGAAAATAAATATAGCCGTCATGTCAGTCTGCAAATGAACTTTTGGTGAATCATTAGATCGTACTAATTTGTTGAAGTCAGAAGTCAATGAAGAGGGTGAAGTCATGAGAGAATTGTACTCCAATGATTAGATCACTGATTATCTCATTTTAATGTCCATGAACCAAAGCTATCAGGTTGTCCCAGCATTTGTGCAGGTCTCTATGGAGTGTGCAATAGTGAGCGCCAAGGATGCCACTGGATTTGAGATCTGTTCTTTGCTAACTCTTACCTGTCACTCATAATTTCCTACACATTTTTTCCAACCAGTGATAGGAACATAAGGATGAGAGGAATTTAAATCTCCTAAAAGTGGGCTGTTGAACAAACCAGGAAAAAAAGGATTCAGCTTCTAATAGATAACAGTTACCCTAGATATGCATCCATCTCAAAATATCATGCGTACGGAGAAGAAATGTGCTGATGATGTGGTAAGCCATTTGGCTCAAAAGAGGAAATTACATTAAAATAAAAAATATTGAATCACTTGGATATGGTTTTCATACTGAAAAAAAATGTTATTTTTGCTGCAATTGGCACTAAGGAAAACAGTTTTAAAAACGCCTGTCCTTGCCAGTTTTTGTAAACTACTGTAGCACCTTACCCTCTGAGGGTGAGGAGGGCACTTTGGGGTGGGAAAGAGGAAAAAGCATGTACCAGTATGGGGTTACCAATTGCAAGGATGGCCTTCATCCAACTCCATTATATCAGCCCAGGAGTCCTGATGTTAAGGATTAGTTCTGCTTTGTATGACCTCCTGAGTTTCTAACATCACATCTGACAAAAATCACAAGATGTTACTAGGTCTCTCAACTCTAACTGGTATTGATCTACATGAAAGTTTCTGGTACATGTCAGTTAAGACAGAGTCCCACACAGAAACCAGTTGTGAACATGAGATGTTACCACTTACGGTGACACACCTACCCGTTTCAGGAACTGCATGGGTCAGGATTACTTACAGTTATTGGAAAACCACTTACTACAGCGTATTTCAACCTACAGTTATGCTAAGGGAAGAGGTATTACATGTCACCATCTATGACAATAAGCTATCCATTGCAACACCTCTAAAGTAAGGCAGAGTGCAGAGTTTAATTTCTTTTCAATGACCCACTGTATCACCTTTAGCAACTTCACTTCTCTATCTTGAAATAACATTCACAGATTTTGTATAAAGAATGCTATTTTATTATGGGGAAAAATTCTTTCAAGCTTGTCATGTTGTCATATGATAGCACAGGTGTCCCACCTGATCAACAGCCGTTACTTCATGCAAACCATCAGGACAGTGCTAAGCCTCTTAGCTTTTCTATATGTGCATGTTACCTACATGTAAAAAAAAAAAAAAAAAGGCTATGAGGAGTTGATAAGTTATTTGTTTGATTTATAGACTAAAGGAGAAATGTCCAGAATTGCATATTGGCCACTGTTTTGTTATTAAATATTTTTTCTGGGTCATTCTGAGCTAATCTGCTGTCACACTGCCAGGAAAACAACAGTGCTATGCTGCTGGATTTCTCGGGGTTAGGATAACTGATGACATCAGATGAATTTGTAGCAGACTGGAGTTTGAAACTTTGCAGTGCATAAGAGTGATTCTTAAAGAAATCAGTCCTCTCTGATCAATGTAAAAGGCACAAACTAAACAAACTTTTAGGTCAGCGGGCTGACAAGAAGGTAGCCTAAAATATGGCAGGGAGGGTTGACACAGTAGCAGGAGCATGTCCTGTTGGGATCCAGTACTGCCACTCACATATTTGACTGTGTGGTGCTTCTTGTGTGGTGGATTCCAGTGGATGTGGTTATCTTCACCACCACAGGAGAACAATGTCATTAACTGGCTGGTACCGAAGACTGTGTGTGTCCGTGAACACAAGAAGCCACTTTTTCCACCATGTGCTCAGAGAATGACCAGCAGTCAGTCTTCTGTTCTGTCACGTAGCAAGTGTTGGCAGAGTGTTGCGATGAATTACAAACTTAAAATTGCACATGATTTGAAACAGCTAATGACTTAAAATTGTAAGTGGTTGCTTAGACACTGGGAGAATACTGGCTATTGCTGGTAAAAATAATTTTCTGTGCTGGTTATGCTGCACAGAATAAGTAAGAGAGAAACTTCTATGAGAACAATGGAAGAAACTCAGATAAGAACAAAGTTGTCAATCCTTGCCCAAAACTTGAGGCAAGCTCCTGGTTTTAATACCACAATGCTTCATTGATCTTGTCTACCTACACTTGTTTTCCCCTTTTCAACAGCATTCAGCTGCCTGACCTGGAAGACTATTAAATCTCTTGTCCACCTTCCACCATCTAGAAGTGGTGAGGCCCAAGTTGCATTGATATGTACCTCCTTAACAACATAACCCTGATCCAGTCCCTAAGCACCCTTTATTTTGTGCACTGAATGAAGCAGGTAACCTGCAAAAAAAGTAGAATAACAATTAAGTTAACAAAGTTAACATCATAACACACTTCCAAAAAAGGTTGAGCTAAGCTTGGACAGGCAACTTTAATCCCGGGATTGCTTAGCTTTTGAATACATAAGTCCTTAGGCTTTTTATTCTTTTAATGTTTTTATGCAGTTGGGTATACAGAGACATAACAAGGCAAAAGATGTAGCGATATGGCCATTTCTCCTGTCAGCATTAACTAGCTGCAGAAGGGAAGAGAAGATGTACTCCCTGCTTGCTGCTCTAACCATGGCCAGCATGCTCAGCAGAAAACCCACTAGAGTAACACATCTTCTGAACCTCTGCCCTTGTCACCCCAGCCTGAATGGAGCCTGCACCTGTCTGAGAACCCACTTGCTCTCCCAGTAATAAAATTGTGTCTATTCACAGAATCACAGAATCATTAAGGTTGGAAAAGACCTTTAAGATCATCAAGTCCAGCCATCAATGCAACACCACCAAGCCCACTAAACCATGTCCTGAAGTGCCACATCCACACATTTTCTGAACACTTCCAGTAATGGTGACTCCACCACCTCCCTGGGCAGCCTGTTCCAATGTTTGACCACTATTGCATCTCTTGCATCCATTTGCAGGATTATTTTTCAGACTGTCCCAGTCAAGTCTAAGTATTTCATTGCACTTACAAGAGAGGCAAACATAGGCTCTGCCTGCCTACCACACGTGTGTAAATAACAGCGAGTGCTTGCACTCAGAGCACAAGGCTGCAGCCTGTTAGCATCCATCACATCCTGACTCACACCCGGGGCCATAAAACGCAACTTGAAAAAATAGCAGTTCTGTGCCTTTTGAAGGATGGGCTTTAGTTTAGAGAGACAGACAGAGCCCTGGGGGTGTGTTCTGTGCATTTCCTGCTGGACTATGCAGCTGTAAAGATCAGTCACATTATAAGCCTAACCAACTTGACAGAATCCCTTTAACTAAATCTGCAAATGAAGGCAACCCCTGATGGGAAGGAAGGGCCACTGTGGCTTAATTAACTGTTAATGAAGAGCCTGGGCCTTTCCAATACTAGTACAGGCCCACTTAAAGTAACACAACCAGTTGGGGATCGCTCTTGGAAAAACAGAAAGTTTGCTGCGCTCTTCACAGAAATGATACTTCTCTGCCTTTTAGTGTTTCTGGTGTGCCCAGCAAGCCTCCAAAATATGAGATGTATGGCACAATTTTAGCCAGCCATTGCCCATCACCCTCTTATCCTACCCTGCTGTCCCACTGTCCCCACATCAATGTACTAGCCATGTTTACAGAGCATTCTGACCTAGAAATTATTGTCATCTGTAAAAGTGTGCAGAAGTCACTTAAATTCTATCCTCTGAATCTCTTTTAACATTGCCTTGAGTGATGGCCTCAACTAACGTAGCCAGATAATTCCTGGATACCAAGCAATGGTTAGATGTTGTCAGGTCATCAGCTGCAAACCTTCTGCCTGACAGTCTCAGGTACTGACCTGCTGAGACACCGAGTGATCAGTTTCTCTGTCTTTCCACAATAGTCAAGTAATTTGTGATCACCAGCATTCACTAATGTACTGTGGCAAATGTGATGAGGAAGGAGAAAAAACCCAGGGGTGATATTAGCTTCTACATTATTGACAAAAGTTCACTACAGGCATCTGAAACATGAACATGCCCATGGACGTTCAGTCATCAGCAGTAATCTTCCCATGAGCTAGCTCTTCATTAATGTTCTCCAATTTTGCACAATGGCATAAAAATCATGGGAGTAGAAGTGGAAAAGTCCATTGTTGTAACAGTCTACTGGGACCAAAGAAGGCACACTCCTTTTGCTACATTCAGCAATTCTGTACTTCATTGAAAGGCAGCACTGTTCCAAATGACCCAAGAACTGGCTCTTACCATCTCTTGTAAACGGAGTTCCACAGCTAATAAATGTCACCAAAAAGGGTTTTTTTTTCTCAGTGGCCCACCTGTGTTTTGGTTTCTTCATATTTATCTCATTATTCAAACTGTAATACTTTACCCTTCTTGGTGTTTTGTGTTGGAAGTACTTGTGGATGTCTCCTAGATTTATAGAGTCTAGAAGGGAACTCTGTGATGATTTAGTTTGACTTCTATATAACATACAAAAGAAATTTTTTCAAGTGATTGCTTCATCTTGGCCATTAATTTGTGGCAGAATCAAAGCAAACCTTTTAAAAAGACAATGAGTCTCCATTAAGAGACTTCAAGTGGCAGAGGATTTATGACCTCTATGGGTAAAGTGCTACAATGGTTCATTATTCTTATGGTTAAAATTTTAATTCTGAATTTTAGTGACCTGAACTCTAAGCCACCATCTCTTGTTACAGCCCCATTAAAGAACTTCAACTCTGCTTGAGTGACTTGAAAACCTTAGTTTTAATTCAGTTCATTCAGTGAGAGTTTAAGGCTGTTTGACTATGGTATTGCAGTCTTCACAGAAACAGAGGTCTTGAGATTACTTAGAACTACCCAGTCAATGTTGCTCATTATGATTGACAGAGATCCCTGTCTCCCCATATTTTAAGATACCTCAATCTTTGTGCCTCCTGTCTTTCCAGCAAAATGGCCAAAAACCAGAAAATTAATTTTGAATGAGTAATTATTAACATTTTTCCTGTTTTACATTTGTGTAATCATCCAGCAGATTCAAATTATCTGTCTGAAGGAGAACAATTATATGCAGAGTTCATTTTCGTGGAGAGTGGTAGCTGGAAGGGATGGCTCTGAGGAATATATGCACCACTATGGAAAGGAGGAGAGGGCAGCAGTTTTCTCCAGAAGGCTATTGTTATTAAATGAACTTGTTTTTATAGAAAGATGTATATGCCTGTTTCACACTAATGCCCACTCTGAGTAAACAGGATCTTGGCTTTTAAGGATTCCTCCCAAAAGCCTTTTCACATGCAGAACAGAAGGGAATTCATCCTAAGCACCTAAAAAATATTGACAATAATAATACTCTTTCACTGTGGTTTACACATTTGGCCTTGTTGGGCATACATTTCTGTACCAGCATAAACTGTTTTCATTAGCGTTTTGACTTTATTTTTACCTTTGAATTATTGCCTAAGCTGTGGATACAGTCACACTTTATGCTTTTCCTGGTATACATTATCTTCCTTTAGTGAAGGACTAAGCTACACCAGTAGAAACAGGTGTGGATTCATGCACCATAGGTGACTGTGTTGCCCCCAGCAGCATCACCTGCAGTCTGTGCTCACCTGGATCGTGCTCTGCATTAATGGCCATGCCATCCCCCATCGACCCTGCCCAACTATTAGCACCATTTCTTGAGCCTAATAGCATGGATACAAGTGAGGGACTTGATAAAACTTTAGCTAAAGTAACAGAACAACTATGTCTAAATAAGGAGGTTGCATAAGAAGTCCACTGTTCACAAAGCATCTTTTGGATACAAGCAGAAATTGGGTAACCTAGCATAAAACAATGCAATGATATCATACTATGATGTTAGGTTCATTAGATAGCTCCTAGTGAAGCAACGTTCCCCTTCAGGCTCCTCTGCCTTGCTGCTTTCTCTGACCTTGCTCAGAGGTCTTACTTATGGGTAGTTGCTTTCCTTGGCTTGCTCTCTTTGGCTCTACCATTCAGCTGGGGCTCTACAGACAAATGTACCTGCCTTGGCCTGGGCATTTGCCAACACATTTTTAGTGCTTTAGTTAAGTAGATTTGTACACACCTGGGAGAAACAATGCAACTTCTTATCACCTGTTACCAAACTCTCCAAGAAATTCAGTCCCTCAGGTAGCATATGTTTTACATCTGACTCTGATAAATCAGATGTGGGCTTATTATTCCCTATAATTTGGGGTCATTCAGATAACGCCCTTAGAACTAAAGACTTACAGACTTTAAGTTCAAATTCCAAGTACTGTCCACTTTGGGAACTGGTGAAAGTGTAGAGATTGCTGATAGCTCATCCAGTAGGCTGATTCAAACTCCATTTTAAGGAGAAGTCATGGAAACAGAAATGTAAATTCACAGAATTGAGATCAGAAAGCAATTAGACCATTTTGTCCAGTCTCCTACAGAGAATTTTGGAAGGTTTCAGAATATGTCCTTGCTACTTTTCTACAGAGTCCAGCAACTTTGGTTTGACTGAGGCATATCAGCCAAGAAGAGGAGTGTTACAGAAGATTACTTTTTGGAAACAAAGGGAGGAAAAGGTTTCTGGATGCCACAGTAGCATGACATCTGAGTCATCCTGAGATGAGACAATGAGCACAAGCCACTGCTCCATCTGTAACAGAGTAAGAGAGGTATAATGCTCCAGGAGAAGTCAACAGGATTATTTTCTGTAATGCAGCATTTTCAGCACATCAGGTATCATCAGGAGCTGTGCACAGCCCTCTACCAGCTACTGACTGCAACACCTACCATCTTTCTTGGACATGGGACAAAATCCAAATATGGCGCCATCTCAGTTCTGCAGAGATAGGAACTAGTGAGTTAGCACTCCATGATGGCACATCTCAGATAACAGAAATGACATATCAAACCTACAGAAAATCTCATCTGGTAGCTGGGCTGAATAAAACATAAAGTCCAGATTCTTTGTCACAAGATGATTTCTACTCAGTACTCTTTCAGGATTTCTGCAAGTCTTAAAGAGCTATTTAAGTGAAATAAAAATGACTTTTCATAAATAAACAGTTTACTGACCAAACTTGCCAAGGCTGCATCTCCCCGAACCTCTAGGGAAGAATTGGCTGTACTGAATCAGCTATACTGAGAAAGGTCCCTCTCTTCATGCCTTCAACACTTACAAGTCTTCCAAGGCCTGCCAGGCTGCCCACAAACTGACAGCATTTCTGCAATTAAAATAAACTGGCCTAGAGTCAATTTTACAAAAGGGAAGTGCAGAATTTATTTCCAGCTTATAGGGGAGAAGGCTGGAGGAGAGGTCTGGGGAAAGATAGAGTAGTAGATACAGAGTAGAAGCAGTGCAGCAGAGGAGAGGTAGGGTGCAGTTGCAAAAACGTGTCCTATGTTGCCCTCGAAGCCTAGAATTAGTTGAGCTTTGGCCATATGAGAAAAATACAAGTCTTTCCACCTAACAAGAAAAAGTTTTTTTAAGCAGTTTTTGGGGGCGTTAAACACCTTGTTAATTTTGCAGTGATTAACAGCCATTTAGCACATGGAGAGTGTGGTGGGCAACTTACGTAGACGAATAAATTAAGGCTAATAATGCCGCTAAGATGAAAATCAAAGCTGTCCGTTTTATTGGAAAGGCATCTGCAAATAAGAAGGGAGGAAATTGGTATCTCATTAAAAATGGGAAAGAGCGACGGCAAGAGAGAGAGAGGAAACTGAAATCTCATTAAAATAACTGGAGAGTCTGTCCTAATTATATATTTCCAGTTGCTAACAAGAGGATATTTGTTAGAGGTTCGGAGTGCTTTTCTCTGAACCAAAACAAACAATATTAATGGCATTATTCTGTCTCCTTGGTGCAGTAGCAGTGACAGAATCTTTTTCAAAATAAACACTTCAGGGCTGGAGATCAGAAAAGTTAAAACGCAAGCGAAAAAGGTCAATTGCTTTTTCTCTTAATGACTAGTTGGAGTGTTGTGGCCTGACCTCTACCCCGCTGCACGTAAAGTGGCAGGTGGGACTTAAAAAGAGGCAGTTCAGCTTAGTAATGAACTAGTACACAGGACAGCAGAGGCACCCTTGCCCTGAACTACAAAGCCAACAGCTCCCTCCAGCCTCACTAGGCGCCTGCCTATAGCGCTGGAAAACAATGAGACTCATCACTTGCCTCTGAGCTCAAAGATAAGCCATTGTGCCTAGCAAACAGAGAAGTAGGCTGAATGCCAGGAATTTGTGACATTTATTCCCAGTTCTTCCACAGGTTGATTCAATGACTTTGCAAATGTAACCTTGCCTCAGTTTACAGTCTATACAGTTCCTGTATAGACTGAGGGTAAAAATACTTTCCCATATTATTTCAAGATCCCAGTAGAAATGAGACAGAAATATGAAGTTCTACCACACTGCAGAAGGAAACCTGGAACCTACTTTGACTACTGAACAAACTGCAACTCAGCTTGGCTACAATACTTCAGATTTTGTCCCTCAAATAGCCACAGTCAGGTTTAGGAAACCCATTGCAGGCTCTAACAGGGCAGGGGCCCACAGCTGCAAGGGCCTGAACCTGTAGCCTCCAGCCTTATCCCTACCTCTGACATGCCAGTGAGTGACACAAGCTCCAGCCACCAACTGGACGACTTTAACTAGGACTGAGACTAGCCCCAGCTAAATGTTTACTTAGCAAAAACCAGCAGCCTGCTCCAAGCAAAAGTGAGAAAGGCACATTTTACAAAGCCTGAAACAAGGAGGGTAAAACACACTAGAAATGGATTTACATGTCTCAGCCATAGTGAGCTGTGTTATGACATGCCTTTGCCCAGGGACCCTTCTAACAGAACCTCAAATCCAACCCCAACCACAGTGTCCCTGTGACACAAGTTCCCTTTCCTCCTTTTCAACTCCAAGAATTATCCATCATCCAAGTACCACCACCTTGCAGGTCAAGAGGCTCCACACAGTGAGCACTTAGATAACTCCCAGTACATGGGGACGAGAAGGATAACAATTGATTTGTCATGCAGGACATGTTTCAGACATAAGGATGGTGGAAGGGCCCATCTGAAACAGCACAGAATTCTCAATCTAGAAATTATTAACCTAGTGTGCCATCATCTGCCTCCAGCTGAGGAACATCCATATTTTCTGGTGTATTGTCCTATCCAGAGCTCTTCTCCAGGCTATCCAACCTGGTCTGCCAAATAGCAAATCTAGACAAGGCATCATCCTATAAAGATGCAAGGTTTGGCTATGGGATATAGGCATCTCAAGTGGTTCCTGGTGGGCAGCAGCACAGTGTACTGGTCTCCAAACAGTATCTTTGCCTACACATGTGAAACTAATGAAAGCTGGATACAGCTACACCTTCATTGCCATCTCCTCACTACACTTGAACCCTACAATAATGCACTTAGAGATGAAGAGAGCTAGTCTGCCTGCAAGAGTAATCCCAGGCAGAGGTAAAAATGGAAGATGATAACTGGATGGAAGACAATTACTGGTGGGAAAAAAACATAAGGAATTCTCAGCAGGAGACAAGGGGATGTTCACACCCGTGCTCAGTATTTGATCCTCCTCTCCCAAAGAGCTTGTGGTCCTTCACCCAGGAAGGACAAGCTGCTTATGTCCAAGAGGTGTCTTCAGGTCCTCAGGCAGCAGAGCCCTCCAGCCCAGCTACCCTGAAAGAGCTAAGAGCCAAACACTCTGAGAAGGCAAGAGGTGGAGTGATTGTGATCACTGCCAGAAGTACCTCAGTTTTTGTCCAAAGAGCCCAGGAGTCAAGTGTTGTGCTGTTCTGATGCCAACCTTGATTTTCATGTGCACAGACAGCATCACCACAGCATCACAAAGTATACTCATTCCCTGCCTCATGAGCCAACCAGCAGCAAAGCCAAGTTGTGAACAGATGGACCAGTGGCTCAGTCCTGATGTTCTCTGCTTGAAGAAGTTGCCAGGCTTCTCACACTGGCTATGCCTGGTGCCACAAATTGTCATGATCCTTGTGTTGATTCAGCTTGATCCAGCTTGTTCTAGAGGGTACTGCAGTGTCTGCCTGCTCCCAAAAGTATACTCCACCTCTGCTCTATGGGAGCTCAGGGCCAAAATACAAAGGGCATATGAGTCAGTGTGGCTGGGAAACAGCTGCATGATTCAGGGCAGCAGCTCATAAGCAACATTCCTTAAATCATAGGCGGGTACCTTGAGGCCATGATGACTGAAGGGAGGACAGGGTGCTGGCCTGGCCAAGTCTGTCCCAGGTTGCATAAGAACAGATGTAATGGACTGAGAAGCAGCTGAGGGAACTGGAATTGTTTAGTCTGGAGAAGAGGAGGCTGAGGGGAGACCTCACTGCTCTCTACAACTACCTGAAACGGGGTTGTGGTGAGGTGGGTGTTGGTCCCTTCTCCCAAGTAACTAGTGATAGAACGAGAGGAAATGGCCTCAGGTTGCGCCAGGGGTGGTTTATACATATCAGGAAAAATTTCTTCACTGAGAGAGTGGTCAAGCATTGGAACAGGCTGCCCAGGGAAGTGGTAGAGTCACCATCACTGGAAGTATTCAGAAAACATGTAGATGTGGCACTTTAGGACATGGTTTAGTGGGCATGGAGGTGTTGGGTTAACAGTTGGACTTGAAGATCCTGAAGGTCTTTTCCAACCTTAATGATTCTGTGATTCTGTGAGCTGTTGTAACTGGTGCCAGTGGCAATGGGTCTCCAAAGTAATGCAAAATAAGTTATATATTCCTTATGATTAGCATGATCACAAGAACATCATGGGGGCAGTGTGTGGGGATGTGAATGCCATCCACTATCCCTCCTACCATGCCGCTGAGAAATCTTTTTTGGGTGAAGAGTCCCATTCAGTAGGTCCTGGTCTGGAGCAGAATGGTTGAAAGCCACCTTGCATCACTTGGCCAGAAGTTACAGTTTATTCTCTTGCATGGAGGAAAAAACAAACAATGGGAAACCCCAAAACAGCAAAAAAGGACAATATTAATATAGGAAAAATCTCCCAAGATAAGTCTAGATGGCACATTGCATGAAACTCACAGGCATTGGAAACAGAATGGCTACCTCAAGACAACACTTCACCAAAATAATTACTGTGCTGCCAAGAAGGAAGAAATACTAGCTTGGTACTATGCTATCTACTGACTTAGCTGTACTGCTTTGGGAGCTAGTTTTGAACATGGATTCTCAGCTGTCTCTTCCAGACTGTGCACTGAGCCATGTAGGCATATCCTTGCATCCTCCTGCCCTGTCTTAAGGTTGAAAAAAACATTTATGGCAGACTGTGAGATGTTCAGACACTGTGAGTGGATGAATAGAACCAGGCTCAAGTGATCACTTTAAGCTAGCAATAATTTCTGACTTATAAGGAGCAAACTGAATGTGAATATTGACTAGTTAGTAACTTGGTTTGATAATGTTACTAAAATCAATGTAAAAAATAGACATGTCAGATTTTACTGGAAGGAGCCAACAGCAAGCCAAATTCATTTTATGATCTCTTAATTATAAAACAAAATCCACAAGTACCTTCTCCACTGCTTATTGCTTTTACAGACTACAGCCAAGCTGCCATCAAGCTGTATGTAAATCTAACAGGGAAGGCTGGCTCTAATCTATGTCTCTATGAATCACCCAGTAGACTTCTGCTATTGTATAAAAACTTACAATGATAAGGACAGAAAAGTCCTTGAGTTACTTCACTATGTTCAGAGAAACTCTATGCATCTGTTGTGGAAACCATCGGGAGGCAAAGGAATGCACTGGTCAGAGCGGGTAAGACTGCCCTTGCAAATGCAGCATAGGCCTGAATCAGACAACCTTCCTTCCAATTTCCTTTCTTCCCTTCTCCACTTTTTTTTCTTTCTTTCTTTTTTACAGGCGATTTCTCTGATAATCCTGCATGCTGGTATTACCAGCAGCACACAAGTGTGTCTAAAACCTTGACGACAGTAATTAATGTATTCCATCAGCACCCATGTCTCACAGCCAGCTGTTTTGTTGTGAAATCTGCCAAGCCCCAGAGGCAGAAAACTGTGCCCCCTCCTTTCACTCCATACAATGTCTGGTGTAACTTTCACTTAACGATTAGTGGCTTTATTCAATCCATCAGCATAGGGCAGGGGTTACACTACTCTCAGGGGCATCCAGCAAAACCTGATCTGATAGAAAGCACTCTGCTGAAGGAGAAGTGCCTATCAGAAGAGTAGCTGCAGGTGGAGAAATGAGAGAGGAAAGAGGGGAGGCCTTTTAGGGAGAGAAATACCACTTCTGTTCTGCTTAGTTATCAGAGCATACAATAGGATGCCTGGGGAAGAAAGATCTTGGCTGTCAGAGTAAGCAGATAAGATAGGAGCTATGCTCGATTATTGCAGTGCCCACCAGGCTGTGCATCTGGGCTTTCTGTCTTTTATTCTATTCCAAGCAGAGTCTGAGAAATCTGGTTTTTACTGTCAAGCCCCTATAACTTCCCTGTATGGAAAGCTCCATTGTTAATGGCACTTAAAATAGGAATGCATAATTTTTATATACCATACATATTTGCCAACCTGCAAGTAGAAAAGGAACTTCTGCTCATCTATAAAGAAAACCATTTGTTAATCCAAGACTTAGAGGCGCTAGAAATGGAAAACCACTTTAAGTAATCCCCTTTTGCACTGACTAATGGGTTTATGAGTTGTTAAGGCTACCGCTCTCCTTCCATGTTTCACAGCAAGAATGTGCATACAAATGAATTTTCCATTACCATTGTCTCAGTAAAAGCAAAGAAAACTCAGGTAAAGAGATGGGACTTGAACTTTGCCCTCAAAACAGGTAGGTTTATAACATTTCTCTAATCTTCTGAAGGCAGTAGTATCGAAGCATTCTCCACCAGGAACATTAAACTTTAAATGTGGCATATATGAATGTTCCATAAGCTCTCTGTTTTCTCTGGACCTGTTCCCTAGCCAAACCTGCTTGGAGGCTCTCAATCAGTCTCTGTTGGCTGCCTTAGAAGTCCTCCAAATCTACCACCACTGCAGACTGCAGTTGTCATTGCTGGTTCCTGCACTCCAAGTCCCTTATTTGCAGTAGCCATATCTAGCTTAACTCTTTAAACTTGCACCTTTCGCCTTCTCTTTGCATAGTAAATCCATGTGCTTTATTTCCACCTTCACAACTCTGCTCTTAATTCTGTCTCATCTATGATCAGGAAGGTTTCTGTGTTACCAGTGCTGATTTACTGGGTGGACAAAGCAGCTGTGCATCCTTCCAGTAGAGCTGCCTGTCGCTGCATATAAACCTCCATCACCTGAAACCATTGTCACTTCTCAGCCTCCCAGCTCAGCTCAGCACTACACTGCCAATGTTGCTGACAGCAAACTCTTTCTACACTTGTGAGGCTAGATGTTTTCCTATGGTGTTGTCATCTTCTCGGAAATATTCTGGGCTGTCCACAGTTAGGAGCTTTGCTTCTCACCTCCCAGTTCATTTTTTTTATTTCCAGGACTCCTCTCTTTTAGCCACACTTTGGGTCTTCTTATTCTCTTTTACCTAACACATAACAAAGATAAATTACTGTCATAAAGTCATGGGGGGAAAAAGGTAAAGCAGTAACTATCTAATTTCTAGCTTCACACTTCACTGTAAAACAACCAGTGATGCTACCCTCTGTGTGTGTGTAATTTTTTTTGACTTTCCAAGTTTGCCAGGCCCAAGTCCAGAGGCCTGGACTGCTTTGACCAAAGAGTGTGCGACCCCGTTTGATCCACCACTCTTTTGCTGAAAAAGCAGAAATTGGCCCTTACTGATCATTGCCGTAGATGACAAATACCTTCAGAAGATAGGTGAGGTATTTAAATATAGGTAAAGACTCCCTCCTGTGGAGCTTGCAAACTCTGCAAAATCCTAACAGGTTTTGAAACTGCTCTGCAGGGGAAGTTGTTAGTACTAAACAGCATTCAGGACAGGCATTAGCTTTGGGGACAAATCCCTAAAAAGTTGTAGGCAGTCAGTACGAGTCAGTGGCGTCTAAGCCTAAACTGGAAAAACAGATTCAGCTGCTGCCTACATAATCAGGCAGCTACAGTGCGGTGGCTGTGCATCACTAAACCATTTTCAGAAAAAATAGCGATGGTTGGGACGCTGTCTGTCACCACATGCCTGATCTCATGTTCTTTGCACTTTTGGTGTGATGAGAAGTGAGGGGCTGGAGGAAGCTAGGGGCATTTGTGTCTCACAGGGGAACTTCTGCCCCGCGTTCACGCTTCTGATGACTGCTTGGGCATTCACAAAGACCTTCTTCCAGTCAATGGGCATGAAGAGCAAAGAGGGCACCTATGAAAGACTGCGTGGATGAAAACTGGGGGTCTGGCAGCTGAAGTCTAAGCTCCAGAGACAGCTCAGGTTTTAATAATTAAAGTTTCTCAGGTATCGCCACGTGTGTGCAGATCCTGAGCCCCCAGTGCGGCTCAGCGCCCACCTCACACCAAAGGCCCACACCAGCTCCAGAAACCAGGCACTGCTCCACAGCTTTCCCCCAGCACCGGGGCTGACAGGCGTCCCCTCAGGTGGGCTCCACGCCCACCCCATGGCGGGGGCCACCAAAAGGGGAACAGTGGGCCCGGCCAACGTGTGGAGGCCACTGTGGCTGCTCTCCCTCTGTCTCACCCCAGGCTGCAGAGAGCCCTGGGGCGGGGGAGCCGTTGCTGCCTGACCATCCCCACCCAGCAGGCCTCGGCAGCCCGTGTGATGGCCCCATGCCTGGGCCTTGGCCTCTGCCCATCGGTGCTGCCGCTGGTCCTCCTGCCTCAGCCACATGCTGTCCACTGCCCTGCTGCCATGTTGCCCGGGCAGCCCGAGGGCTGCTGCAGGGCACAGGGCATCTGCGGGGGCAGCTGGAGGAGAGGGGAATGCTGTCTCCTTGCTGCCTGGCTCCTTCCCTCACTCAGGGAAGACGGCAGTCTTCAGCTCCCTGGAGCCTGAGCGACCCTCCTCAGGCCGCCTGTCCCTCCTTCATTGCCCTCCTTCTGCCATTGCAAAGGGACTGTTCCTACACCGTGGTGCAAAGCCCTGAGGGAGTCCCAGTGCAGGGCAGCCTGGAGGGGCTCCAGGAGAATCAGCTCACGTCCCTGCAGGACAACGGGCAAGGCTACCAGCGAGCAGAGGCACAAACACATTGCCCGTTGCTGAGCAGACTGCCATTGGTTTCTGCCCCATCACAGCCTTGGTCAGTATTTGAGAAGAAACACGGGATGGCCACACAGAGCTGGATGGCGGCTGAGGGGAGAGGCCCTTGCAATAGCCATGACTCAAATCAAGGCAGGACATGATGGTGGGAAGCCCCCAGTGGTGCTCAGTACAGCCGGGATGCATTTGAGGGGAATTCAAGACCGGTAGCAAGTGCATTTCGGCAGCCCAAAGGAGCCAGCTTATTTAACTCCTTCCTGATCCGAGGCTGGCCATTTAGGCTTCCCAGTGGCAAAGGAGGCCTTTGTGCATTTTATTTCTCCCAGAAGATTTGCAGTCAGCTCTACTGTACACCTGCCACCCTGCCAAAAATAATGTAAACAAGGTCCTTCTGTTTAGTCTGTAGCCAAGAAAATCTCTTACATTTTGAACAAGTCTGGCTCTGATGATCAGGGTTTTTTGAACACACCTTTTTTTTTTCTTTCTCTTCTGCGCCATTTAATGGCTTGTAGATGGTGTGTTCTCCCGTACTTATACACAGCCTCCCTTCTATAGGTCCAGGGTCAAATTCTGAAGCATGGCTCAAAGGACTGCAATACTACATTTAGGGGCATCCAAGTTTGAAAATAAAATGTGCTGGTTACACTAACAGCCCTGCAGCAATGTTAATGCCTCTTGTAGAAGACCTGTGTAGCTCTGTGAAACGAGAAGGAAGGTTTTACTGCTTCCTTCAGCTACCTTCTTTATATAGACAGTTATGTGCTGCTGGGGAAGGGAAGTGCACCCAGTAGGTAGAAGGCTAGGTTTTAGAACATTATAATTGCTTTTGCTGCAGAGAATTGTTTTAGTATGATTTAGGATTAATTTCACATTTCAAAATTCCTCTTTTTTTTTTTTTTTTTTTTAGTATTCCTTGTGCAAAAACCATCTAAACATATCATAAAATGGGAAACTTCTTTCACTTGCATAACTAAGAAACATACAACAGGATTGTGGTCAAACTTTCTAAAAAAATTTACCTCCAGAGCTGAGACCATGCACTGAAATGGGAGATTATAATAAAAGTCCAAACATAACCTTAATGATAGGTTTTGTTGTTTTGAAAGCTATAATATAGGGTAACTACTTACACCAGCCCAGCATATGGGGGACTTCTTTTGTCTCTGACCCTTACAAAAGCTTCCTTTGAGCTAGGAAAACATCTTTGGGTTCCTTAACTGAATCACCAAAAGAAAAAGAAAAAAGGAATAACATTACAAGAAAAAAATGCTTATTGACTCCATCTAGTTCAACAAGCTCCCAAAATAGTAAGAGAACTCTGCCAAACCTCCAATGCCACAAGGTTCACTCATTCCTTGACCTGATCTTGTGTTTTTCGTTCCACACCGGGATAGAAAATTTCACTAGCCCCTTCTGGAGCTGCACGTCTTGTCATGTATTGTATGCTCTTTCTGTACTGGGTCATAGAATACCAACACCTATGGTCATAGAATAATAAGAGCAATGAAGATGACCAAGAGGAGGGGAAGACAGAGAAAAGGATGGTTATGTGGAAAAGCCAGAAGATATTTGTGTATCCCTTCAGATACACAAATTACAGGGGAAGGAGAATAGGGGAGGAAGATGATGGGAGAGATGGCCCTCAGAAAGAAAAGAAGATTATGGAGAGGTATTTTACTTTCCCATCCATCTGTTAGAAGCAGAGAAAGCCATAGAATTGCACTCCTCATTTCATTGTGTGCTTGTTGGAATTCTCCCATCTGGTTTGACATACCAGCTGAATCTACAATCCACCCTGTCCTCTACAAATATGTCAATCAAAATGACCTGCTGTGAAAGCTGTGAGAAGGCACTCTTTTGTGTTATCCTCACATGCATGTTAGACCCACACAGAATCCCTGCTGTATCTTATTTTCAATCACAGGACATTGGAAAGCTCCTGCAGATGTTATTTTTGCCATGCAAGTAAAGGAATATTGTGATGTGACTAAACCATGAAAGATGAGGAAAAGCCATGAAATGGGGTCTGGTGTGTGAGCTAGCAGAAGGGGATCAGTCACACATTGGAGGCTCTGACACAGGACAAGCTCAGCACTCTTTTACATGACTCATTCTGGAACCATGGAGACAAACAGCTTTGCAAATATTGCTAGAGAGCTGATGATGAAATTTCTGCAGTCAACCCAGATGTTTCTATAAAGAAGCCCTTCAAGAAACTCCTGAAGTGTCAGTGATGGCCAAAGAAAACTTCCCCATTATACCACAGAGCAATTTAAACAAGTTTCACCATCCAGCTGCAGGAGCTTTTTCGGGGTTCTGCTCTGTCTTTCTTTTGTGCGTCTCAGATGGACCCACAAAGTCAGTTTGGTGATTCACTAATAGGTCTACATCTCTCACCTCACATGAAGCTTGAGGAATAGCTTCACTGTATTGCAATGTTAAGTTCAGATTTAGCTAAATTCTGAGGAAGCTGCCAGACATACGCAGCCTGTTTGGTCTGCCATTGCCAAGCTGGGCTTTATACAGACACTCACAGTTATGTATGCCAGTCCTAGAGCTATCTCTTACTTGTGTAATGCGCAATAGGTAAATTATAATTGTTCATGCTTGCACATTGTTATTCAAATGACATATACCTTGGACTGCCTGTTGGTACTTCAAATAACATGAAACTTTAAGCTACAGAAAAATAATTTGAGGAATTTGCCCTGTAAAATGTCAGATTTTATTTTTTCTCACCAAGCTTCCAAAAGAGAGACAGAGCCTGAATAAAAGCCCTATCTTTTCTTAAGATCATTCCATGCTACTACCTTTTCATCTTCTACCATATGCTTCCTTCATATTTCTATTCCATACCAGATATAGTGGGAGAGAGTCCTTTTTCTTATTTTCATTTGAGCAAATAATGCAATTTATTATAACCCCATGCCACAAATTGACCTCAAATGAGAAATTTTGGCATTTCTGTGAAGAGGACTGAATCAGTATTTTCACATTCCTGCTACACAGTGGCACAAGTGAAATCCAAATTATTTTGTGAGCAGGCTGAGGGGGAGGGCTGAAATAGGACATCCATCATCTTGTGAAGCAATGATGATAAATAGATAGAGTGGCAGGTGGAGACTAACAATAAAATCTATAACAAATACATAATAAAGAGGCGTTGTTTGTCCCTCTTTCATAGACAGGTAAAGTCAGTAGCATAGTTTTCTTGTAAGACCTTCATATTGACTCAGAGAAAATCATAAATGCCCATTAGCCTTAGTTCCACCTCCTAATTCTGAACATCAGATACTGATGCCTTTTCATTAGTATTGTACTGCTGGTATGTGTTCTTCTGCAGAAAACAAGGTGGTGTATAATTCCATTTAGGGCTCTTCTGTGAAGAAAGGCACATTATTTCAGAATAACCAGAACCTTACCAGAGGATGCCTTAGGAAACTTTGCTACTCTTTCCTTCTGACAGGTAGTCACAACTTAAATTAACGTGTCTGGGTGGAAAACTGATACAGCAGTGAATGCTTGTGTATGATCCCTGACAGAGTCCTTGGATGCTTCACTGATTAATTCATTTCAGCTTTAGCCGAGTTGCTTTACTGTCCCTGCTGAAGTTAAGTTTTCAACTGGCTTGCAATTGGATCTTAATCATCCATCTCAAAGGTATGGGGAGACAATTTGAGCCAACCTGATGACTCACTGTCATGCTAAGCAGGTCACACTTGTCCTAAAGGGTTGCGTAAGGGTTGGGGGAGGGAGTTGACCAATATGAAGCTAAACTGATCTGTGCTGATCTCAATCAAGCCTCTGTCCAGCAGTATATCAGATCCTGTGACACAAGTAATCAAAATAGAAATCTGATGTGCAAGTGTCTTTGTGAGCTGAAGACTGTTCCTTTCTTTAGACAGCAGACTGGTAAAATGATGCCTCACATAAACTGAGGTGGAAACAGTTTTAGTAAGGCCTCCTGCATTAAGCAGATTTTCTGTTCATAGTGAGAACATTGAAAGTACCACAGGAGTTGGTTTTGTTGTCAAGTCCTGATACAAGGAATGCCAGTGCTCTCACGCATGTTCTGAGGAAACCAAGAGCCTGTGTTTTAGAAGAAATAAAGAAGAAATGAGAAAAGTTGACTGGGGTTCAGTTTGTGCTTTCCGTACTTACATTGGCTCCTTGAGCATTTGGTAAATAGGTTTTCAAAATCTGAATAAATAAGCAGCCTCTTGACCTCTCCTCCTAGAGGATGTTTCCCTACAGCATCTTCTTCAGGAGCCTTCCTTGTTACCCTGCTTCACAAAATTCCACTCTCCATTCCCTATCAGATAACCAAGGTGAAGTTTTAAATAGGGGAAGCGTGGGGCCAGCTACATAGCCTCATATGGGAGAACTGCTCTCCCTTTCCTCTTTTCCTGTCATATGATCAGATGCACAGCCACCACATGCCAAAAATGCCAGCATCCCACATCATGTGAGGGGCACGCTTGCAGTCGCATAACGGGGAATAATATTCAGCCACGTGATCAGCTCACTCCTTGTTACTTGGTGGAAGGAAGGGATGTGGGAACTTCAGAAAAGAGGATAGCAAAGAAGAAACTAACAGAAAAATTAATCCAGCCTGCAACACAGTCGTTCTCCAGCCACCTCCAAAAACCCTTTCAAGTGACACTTCCTCCTACTGACGGGCAGCTGGAAAGCTGTCCTAGCAGAGAATGCCTTGGCCATGTCTTTATAATCACATGGCTGAACTGTAACGATGTCATAGACTTTGGGAAGAAGCCTTACCCCATAAGAAATCCCAGCTACATACAGAGGGGATCCGGCTATCATTTCACCCATACAGGTTTGTGAGTCATAATGTCCGATCCCCCTATGCTCTGGGTGTGTACTCTAAAGATTTGTAAATTATTTTTCAGGATTAAAAAAATCAGGATTATGTTCAATATCTTCCTTATTTTCTGCTGCTCCACATACCTGTCATGCTTTTTAATATAGTCTTCTCTAATATAAACATATAGCAGTATGCTCTTCTAACTTTTAAAAATAAACACAAATGACAATAAATGGGTTTCTCGCCATGAAGCAACCTTTTCCTTTCCAGCAGAAGCTTCTTCCACTCCTGTCTCCACTGTCCTGAGTCACTTCCTTCATCTATGCATTCTCTGAGACACCTCTGGTACTGTCTATGGCATGACTCCTTGGATTCCCCTCCCTTCTGTGCAAGAAAAGATGATATCTTAATTTACATTTTTTGGGGTAGTTACAGGTCCTATCTGAACAAGATGCAAGCAGCTGCATAAGCAATAAGTGGTATGGCTGATGCTAACAACGGCGAATACACCTCAGTAAATCCACTCCTGAAATGCCTCATCCAGGATCAGATCATGTGATGGCCTCAAGCTTAACATAACTAGAGCACAGATAGGAAAGTTTCTATATTCGACAATTCATTCAGAATGAATGTTACACAGCAGGGTATGAGGACAGGGAGAGAAGCCTAAGAACATACAACTTCCAAGCAACAAGTCATTGCATCAGATAAGGTCCTTCTCCTCCCTCCAGCCTCTTGTCTCCACCATAATTTTATCTGAAAGGGGACTATGACACTTAGAGAGACATAGAGAGATCTTCACTCCATCACAGAGGGCTCTGAGGTAGTAAGTACAATGACAATAGTGATATATATTGAATGAAATCTATTGTGCTGGTCCCATTACTTTGCATGTCCCTGGACAAGCAGTGGGAGATGTTTGGGAGCTGCTGCTTCAGCAAATGGCGATTCAAGGATGATTGTTCCTTTGAGGCCTTGTTGTCTATAACTTTTGCCACCTCAGTTTGGTAAATTTTTGAATTGCATTTCCCTATCAGACCATTGCTTCTTTGAACTCACAAGTGACTGCTCTGTCAATCAAGTTCCCTGTGAGTTACCTTCCTCTTCGTTTCCCTTCTGAACAAAAATTGATTGTGGTTTCAGGTTGACAGCAAAACTGCAATCCAGCCACTGACCTGCACTCAGAGCTGTGAGAGAGGGGCATCAGGTGAGCAACTACCCAGAAAACATGTGCTTTAGTGGGGAGAATTCAGCCTAACACGGGTTCATGTTTCACAGAACGAACACGTCAGTTCAACAAACAAACCTTATCAATTTTGAGGGCATGCATCAAGGTTTTTGCTCACTCAAGATATTAAATAAATAAATAAATAAATATTCCCTACTTCTGAATTACTTTTTTTTTTTTTTTTTTAATAGGAGAAGTTTTGGTGGTTAAATTTTTGTGATTTGATTTGGGAACAAGAACAAATGTTGAAATATCAGGATGTCCCAGAATGTCATGCAATGTAGATAACCCTGGTTTGTCATGCAGAGTCCAATTACAGTTCCTGTTGTTGGGAACTGGTTGCTAGTAACCAACTGGTGAGCTCTGCTGAATTTTTCTGAAGTGCAAGAACAGGCATTTTGTTTGTTCCTACTACCCATCACAAGCTGGCTTTGAAGCTTTTGAGCCAACCTGAAATGCCAGGATGTGAACTGCAGCACCTGGGCATAAAGGTGCTTACTATCCTTCCACTTCTGCTAAAAAAAAGTGGTGTTTCCAAAAAGGACTGAGACAGAAATGCCAGAGAAAAGTAGTATCTTTGCCCATCTCAGCAGACGTTTGGTGTACTTCATCACATGAAGCCCTTGTGCTTGCTGTACTCCTGGACTTGCATTCCAGGAGAGACATCTGATCCCCTCAGGTGAAGGCTATTGCCAAGATATTTCTGTGGTTGGTCTTTGGCTTTGCAACACAGATTTCTTTGCTCTCTGCTCAGCTGGCAGCATGTGCCTTTTTGTTCCCTGACATCTGGCAGAACTCTGTGATATGATTTTGTGTAATATAAGTGTGATTGAACACTAATAAAAGAGGAATTTGGGTTTGTGTTTGTGTGGACATTCCAGTACTTAGCTTTTAATTTCTGCACAAATGTTTGGACTTAGCTGAGGTAGGGTGCTTCCAATGTAAAAATAAAATATACATGAAAAAGTCTAATTAATTCACTTACAGTAAGAATGGCCTCTTGATATTTATAAGCTATCCTGACATGCTGAAGTGTTAATGTTCATGATAATGATAATTATCTGCATATAAAATTAACTGAACAGTCAGAGTTTGTATCAGTGCTGAATCACTTTTCTGTGGGCCATCTTGTGAACCATATTTCTTTTCCTTAGCTGATAATTCTTCTCAACAAATTTTACTGTGGTTTTTTACAAAGAATGTGGAAAAATCTTGATTTGAAGAATACTCACATCTCAGGTGATCAATCAAAACTACCAAAAGCAAAAATGAGATTATACATTACAAGAAGCTGTATATTTTATCATTTGATTCCATTATATTTTATCATTTGATTCCATTATATTTTAATAGAATTGCATTTTAGAAAAGTGTTCACAAAAATAACTTTTGGGGAAAAAGTCTAACATGGGCTACTTCAAACTCATAAGCCATTTGCTATTATCATTTTCTAACTTAAGATCAGACTTATGAGGGCTAATGTAGAGTATATTGCGATATCTTAAAGGACAGTATGACAGAACAGCAAAGTAATATTTCTTTCCTACTGGGACACCACAAACTGACTGAGTCCAAAGTATTCTCAATGAGTTGATCTTAGAGCTGGGAATGAAACTTCAGGCTTCTGGCTTGAAATTCTCCATTTGAACACTATTAAAATAATGAATACAAATAATGGAGCAATAAATAGTACTGTTCCTGCGCCAGGCATCCCCAGATGATACTTGCACTTAGCAAAAAAAGGAGCCATTTAATTATATGAAGATTTTCTGCATTATGAATTTCAGCCCTTGATAGCATCAATGTCTGAAGACAGCAGCTGTGCAAGCAGCAGAAAAATTCACTCTCTGCCTCAATGTCTGACCAGAGTGAATCCTTGAAACATTGTCTTTTGTGAACTGCATAAGAGGCTGAGATTCCCGAAGAAACAATTATGTGTCCAGCACTGTGTTCCAGAGCATGTGTCTTGTGAACAAAGCAAGGTATGTGCAGGTACTGAGTTGTGGACATCTCTCTTGTGGGTGTTTCCCACCAAGCTGGGAAGCTAACCGGCATAGCCCAGGTGTCTCTCACGCGGAAATGCCACCAGCACCTGAACACAGCAAGTGCCCAAAAAAAGGGCATCAATATTCTGAAGAACCCTATGAATGAAAGAGAGCAGCACATGACTGTAGACTTTACTTAATAGCATGAGTGTTGAAACCTCTGTTTTTTCTGCAGTAAAACTGTTATTATCTGAACTCTCCATCTTGGTTCCAAATATCTGGATTTTATCAAATTCACCTATTTTTGAGAAATTACAAAATAACAAAATCCATTTAGAAGGAGACAAGGAATAAAATCCTTCAGGAAAGAAACAGCTCCCTTTAAAAACCTGGAACAAGGCTCCGATCTGCAGTGCCAGATTGCAACAATGGCAAAGGAAAAAGTCATCAAGGAAAATGCTGACTTCATATCACACCTGATGGTAACCAACCCAGCTGCAATTTCAAGCAGGGGAACAGTACTTCTCCCTCATCACTTTAAAGTCTGCTCTGTTTTAAAGTTCCTGCTAAATTTGACAGTTTAAAGGGGCATTTAATGGAATTGCTCCTTGTACCTTGTGTTATGCTTCGGCTCTGCAAGGAGAACTTTCCAGTTTTGCTGAAGTCATGCCAGGAGTGTGGCAATGTGCGCTATGCGTGATCATCCAGTTGGGACAGAAGCAAGATGGTCACTTGCACAGAACTTTTATAGCCATCTGAAGATCAAATGACCTGCTGTGGTTCTAATCAGGGCTCAACTCTGCAGGAACTGCCAAAATGAAAAGGCCAAAGGAGAGAGAGAATTCAAAGCTCACATCATAACAGCAATCAAGTGGGGCCATAGTTACAGGCAAACCACAGAAATGAGCAGGGTAAAAGAATTATCCAACTATCACAGGCACATTAACGCTGGTCGCATTCCAAAGCACTCATTACAGCACTCCAGTGTGGCTCCCTGTACAGCTGGTCAAATAATGCTCATCAAATAAACGATTTGACAAATTTTGCAGAGTTTCAAAAATAAATTACCCAAAAAAGTGTGCTTTTTTAATTATTCCCACAGCTGTAGTCTTGTGAGTCAAGAAATATGTTCAAACTCGCTTCTTTCCCTCAGCTTGCTCACTCTCTACATTTTCATAATTCATGCTCCCCAGTTGCACTTTCTGAGCAACCCTGTTAAAATAAGTCTCTGGGTGCACATTGCAGCCTTCCTAAGCAACTCAAAATAGCAACGCAGCATACCTTGTCCAGTTCTCCTGTGCACCCCTAAGTTTTAATAATAAATCAGCATGTCAGTACACATGACAAAGCCCAGAACCTTGAGGGTTTCTCTGAAGACAAGTCAGGCATCCAGTTGTACTTCATCAACGCTCTACTGAAGTTAATGGCACTATGTTGATTTACACTGGGTGAGGATCTGCTCCATCATCACAATGACTCAGGTCATTGAGAAAGGAACCTGCTTAGTTGCCTGCCTGAGTTTACTACTCTGTTGTTTAGTACACTGGAGTTTGTAAATAAATACGATCCCATAAATTTATAATTTCTCCTGATAACCTTGTTTGAAAACAAACACCACAGATGATATATTTATTGAATTTAATTGATTTTATTCCCTTTTATTTGGGGAACCATCAAGATGGCTATTTATACATATCAGTGTGTACTGAGTGCTTCTCCTGAATAACTATATAATAACAGGTCATCAAATTTATCCTAATTCTTCTGAGTGACTTTAAATGACATCTGTGTTTGTACAGCCAAGACTGTGCAGTTATCCCTGAATGCTAGACCTAACCGATTCAGTTCTCCACAGTTCTTGCCTGAAGGCCCTTCAGGTGAGAAATATGTAGGCCAAAGCCATTCTTTTTTTTCACTATGGTTAGGAACAGAGACACAGTGGCAGGAAGAGAGTTTATTCCCTACAAACAAACAGAATTTCATTTCGTAGCAATGCTGGACCAACTTCTTCAACAGCATTAAGCGTACATTTAATTAACAAAAAGAAGTCAATGTAGAAACCATTCAAAACTGTGCAGATCCATTTATTAAATTGTTTGATTTTGACTGCAGATTCAAAGCCCTTTTACAAGGTCCCAGATATCTGGCAGATCAGCTCCTGCTCTTGCTTCTAACCAAAGCTTCCTTCTCTTGAACAGTGAAGTTGTCGGTCGATAGAGGGAGGCTTCTGACCACGGGAAGCAGGAGTCTGGCCAGGACCGGGGCCAGGCTGCAGAATTTTGCTGCCTGGAGAAACAAAAGTGAATTTTCAGTTTTGCTACTTTTAGGATTAAATGCAAAACCCACCTGCTTGGAAAGGTTTGGGGTTTCATTTGTTTTTTTTTTTAAATAATACTCTTTTTGTGATGCCTTCGTTTAGAAAATCAACCCAAATGTAGCATTTCCTCATAGCAAGGTAAGAGGAGAAAAGTTTTTATTGCTTACTACAAGGGATGTACAAGCATCAGGGTTATTAAAAAAATTATATTGGAATATCATATTCAGATTCAGAAAGACACTACTTCACTGCTAAAAAATGTGTGTTCTGCACATGCGAAATACACATGAATACAAGCCTCTCAAAATTTCTCATCTCTTTTTCATTACTTTTTTTTTTTAATTTGACTTGATGAATCCTCTGTGGCTAAGTGAGGACAATGGAGAGGTGTGCACTATCTCTTTAAATCCAGAGCAGGGCAATAGTAAGCCCAGAGAGTAGCTTTGGAGAGAGATAGATCAATTTTCCTTAATCTAATAAAGTTAAGGGGCAAGGGGAGGGTGCCTGTGCTGATCCATATAATTCTAGTAGTTCAAGTCCCTCACAAATCCTCTATCAAAATGGGTGTTAAGCAATATTGCAGTCTCAGTGGGAAATTAAGTTGTGGATTGTTCTAACGATTAGGACAGGAAGAGTGGTGTGTGCTGATGGAGGCTGTGTTGGTGATTTTAGGCACATGGCCAATATATATTTGTTAGGATCTGCACAAGATGTGCCAGTTCACTCTATAAAAACTCTTAAGCAGTCCAAGTAGTTCAGTAAAGTCAGTGGAAAATTAAGCATAAGGAAAAAAGGGTCCAGAAACAGAAACGAGTAAAAATGAAAATGTGTATCTAAAATGGAATCAAAATGTTAAAAGCCGAAGTAAAAAAACAGAAGAGCATTTTGACCTGCCTGATTCTGTATGTATTGCAAGTGTTCTTAAAACACAAAATCTTATGCATTTTACCTTCCTTTCTCTTTCCTCAGTTGTGTATTTTTTCACCTTTTTTATATCTTGCTACATGGGGGTGGATTCCAGCAGCACTTTTAGGATCCAACGAGGAGCTTTCAATTCTATCACAATATTCAGTCTTTAAAATATGGGAGAGGGAGGGGAAAGGAAAAGGGTCTAGGAGTGAGAGATGCCAGAAGGCACCAGACTTTTTATCCAGATGCAGAACTACCATCTATTTCGATTTTTATCTTGAAACACAAAGAGCATGCTTGCATCCTAGAGGACTGCAATTTGGGACTGTTAGACTTGTAGATCCAAAGGTTGAAGCCCTTTTGGGGGTCTTTCCCATCTTGCTGTTCATGTGCACAAATGGGGTGGACATGGGTAAGCAGGTCTGGACTCAGGTGTAGCTGTCATGCAGTCTCAGGCGTCTTCCTAGAAGCCAAAGGATGAGGAAGCTGGCCCCGATCTGTGGCCTTGATGCAGTGTGCAGCAGTGTTTCTGGTGGTTCTCAGCTGAGTGATAAGTCACTGTAGGTAAAACAGCTGCTGCCACAGCTTCATGGGTGAGGAGGGCTGTGAAAAGCCTTCTTTTCCTAAGCCACCTACACAAGTCCTAAGGGAGACTCAGAGAACAGAGTTGGAGAGACACTTATTTGGGGCAATGAAGGAGTCAACAGGAAAAGAAGGTGAAAAAACATGTCACAGGCAAACAAAGCAGAGAAGGTGTAAGTACAGATACTAGAGAGGATTTTTGGGAAGAAGACCCCATCGAGATACTAAAAGGGCTGAGAGACAAGTGAGGAAGAAATGGAAATAAAGAGAAAGAAACTTAGAGAGAGAACTATAAGGCAGTGCTCCACAGAAAATGTGCTGTAAGAGCAGCTGTGTGGGTGAGTAAGGGCACTGGGCCAGCGCTGAAGAGGATGAAAGCAAAAAGAAAACTACACTGATTCAACCAGTGAAGTCATTCAACATAAGGACTGGGCACCATAGGGTGAGGGAGACAGAGGTGGAAAGTTAAAAAATTCAGAGAAAGAAATTAGAGAAATTGGAAAAGGAGCAAGGAGGAGGCCCATCAACAACAATCAGCCAGGATCCTCAGTGCAGTAGTTGACTCAGTCTTGCCATCAGGAGAGGACTTGATCTCAGTGAGAGGGAGCAGGACCAAAGAGAGACTGCAAGGTCTGAATGAGCATTTTAACTATCAAGTGGGGATTTGAGAGGAAGCAAAAGGATGGCAGAGGGAAGAGGCATAAAGCTGGACAGAGTATGTCAAGAAGGAGAGGATGAAGGGAGCACCCAGTATTTAGAACCTGCATATTTCTTCCTTGAAACGATGAGGCAATTTATTTTGGAGAGATTTATACTTCATGGAGGGTAGAGGAGCTGTGGATGATCTGTTGCATGCAAGTTACATTTGAGCCACCGGTGTCAGGTGGCACAGGAAGGGTTAACTTCAAGCCCCACCAAGTGGCTGTACAGCTGGTGAAATGCATCTGTCAACAGAACTATTACTGTCATCCCCAGATCAGCACAATGTCCTTGACCCTGCAGGTCAACTGAGAGGCATTAGCTGTTACACAGACAGAGCTGTCACGCTCCGGTGGGAACAGAAAGGTTACAAGACCAATTGAATCAGGACCTCCTTATCCAATAGTGGCCTAGAGGTGCAGGTGAAGTGCAGCGTGACGGAGTTACTCCAGCACCTTTCCCCTTAGGAAACCCAGGTTTAAACACTCCCTTTCAAACAGGCAAGGAGAGGGACTCCGGGTATGGTCCTTCATAGCCCCCATTTATGCGCATCACAAAATTGTTGTGTAGTTTGCTGGGCACAAAACCTGTACTAGACATTGACTAGCTCAAGGCTGGAAGGGAGTGGGGAGTAGATTTGGAGGGGGGGGACCCCAGGCATGGCACAGCAGGGGGAAAACAGCAACGCGGGACAGAGGTTGTAGGACTGCAACAATGAAGAGCTGCAGGACAGGACTAAGAAGTTTTTGCTTTTAACTATAGGAAGATTAACACAGGCATTAAAAAGTTCTCCTTTTTGAAGTAACTGGTGGTATTCCCATCGACTTCAGCAATGTTTTTTTATCATTTTGTTTACAGTGCTGTCACAGTAACAACTTCTCAGTCGTAACAGAGGTAGAGGGCTCTTAATGTCACATTTCTCTGAAGGGATGTGAAGTCTTAAAGCTAAGATTTCATTAGTGAACAATTTCATTAAACCTCCTCTGATGATATATATAGACATATAATCCAGTGTTGTTCAATTGCCAGGCCTGGCAATTATATCCCAGCTTAGCTGAAATATTATCTAAATTGCATTTTTAAATGGGTGATTGACAGTGGAATGGCAGCATTTCCCTCAATACTAGAATATGGCAGCATGGAAGGGAGAGATAGACGAAGCAAGAGAAAAAAAAGCAGAAAAGGTGAAAGGAAAGGGAAAAATAATCAGGTTCTCAATATTTTTGGTAAATTAATTGTAAATTGTTAATCTGGCAGCACATTGTTCAGCTTGTAAAAGTGCCTCCCCTCATGCTCCTCTAACTTACTGCCCACTAAGTATTTTTTGTTCTTTTGAGCCAACCTGCATTAGCAAGACATTTTTGCATTACTTAAATCAGGGACAACCTCCCACTGCGTGCCACGCAGGGAGAGGACTCTACCCTTTTGTTTATATCCAGGTTCTGCAAATCCTGCAGCGTTCGTGAAGTTAGCTCAGTACTCGCAGCAGGTGGAAGCTCCCAGTCCCACAGCAGCTGTGCACAGCCTTGATCTTCAGGTTTTCACACACAGTCCTCAACCTTCCCTGCCCAAGTCTCCTTTCCCTGTTTTTTTTTTAATGCGGAAAGCAGTAACCCTCTGGCCCGGCTAGCTCCCTGCTATCAGATTCCACGGGAGGAATTCTGGGCATGAAGCTTCACAGAGCAAACAGGTCTCCCGCCCTCTCTAAAGGTCTCCCCTTCCCTCCCTCTCCCCTTCCCTCCTTCCCTCCCCCTCTGTCACTGCGAATCCACCCTTATCCACTGCTGCGGGGATGATATTTTTGAATTGTGTTTATTTGTTGGCACCCTGGTGTGAAAGCGCTTCCCATCAACTGCATATTAATCTTGTCAGCAGTTGTGAACATTTTCCTCCCTCTCTGCCCTAACTAATTTATGACTTTTGGGTCTCTTGCTCCCTTCCATCCCCACCTCTCACTGTAATTAAAGAGAAATTAATCATCCTGATTTTTGTTAAAGTGATTCCAACCATGTCAAAATGGTAAGAAAGGGACTACTTTAGCCCTAGGAAGAGTGAAGTTAAGAAAGTTGTAAACTGACTTTTAGAAAAACATAGGTGGTGATACAGGTATCTAGCCATTACATATTCACATGGTCTTTGAAAGTCCTGGGTCATTTGTGCCTGTACTTTTTCCATTGATCCACAGCCACTGCTGGAACCTCTGCTGGGTTTTCCTTATCTTGAAATAAGGAAGGGACACTGCAAATACCCAAGACTGTATTCTCCATTCTCCTGAAATCTTTGAGGCCATTAGTTATATTCATATATTCACTATACCCATCAATCCATTAATACTTCTGTTACTTGATTATCCAAACAGGTCTGAGAATTTTTTGCAATCCCAGACTCCTGGTCCCTATTTCTTGGGTACGTAGCCCCCAGTGATTTTTATTTCAGGGTGGTTTTGGGGAACTGAATTGAATTTAGTTGCACTGAGCAGTCGTCTTCAGGAAAAGGCACTATTAAAAGCTCTCTGGCTGATGGGGGCAAGTGCAAATGGTATGATGCTGTTAATGCACAGGGACATTGACTAGTTGGAATTATAGAGGAAGTAACTGAGAGTGCCCACCACACAGGGAGTGCACATGCCCCCCACTCTCCATCAGAGAGGAGGAGGATCCCCTTACCCCCTTGGCAGAGTGGAACCAGCAGAAACCCTGTTCCTTTTTTTTTATGCATTTGATGGTCACTTCTGATGAGCTGCTCCAGCCTTTCACTTCCTTGAGCTAGTGAAGATCACATGTCCATATCAGTGTGGACCCAGATGGGTCCTCAACTCACTACTAGAACACTCAGCTATTACTAGGATGGATACCTCCAGCTTGGAATAAGCTCTAGCTGATTAAAAGTGGAGCTACTTACTTATATAGCACTCGAGACTATATTTATTATCTTATTTTCCCAGGAACCTGTCTAAACAGCCCAATCGAATGCAGAGCTTCAGGCAATACCTTGTCATTCCTCTATGGTAAGAGCCCCAGTTATCTGGAAAACTCAGCACATGGAGTCTCAGCCTTCCAGATCTACAACACAGAGCAGCATAATTCTGAGAAGCCTCTGAACTATCCCCATCTGTGAGCTAACTAAATGTCTTCTGTAGCTGTTTGGCATTCATACGATGGTAGTAACTCTCAGTCTTTACCACCTATATGAGGCTATGACTTTGGCAGGGACCTAGCCATTGTGCCATTACAATTCACACTGCCATTACTTCAGAAGCAGATCACTGTTATGTGCTAGGGAGGAGGCTATACTTGAAAAAAATCTGCAGAGGTGGGAGTGTGTAGTGAGTACTTGCCTTCTCAAGGAGCATCTTCCTGAGACCACATGTACCCAGGGCCCTGGGATTTGTACTATATGCCTATTAGACTTCAACTTTTTCCCTTCGACACAAAATAGCTGGGACCAACCTGCATAAAGCATCCCCTCTTCCCTGCATCCTGTCTCCACTGAAGCTAGGAGAGGTGCTTTGACAAAACCAGACATAAAATCTCCAGATCTTATTTTACCTTTCCTCCATCGTGGTGTCCAAAATTGCCCAGATCTGTCAGCCTTTTTGGTACACCATACAAATTGTTTATATGATTAGTGTTTCAGGAAAAGGGTCAGCTATAGGATAGAAGGGAAAGAAGGAGCTTTTATCTGGGTGCAGGAAAGTGGACAGTGGTTCGGATTTATAGTGCTGGGCTGTCGGAGTAAGAATACTTTGTGGTGTTGGCTGACAAACATTTTGTAAGAATTTGATATTGCTAAGTCCTTTATCACTACTGTATTTGCATTCCTATTGCTTTTACAAAGCATTTCACAATAGGCACATAGACATCATCCCAAACTGAGACACCAATGGCTTGGCTGAAAAATTAGCAACTTGCTTCTTGGGGACTGAAAGTAAACTCAGATTTTCCTCTTTATAGGCCAAGTTTTTCTACCACACAGTGTAAGCTGCCTGCTTCAGGCAAGCTCTCCCTCCCTTGGAGTATCAAGAGAAAGATCGCGCCAGGCTAAGCAATGAAAAGTGCAGCTAGGTGACTAATCTTTTACTGGTTGAAGACTAGGAATGCAACAGGCAGAAGACATGTCACCCTATAGATGCTTTAAATTCAACTAATTCCATAACTCAGTCTCTTCCTGCATAGATTTAATTTGCTTCCTGTACAAATACTCATCTCCTCTCTCTGCTAACAGAGCTACATCCTTCCCTTCTGAGCTCTGACGGCGTCTCTGCTACCAAATTTACATCAGTTGCTGGTGTACCACTTTTTATTATTTATGTCAGCATCATCCTGGATGGGATTAACAAGGCTTTGTGTACCCCAGGGCTGCAACTATTTCTCTTATTTATGCTAATGAGTCCTGCTTAAAAGATTTTGCCCAAGTCAAAAAAAGTGTAAAATTGATGACACAATCATGGGAGAGTCTACAGGAATATTAAGAAGGATTAGGATACTATCAACAAATCAGGTTTTAAGTATTGTTCCGCTGGGCAAGGAGTGTTTTCAATTAATTTGTAATTAAATAAGGGAAGCAATTTAGTGAACTCAGAGAGATATTCCAGCAAACGGTTTATCTCATCAGTCTGAACCTCACATTCCTCCAGAACAGGATCATTGTTTAGATCTTGGGCATGTTATATGATCTGGCCTATAGGAGTAATTTAATAAAACATCAATATTTTCCTTCTATTAACCCTCAGTGTCATGCTGAATGGAGAGAGCTGCCTCTGCCTCCCTTCACAGTCCCCATCAGATCTGCACCCTCTCTAACTGGTTGGACAGGTGTTATCACTAAGCAGCCTGGGGCTTTCAAACATAGACAAACCAGGCACATTCTCCAGCAAATTTGCAGCACGGCAGTAATATATGGAGCAATGGAGATGAAGAAAGGGAGGGACAGACAGAGAGGACGGAGAACAATGAAGAGGAAACACACCCGTCTTTCAAAATGGAAAACAATGTCACTTGAAGAGATTTCCAACTAAGATGATGGGATTTGCTCATATTTTCTCAAAATGTTTTTTATAAAATAATTTCTTCAATCAGTCCCAGAAGTATAAGGTAGTTTAAGAGAACCTGAGAAGAGATGAGCAATTCCAGATGGGGTTCTATGCATTAATGTATTCAGGGCAGGCAGAGCAGAGATTCGTTGATTGCTTAAAGGGCTTAGTGCAACAGCTGGGCACATTTTGTGTATAACCAAAAATAAGAATACAAATGAACACTGATGTCCAGACATCTGGCCTTACAGCTATTGTTCTTTTTTTTTTTTTTTTTCTCATAGCCAGAGTTATTCCATGGAGCAGATTGAGGGGGGAAGAAAATTATGACATGAGGGAAAAGAGCCAAGAGGAGAGATTTAGGAGATTATTAAGAGGTAGAGTAGGAAAGAAAAACAAAATTATGTGCAAAGGGAGACTAAGGAGATAGAGTAAGAGATGAAACAGGTACAGAACTGAAGAATAAAGATATTGGGAACAAAGAATTAGAGTAGGGAATGAATGAAATAGAAGACAAGACAAGCAGAGGAGTGAAGATAGTACTGTATCATAACTTTGTTAAAGACATACTGCAACCACTGATAAAGAAAAAAAGAGATAGACATCTTTGGTATAGATTTCTTCCTTTTCAAGTCTCCTTTCACTTAGACTTCTCCCACCTTCTCTGTCCCTAGCTTGCCCTGGTCATTGTCATACTCATGATAAAACACTTGTCTGGAAAATTCAACTTCAGCATTTTAAAAATTGAAAAATGAAATTACGAACCTTTTTATTTTTGCTCCTATTGAACACATTCTGATAAATTTATTTTAGAAGCTGTAGTGGTACTAAAGTTCAAAAGGAAAATGTGGTCCTGTCAGAGGGAATGGCTTTTGAGTCAGGACTGTTCCTCTATCTCTCCTTGTGAAAACTATCAAGGCTTGGCCAAGTTGGAAAGGTCTCATTTTGACATGCACAGTTCAAAGCTGTGCAGCTGAAGTCACCACAGATTTTGCACATGCTTTGCATGCATGAGAAGTCAAGTAGGTTGCTTCTTAAAGTCACTGCTCCTAGAGTTAATAATGCTAGGACAGACTCCCTCAGGATTGTGATGATCTGCAACTGGCACTCTGATAACATGGTAGAGAGAACCTACTGCATGGAAGCGGATGTGGAGGAGAGAGAGAAGGAATAAAAAATGATTGATGCAGAGCAGGAAATTGACTGGAGCATAGAAACTGCGAACAGGAGTTGTCTGCCTAGTGCTCAGGGCAGGGATCTGAGGAAAAGGGAAGGCTACATTCAGAAGAAAAGAGGAGGAGGAATCTGAAGAGGAAAGACTCAGCTTGAGGAGAAGGCTGGAGCCACAGGCTCCAGAAACCTGTCAGATGAAGAGGTGTGGTAGGAGAGAGATCAGTTGTAATAGAAGTTGTGTCCAAAGTAAAGGAGTTGGTCTAGATAAACCCAGAGGCTGGAGAGGGAGCAGAGTAAGAAAGGCAGAAAAGAGCATGACCGCTAAGAGTGGATGAAGAGTCTGAGAAGTTGGAGTGGTACGAGGCAACTGAGATTGCAAGAAACACGAGTAGGGAGGAATTATTGTAAACTCAGAGCAGCAGAGAAACAGATTGATCAGGGAACTAGTCAATGCTGGTGACAGAAATCAGAGAAGGGAGTCAGAGACAAGCTGAGCCAAGAAACTGAGACAGGGATGGGGAGAAGGGATTGAACTACAACATGTATCTAAGTGTGGGGAAAAGATAGGACGGCAGCAAGGACCAGGGAACAGTAATAGGGCACAAGGATCACAGCTGGTTTCGAGCTGGCAGATCACAGTCCCCTTTGGTGGCTGTCCCCATCAGAACAGAACCCATATCTTAACCCTTCTTCCCTGCCATGGAGTCTCTCTGAAAGCCAATAGTATGTGGTAGTAAGAATTTTATGACCTCATCTCTTTTTAATGCTCATTCACCTACCAAATAGCAAACCTCTGCTGTTACCAGTTACTCCAGTTAGCTCAAGTGACAGCGGCTGCTGAAAGTGATCTTAAGTTATCAGTTGTGGAGTTAAGGATGTCAGTGCGATCCTACATAACTGGTTTATTTTTCCTTGAGTTCACCTTTCCTCTTTGAGGCCTAGGAACATAAACTCAGAAAAATATTTTAAGGGAATACTATTAAGCTGTTAAGGTCAAAGACTTAAGTTGTTGATAATAAGGTCAGTATTGTAATGCATGCATCATGTCAAAAGTATGAGGTTATGCTACTGTAAGAATTTAACCCTGTTTTTCTTACAATTTCTCCTGTAATGCTGTATTAATTTCTATTTTTTATCCAACAGTAAACTCAATGTCCAGTGTGATTTTTAGTATCCTGAGACACAGTGTTCAGCATATCTGGAAATGGTTCCAAGACAAATATAATTGTCTGCACCCTTCTTCAGCTACACATCCTGCAGAGAAAATGCCTATGACAAGAAACACCTTATATAGATTTTGTGGGTTCTCTCCTTCTCTAGAAATTCCTCCTTTCCCACTCCAGCAACTGTGGTTCACCCTGTCCCTCTTAAACTCCTAGAGGTAGGTCCCTTTAAGGTATACAGTGGCCTGGGTACTTTAAAGTTAAATACTGCTTGAAGAACTGGATCATATTTTCCAATTCCCATTTAGCAATGGCTCCTTATCTGAGTATATCTCAAGCAAGCCCAGCTTCTCTGCCCATTCCTGAAACCATGTGCTGCTATGTCTAATTTGCTTCAGAAACCTGGAAAGAGATTGCTTTCCTTCTGGAGAGACCAGGCAGGACTGGGTTACAGAGCAACACGAAACTTCAGGCACATAAGAATTGCCTTGGCTGTGGTGCTAGGATTTTGTATTTATAGGCTGCCCAACTCCAGGCGTGGAATGCAGCCACTGACTTTGCTTGTTTATCTTTGTTTTGGTTGCACCAAAACCTATGAATGAAACAGAAACCCCAGAAAAGGGTTTCTGAGCTTAACCACTGCTGAGATTTTACCCAGCTGTACAGCCTCTGGCTTTCCCTCAGATAATTATGGAAGGACCAGAGGCTTGATCCTCAGTCATACATGAATTTTCTCCTCTGCAGAAGAGGTAAAACAGTCCTTAAGAGGAGCCAGAGGATGTGCTGTAGGAAACAACAATGCATGGAGCCCAAGTTATGGATTAGGCATGGCCTGGCTGGCATAATTTGCTTCCATTACAGATGATAAAGCTAGAAAAAACCATTGTGATCATTTGTTCCAGCCTCCTGCATAACACAAGGCAGAAGAATTGCCTAAATTAGCTTATCTTAGAGCTACAGCACCTGTTACAGGAGGAAAAGACATCCAATCTTGCCTGGAAGCTTTCCAGAGAAGGGCGTTCATCACAACTCTTGCTAATTGTCCCCAGCCATTAGCTACATTCCACATTAAATACGTGGAGCCTCGTTTCCAGTTTGAACCAGTCTGTCTTCAGCTTTGCCCACTGCATATCATCAAATGTTTGTCCACTGAACTCAAGAGGTCCAGTTCTCAGTCTGCCGTACCTGTCACATTTGAACAACTGACTCCACTGAATGCTGTCATCTCAGCAGTGCAGCTCCATGAAAGATCATGGACTTGAACACCAGTCATGAATGACCCCCGTCTCCTTATCAAGGGTTGCAGAGCAGTGCTGAGAGAGTGCAGTTCTTTTAAAGACCACAGGGACTCCTAGCGGGAAAGACACGATGACTTTCAAACCACTGAAAATTGTTTATAATTGAAGTCATCACTTATAAATAGCTCTTGCTCGTTGTCATGTGGCCAGCTTAATTAAGTAGCACAGAGCGTGTGCGGTCACTCACCTCAGATAGAAAAATCTGTATTGGGCCTTCACCCTAATGTGAATTTCCTGACCTGACAGATGGGGATTGAGTGTCTGTTTATGCCAAGAGGAGTTTGCTAACATTTTTCCTCTAATTACTAATTATACCAGTGAAAGGGGCTTTACGGCTGGAGTCCTGGAAATGTGAAACTTGATCATCAGAGATTTGCAGGAAAGATGGAAGATTGATGGGTGACATCAAACAGCTGACAAGGAGGCCAGGGCAGCCAGACGGACAGCAGCTGCTCCAAGGGGCTTCAGGGGTTCGGGGGCAGCTGCTCAGCGGGGACGGGGGTCCACGGGGGAGCAGCATGGAGGGGGCTGAGCCATTTTAACAGTTTGCCCCGCCCATGTCATTTCAGATATGAATGGGTCTAATCTCCCTGGGCTTGAGGCTGCGTGTGAGAGTGCATCTCCCCACAGGTGGTAAGGCGAAGCAGCGGGGCTGAAGGCAGCTATGGCCGCGGAGAGGGCCATGGAAGAGGGCTCCACAGAGTGCTGCAAACACTGGACCAAGGAAGAGGAGCCAGAGGATGTAAATCAGCTCCTCTGGGCCTCAGGTTTCCCAGATCCAAGCCTAAACATAAGTGTGTCCACTCCGAGAGGCCCCAGGAAACCTGCTGTCCCACCCAGCTGTGGAGTGAGGCCAAGGTCACTGCGAAGAAATCCCTGCAGGGCAGTTTCCTTCTCTGAAGGACAAAGTAGTTGCATATTCTTGTCAAGCAGCATCAATTCCCGTCTATAGGTCCAAAACCAAACCATCCTGGTGGTCTTTGACTCGACAGTGGGATCAGCATGTTGCCTGGTTCTCTGAAAGATGTTTGTCCCAGGCTGGGCTGCGTTCACCCTTCTCCGTCAGCATCCGTCGGGCTGGAGGCTGGTGCTGCATCACAGCAGTTGTACCACCTCGGTCTCCAGCGCTCCTGCCACAGTGCACTTCACGTGGCCTCCAAACCACTGTTTCCTTGGCACTCTTGGGAATTTGAGGGATCGGCTGCCAGGAGCTTCCCCTACACAGGGCCTTGTCTAAACAGCAGATCTCCTCCCAGTTACAGCCACTCTGCCAGCGTGACTGCCCACACAGAGACTCCCGTGCTGACAGGAGGCCTTCTTCTGCTGGAGAAGCTAAACCACCGTTCTTGAACGACATTCCCTGAGCAGATAGAAGAGCCCTGGTGCTGCCACAGCTACTTCTGCTCCCAGCATTATTGCCTGCCCACTGGTGCCACCCTGAAGAGGATTAATTATCATGCCATGAGCCCACATCACTACGCCAGCAAACTGCAGCCCATATCCTGCCCAAACCCACTGTGGTAGAAAGCAAGCAGAGTGGCCACTGGAAATACATATATTGGGAGTCTACTGGGGACTTGAGAGAAAACAGGCTTTCACTGTCCTGGAGCAGTAGGCATCTGGTTGATTTGTATAATGTTAATTAGAACTTTATTCTTGAAAAGGGCGAAGCGAACCGTGTTTGGTTTTGCATTCCACAAATGTGAAAGAAGCACACAGATGTTTTGTTTTCTTTTCTTTCTTTCTTTTCCCAGCAATAGCATAGGGATGAGCAGATCTGTGATCATACAAACCTTTTCAAGAGTACAGTGTGCTGAATTTCAAATGATTAGTAAATACCGCACATGCATCAATAAATCAATAACCACTACTGCCATGTAGCAAATAATCGAGCTAACTAACATCACCACAAGCTCCATCCCAGGTAACAAGCCTGCCTTTCACCAGATTTGGCAGAATATTATAATAATTGTGGGTGTTTTCCAGAGTTCTAGGTTGTGAGTGTAAGTTTGAAACAACCAAATGATCACATAGGAAATATTATAGGTTCATGGTTCAGCACATACACCCTCATCCCACTGCTTCTGGTCCAGGTGGGTAGCCTTCATCTGAAGTAGAGTTGGAGGGATAGCACAGAGGATAACTCTGTAACACATAAACTCTTTCATGAAGGAGCTTATTTATCTGTTCTACTTAGGAAAGGCTGTGGTCTCCCACACTGATGTTTGCATTTCTATGCTTGTACTTTTCTTCTCATAGATAAAAAGTGCAGAGCATCTGCTAGCTTAGAAGAGTCTTTCGCTTTCATGGTGTGAAGAAAACTGCTATAATCTAGCCTGAGTTTTGCAGCTCCAACTTTATAAATACATACAGAACCACACTGAAATTATGGATATTTAACACTACAACACTTGTATTGTCTTAGTCTATCTTTCTTCAAATTATGTTCTATACATACTACTGTACAGAAGTGTCCTGTGTTCTCTGGAAGAAAAAAAAAAAAAACAACAAAAAAACACAGGCTTTTTGAAGCACCCATCACCAAATCCTCATAAATATCCCATAAAGCGTCTGGGCAAGACATCCCCAGCTTGATCTTTATCAGACTGATACGCTGTTCTTTTAAAAAGTCTAATGCAAATGATTTCCAGGGCTTCCCATCTAGGTCAGCAGCCTTTCAAAACTTGATTAAAACATTCTATTTCCCCACTGACTTGAGGATAACAAATGGATAAAAGTGTGGGCATAATGTTTCCCCCTTCAACAATTCTTTAAATTCCAAATATATAAGTGGAGGTCTAGAGCCCAGCGTGGGAGGATGTGCAAACAAATGGGTTAAGGCAGGTCAAGGTATCTCAGTTTAAAAAGACATTAAACACATAGCTCAGTCCCTAATGGTAATATTGCCATGCCCCATCAGCACCATGCCCCACCAGCACCATGTCCCACCAGCGGTGTATTTGCATGGACAGAAATGGAACTATTTTATCCCAGCTTCAAATGCCTGCCTTTCAGTGCCTTCTCACCCTTCTCACCCTTCCAGCTGCACGGACTGCTTGTTTGAGTGTAGCAGCCACAGTGTGCCCCAAGGTTCTCATTTTGAGCCCTGTCCCTCCTTTGTTCTCTCCATGCCTTTACATCCCCTCCATAGATAAAATCAGGAACAGGAATGTAGTCATTCTTTCAGAAAAAACACACTGTTCCTCCCTAGTTGATGGAATAATCAATGATGGCATAAATGCAGCCTTGAGGAATGCCTCCCAAAGGCCAAGCTGCATCATCAGTAGTCCTTACCCATGAACAATACAGCAAAGAACTTGGTTTACAGCACTGTGAAACTTTCCATCATTTTGCCATATTTTTGAAAAGCAAAAAGGATAGCACTTTCTACAGGGAACTCCACTGTGCTTGGCAATAAAAATCTCCAAGTCTCTGGTTTCAACAGCATCCTTGTACGTGTAGTGGATCAACTGACTAATGTTTCATTAAAATCCATTAGAACCACTGGATGAGAAGTGCTGCCAATCGTATCTACTACGTGTTGCTAATCCACTCATTCTGGGCAGAAAAGAAGGGTAAGCCAGCTCAGTCTGCCCTATTTTGCCCTATTAGACAGCAGTCTAATTAGATGTGAGTATACCTCCAGTGATCCAGGACGTGTGGCTGAAGGTGTGTGAACCAGGTACATAAGTTCAGATCGTTCAAGGTATCTGGGGAGCTAACTGCCTACAGATCTGGGCCCCAGCCTGTTGTTTGAAGCATCTAGAATTACTCAAACTCTGATGGCAAGGTCTGAATGAGGTAAGTGTTGAGCTTTAGTAGTCAATATTTTCCTTGCTTCAGTACTGATCAGCTTTTCCCACAGCTAGCTTACTGCCCCAAAATAACAGAGAGATATTTGCACCAGCTTGGAATCCCAAGTACTAAGCTCTAAAAAGGAACATAAAGTGCTGATTGAACCTTTTGTGCAAAAGCTGCGTTATGATCTCCAAAATAAAATTCCATCACCTCTGAAACGTAAACTGCTCTAAGAGTGATTCAGTTTCAGAGTAGCCTTTTATTACACCCAAACTCTCACACTTCTTGGTAGCATAGCTCTGTCTTTCTAGTGTTGTCTAAACATCATTAGACCAGAAGTCAGACTTCCAATTTCAGTTCATTAATTTTCTGTCCTGGAAAGCAATACTTGGTGTTGCAAAATCAAAAAAAGGTTCAAATAAATCTTGTAAATGTCAGATTTTTGTATAAGAGGCAACAGACAAGTTGCATTTCATTGATCCATGCTGGTAGTAATGACACTCCAGATTTACTGACAGGAGTTTGCAGTGAAAATAACTAATTAATCAGCGCTTTCTTTAAATTGTTATTGCTTAGTCATCATAGGATTTTGTGGGATGAAGAAGAAAAGCAAAGATAGTTCAAGGCAAATGGAAGAAGATGTGTTCACTAAAAAAAGCTTTCTTCGGGCATTTAACACAGATGTTGAAGAAAGCTAAGAAATTCTGCATACTTTCATTTTGCTCACAGTCTTACTTTGTCATACCTGATGACAGACAGTCATAGTAACTGTATGATGTTTGTGTGCTCAGACTATACCTGCGTAAAAGAGAATTGGGGTTTAGACACCACAGCCGGGGCCGAACTGCTGAGTTCTCTTGCAAATGCTGACTAGTACCACTCTTAAAAATCACTGAATACAAAACAAGCGTTAAGGATGGCATGATCTGAAACCATTGGCACAGGCAGGCCAATACACCGGGAGCATGGCCAGATTTTAGCTAACTAGCGTACCTTTTCCACTGATGGCCCTCAGCATCTTGCAACCCTGCCACAGTAAATGTTTTGCTTTGTCTGAAGTAATGAGATTGGAGAGAGATGGAAAAAGGGCTGTTTCCTTCTGGCTGATGTTAATGCAAATTAAGGAAATTGGCTGATGGGAATTACTGCTAATACAGTTTGTTAACTAAGAAAATTGCTAATTAGAAAACCTTTTAAACCTGATCTGTGTAACAATATAATGTAAACACTTGCTGCATTTTATTTGCTTAAAGCTTACTGAACCCATATGAATGGGTGGCCGTGGCAGAAGCTGTACGATGTTGATGATAAGTGTTACCAATTGTTCTTTGCAACTTTTACTTATTATAGAACACCTGTCAGTAGTAAGTGGAACTTTTACATTAAAGCAGATGTTAGCATCTAATAGGGATGAGAATATTGTTTATCCTTCCTAAAATTATACCATTTGCTCTGTAAATAAAGAACTAGTTTTTTGAGAATTTTAAATTAAATCTGCTCTCCTTCAAATAGCTAATTTAGGAAATGCAGAAAATCTGACAGAGCCTTGGTTTTGCTGTCATTTGCAGAAATAAAGACAGCACAAATCCTTTCAACTTCCAGTATTGTTAAGACTTACTAAAACCATGCACATAAGATACATATGCAGATTTGGAGGGCAGGAAACTTTTTTGTGGTTACTTTGTGTAACTGCACAGTGTCCATCCAAAGAAGCTGAGGAATAAAACACTGCCACAGATAATTCCACAAAGGTAAGCCGCCTTTCACAATACTTTCCATCTCTCATGGTGCCAGATGCGGCCCTGGCAGGCAGAGACTGCTCATAGCCTGCTCATCCCCATCACCTGGTTTTCACCGTGCTTTTCCCAATAATAGCTGGGGCTACAGCACTTGCAGGGGGCCCTATATATGGTCTTGGATAGATCACGATGCTGCAGGAATATGTAAGTTTCCAAATTATTTGAATTTCTATGGGATGGCTGGCCAAATTATAGATTGTGAACTCAACTCATTAGCTACCACAGTACCCGTTCTTTCCACGTTCGTTTATTTCATATGCCACCTGGGAAATGGTGCGGTGGGATGCTCGATGAAGTGCAAGGGAAGAGGCACTCCAGCACAGCTGGTGAGGGGGAGGACCACATCTGCATAAATACTTTTGTTGGAGCGCTGTGCTAGGAGCTCGCTGGCTGGGGGTCTTGGCAGGCATATCACAGATTGTGTGGACCAGCTGCATCTATAGGCAAGGACTGACAGGAGAGAGTTCCTGGTCCTTCAATTGTGAGAGCTGCTCCTGCTGGGAGATGCTGGCTTTAAGTCTTTAAGGTGCCAGTCTGCTGACACAAGCAGGGGTATGCACTGGCCAGGGGGAAGTATTTCAGGGGATTGGGGCCCAGCTTGAATTTTGGAGATGCAGAATAAGAAAAGCTTTGTGAAGTAGGAATGATGTAGGTGGTAAAGAAAGAGCACAGGATGCTGTTCTGGTCTGAGGTAAGATGATAGTTAGACTTCAGGTTTATGGAAGAGTAGAGGATTTAGTGGATGATAAGGTAAGGCATGGTGGTGTTTTGGGATACAGTCCTAGGACTGGGAAGTTTAACCATGGCTGTTCTAAGCAGATTTATAAAGATTATAAAGGCACAAGTATGACTGAGAGAGACAAGTGCCAAAATAGGGCAGGAAATAGCCTTTACTCCGTGTGTTTCTTTCCAAAACCTACTCATTGAACTAGATCTACTGGGGAGTGTATGTGCTCTGAGAAATAGATTGGGAAAAAAAAAAAGGAGGGGGAATTAAAGTTGAATCAACAGTTTCAGAATAATGTATATTGTTGCAATTTAGTTATTCTGCAATTATACATTACCCTTGGAAAATTCACTACTAAAAACCATCCAAATACAAGTTCACAGAATTAGGATACCAAGGCCAGAGAATTATGGTCTTAGCCATTTAATTAGTGCAATTGCAGTTCAGAATGCATGGATTTTTAGAACTAATTTCTTCTCCTTTAAAAAATAAACAAACAAACCCACCATGTCTTTCCACCACTTACCAATATTTTCAGTGCAAGCTCTGGCATACATCTCAGGTCTGTTTACCCTCCATGGTGTTACTGTTTGTTTTTAATGGACTAGAAATGCTTTTATTTTTGCAGCAGTAACACATAATATTTCAAATTCCTCTTATTTAGTCTTCGCTTTGTTTGGCTTTTGAGAAAGTTTAGTAGTTAGTGCTACTGTGTAAGACTCCCTTTCTTGACGGTGGTAGGAGCAAGGAGTGCTACAGAAGCAGATCTCCATGAAGGACCCTCTCACCTTAGGGAAACTACTCTTTTTATGACAGAAGAAAGTAGGCAACAATACAGGATTTGAAAGTGCTAGAGAATGGGTTGGGGGTGGGGAGTTTGGCTTTCTGCAAGGGTGAGAAAATGTTTTCTTTGGATTTATTTCATTAGGGAGAAGAATAAAACCTTGTGATCTGTTTTGGAAGGAGCAGGAATAAAGCCTGAGATATCTGAAACTGAACTTTTTTGCTGACTGGCAGCACTGAACTGCTTCCAGAATTCAGTTACCTAGAGACAGTAGAGCTACAATACCAAATGCAGAGAGAGTCTTTCTTTAAAAAGACTGTTGCATAGCATCCAGCTGAAATTTGGAAGTCATTTTACTGACAGATGATAATGGATTTCATTTTGAGCTTTGCCAGGAATCCTTATACCATTGGCTATAGAGAGGAAAAAGCATTCTCCTCGCGCATGCATGCACATGGGAGAGAGCAGACTACGAAAGCTTCTTTTCCAAAATTAAATGCAGGGCCTTGTAAGTTGTTTTGGTTTCCCCCCTGCCCCAGTAAAACAAATTTGGTGGAGACTCTTAAATGTAAACTTATTTGTATGTATAAAGGAAGTTTGATCTGTTCTGCATGTCATGCTTGTGATAAACAGAGGCTACATACATTTGTAACTCAGCTTGATGGGAAATACTTGAGTGAAGAAAAAAAAAAAAGACGACTGACCAGACCGAAACTAAATACTAGAGCCAGAGGGAGAAGGGAATATTTACAACTTGCTTTGACTTTGGCCATATTATTAGACAGACAGGCTTAAATAGTTTAGGTCTATTGATTTGTGCATATAGTGGCCAAGCACCAGTGGGCAGGCCCTGCCATGTTGCGGACGGACCTAACTAAACTGTATTGTCAATTTAGCTATTCCCTTTCTCTCTAACCATCCCTGCATGTTCTCGCACTTCAGCAGTATCTAGTAACCCTTGGTATATTAAGAAGGTCTGTTACAACTGAGGAGGAGAGTTTATTTTGTTGTTTTATTATGGTTAGAACTTAGTCTAATTAAGAAATTATTCACCTTTGGTGCTAGAAATATTACAAACACATCATACCACATTCAGAAGGGGAGTGCATTAACATATTTATGCTCAGCTTAACCTTTGTCCCTTTCAAGGCACATTGTTAACTAAACTGTGCTTATAATTTACTGATGTAGAAATAAGCTTTCTAGATCCTAAAGCCAAGACAGATATTTGGTCCACATCCATGAGGACAATGCAGTCCATGTGGGAAGCTTTATGCAAATTATATAAATTAATTTAGAGACTGAGAAATAAATTATAAGGAATCATTTGGTGGCCAGAGCAGAAACCTTAGGCAAAGACCTCCTACATCCAACTTGGTATGCGAGAGTTCAGGGGGGCTGTGGAAACACATGCCATAGCTACCAAATCTGTGTAACTTGTGAGCTGGTTGCATCCTAGGGGGTTGCAAACTTCAAGCAAAAGCTGTTTCCAGCCCAGATGCTGCAGTCCTATGAAACTGGAAAGGAAAGCAAAATGAGTTTTATGTTCTTTCCTTTCTTCCTTTTTGAGGGAAAAAGGACTGAACAGTATTCTCTTAAAAAAAAAAAAAGTGTACTTTTTAAAATACCTTTCTTTTAGAAATGTAAGGAATATGAAGGGCTGTTTTCCTTAGGAGTGCTGAAGGCCATGTTAGCTGTTCTAGACAACCTTCTGGAAAGTTTTCTAAAATGGAAACAGCTTTCTGAAGCCACAATTCAGGAAGCCTCCCCATTTCAAAAACATTTAAATCTTATGAAAGCAATATAAAGCAATTAAGTGTGTTCTTAAGGACTCTAGCAAAGAGGACTCTGCTCACTTCTCAAACGAAGGCAAGAAGTCGACGGTTCTTACTGAAAAGATCATTTTTTCCAAATATTTGTCAAGCATTTAAAATAAGCACTTACAAAAAAAAAAAGCCAGCACACTTAAAATTAATTCCTCTCTCAGTCAATCAGACTTTAATTATTTAAGATCCAAAACCTTTACTAGTTCTCTAGTCAACTGTAGTCTTTCAGGAAATATCAAGTAGAGAAGACATGACTTTTACAACTAGTAATGCCTTTCCACTCGCCGCACTTTACTGGAGAGGAAGTGCAAATGTTCTTTAAGTCACCCTAAAATAAAAGGCAAAAAATGTTTTTTCTCCCTGAAGAGGGTAAAGAGTATACCTCCTGAAGGAGGTAAAAAGTATACCTGATTTTAAATATTCCTTATATATTAAAAGTGTGGGCACAGGAACATGTTATTGTGTCTAGCTACTCCATAGTATTAACCAAGCATGCTTTCTTACACTGCTGTGTAAATTCAGAATACACAGGCTGTTAACCCCTCCCACAGGGAAAGGCAAGCTATGTTTTATTTACACAGAGTATTATTCAGAATTGCGAGTGTCTTGTAAATTCATGGGTTTTGTCACTCCACTCATGTATTCACAAATTATGTTTTTTAAGGTTGCTGTTCTCCCTGAAAATCTCACCATAAATATTCCTGTCATATACAAAGTCATCACAGATATGCCTGTTAACTCTTGCCCTAATGGTAGACCCAATTTCGTTAGCCAGCAATGTCAGACTTGCATCTGTGCATTCCTTTTTTGTACAGAAGGTACCCCAAACTGTGTATTGTCTCTCTGGATCCTTAAGTTGCCTATTCCTCTCATTTGCTGCTTGTTGGTATTGTTGAATTACATTCAGTTTTGCTAATAGAAGTTTTAAGATTGCAGGAACTTCATCTTCTAATTACCAGAAGGAAGCTGAAGGTTTTCAGACGGCTCAGGGACAACTGGGTGTTTTGCAGTCCAGGCCATTTGGAGGAAACAAAGGCTTTAGTTTTGCAGTATTTTGGATTTGTCTCTTTTGTCTGTTGGAGGATTTAACCAAGAGGGTTTCAGTGATCTGGTTTACAGCTTGGCCTACAAGCATCTTTGGCAGCACAACCGAATGGACAGGGACAAGCAGCCAAACAGGAGATGTCTTTAGCTGACTTCGCTGCTGGAGAACCTATTTTAGGACTATATGCTAGGGCCCTTTGTAATAGGGAATAAATATAATTTCTTTCTCTCCTTTGTTCAGGAGAGTGGTAGAGGTAATTTTAAATGAACTGGTATAAACTCCCAGTAGTCATCTGTCCTACTTCAGCTTGATTCACTATCTGCTACAGCATCCAACAACAATAAACAAGTTATCTAGATGCATTTACTAAGGCTGTAAGCCACAGAACAAAACAATTTGCTTCAAATAATTCTTAAGCATCCAAGCAAACACATATAGATATAAAGAGGCCAGTTCATGGTTCTCACAGCTATTGTTCATGTTCTTAGAGCTGTTTGTAGGCTAACATCAGTCTTGCTGGTTTTTAACCTTCCTAACAATCCTGAGCATACAGATCCAGGTGTGGGCATAATTAAACAGTTGTCATCTGGCATGGACATCATGGTAGTGCATATTTCCAGCCACACCATCAGGAGCTGGGTGCGCTACCCTCTCCTGTTGGTCCTCCTGAAGCTTACATCCAGCCCTGAAAACTAAGCCATGAAAAATCAGAAGGGTGGTGCATAATAAGGATATTTGGCATCATTATCTGTGCGTTCTGCCCCATACCTCTGTCCTGTTCTGCTGCATCGACCGGTGATCCTGTCCTGTTCCTCCTTCCCATAGTCTCTGGGAATGTCACACTGCCTGTTTCTGTGAACAATTGAAGTCTTCTTTTGTTGTCCAGAAAAAAAAAAAAAACAAACCTCAAAAAGAGAAAAATGGACACCAGCCAAGAAACAGGGTGGGGGAAAATGTTTATGGATGTTGGCAAATCTACTGTGCAGCTTTCCCATGTTATAAACTACATCACTGTCTGCGAAGCTGGGGAAGATACCCTTCTGCAAAATAAGATGATATAAGGCTTGCCTGTTATGTCCCCTATGAACCTAAATTCCTACTTTGCCACTAAAACTGTGTAATTAAAGGTGTTTTATTCAGCACATACACTAGGTCAGTGTCATCCCAGAACAAAATTCTGACTAAAGCAGTAACGTGCTGCACAGCAGGGCTTTAAGGCTCCGACAAAATTAAAATAAAGATTTGGAGGCTCAGAGCAACCCTGGTCGGTATAAGTGGGTGGGGGAAGGGCAGCATGTGGTTTGGGATATTTTCACCAAATGTTAAATCACACAGAATATTTCACTCGTCTCCAGTGTGAGATCACGACATGACTCCTCTGTAATGAATTCTTTATCTTGGCAGCTCTCCTGCTTTCTCCCAACTGTGCCTTCCTCTCCCCTTCTGGTCCCGGTGCCGTAACATATGGTAGTATTTGGAGAGTGGTTTCGGCCTGAGAGCAGGCCTGGCTGCCCACACCTGTGCGCTCCCCCGTCTCGCTGCTCCGCAGGCGGCCGCGCTCAGCCCCCTCCTTCGCCCTCCTCCCCGAGCACGCCGAGAGCTGCCGCCGGGCTGGTTTTGTGCGGCCCTTGGGACGTGGCATTTAACGTGGTGGCTGTGTTCACCCCCTGAACGGCCCGAGCCCTTCCCACGCAGCCGCGGACAAGCCTCTCCTTCGGGCAGCCGTGCTGGAGGTGGCTCCAGGTGGCGGCAGCAGCTGCCCGCCCGTGTGGCTGCTGCCGGCCCACCAGCAGCCCCGCCAGCGCACCTCGGCACCGGCTAGGCGGCAAGGCCGCCGCCGATCCGGGCGGGACACGCACACCCAGCCTCACCGAGCGCGGAGGCTCCCGCGGGCAGGAGGCACGTACCAGACGAACAGCCCGCCGCCGCCCCGCCGGTTGGCGCGGCCGGAAGGCGTCGCCCCGATGGGAGCCCGTCGCCACGGCGACGCGTGGGGCCTGCCCGCCGCCCGCGCTGCCATGGGCCCCAAGCGGCCCAAGACCGAAGGGGTCGCCTCGATGGCGGCGGCTGCTGCCGCCAAGAGCTGGGAGGCCGCGCTGGTGTCCGCCCGCCTGGAGGAGGTGAAGGCAGGCGAGGGCCAGGGCAGGGGCCGTGCGGAGTGGGCGGGCCTGGGATGTAGGGGTGCGGGGGGCCGGGCCCGAGGCGGCCCCCGCCGCTCCTCCCGCCGGCCTGCGGCAGCGTCGCTGCCGGGGGCTCCGCGGGGGCCCCAAGGTGGCCCCGGGGAGGGTCGCGAATCGTCCCGACGCGGGGTGGAGCTGCCCCCCGGCTACTGAGCAGCGGACCGGCGGGTTTCTTGCTGTTCCTTCCGCGGCACTTTTCTTTCTGGGGCTCTGGGTGCCAAGTTTCGGCTCGGAGTGAGCTTTTTATAAACTGCCGAACAACGAGGTTTGATGGAGGTGCTGACACAGCATTAACTGTAGCGTTGAAAATGCGAGGCTGTAATTTTCCTCCTTGAGTGTGTGCAGCTAAAAGGCACTTTCCCCCCCCGCCTTCCCCCCTTACAGGGTGTGAGGATCTACAGGCATATTTAGGTTTCCAGGTTCTATGTAAGCAATGTAATTCTAATAAATCTTGACTTGCAAGAGAGAATTTGGTTTCAAAATAGGGTGGTAGTTTAGCAAACAATAATATTTATCTAGCATGTGTTTATCTGGTGCTGCTTCTGCAAGTGAGACAAATGACTTCTACAGCTTCCTTGTTTGGTAGATTCCTGTTGTGTCTTATTAAAAAATGGAGGATGGCGGTTGTTGTTGTTGATATGTTGTTGGGTTTTTTCTTTTTTTTTTTTTACATGCTAACAGTTCTGGTTAAGTATGAGGACTTCTGAATTCAGGAGAAGGCTTTTAAACTGGCTAATCTTTTTTCCCAAAAATGCTACAAATATCCAAAAAATCTCTTCAATACTTACTTGCTTTTACTTTTATTTGGTAGTGACCATATGGTACAAGTTTAGCCAAACAAAATCACTTTTTGAAGTAAGCTGCTCAGCTAAGGCTGTTGTTTCCCATTTTTCCCGAGAATGTAGATTTTTTCAGTAGAGTTCAAAGGCTCTTTGAGCCCTTTCTTGCTTGTGAATCTTGCCCCTACTCTATGAGAACCTCCCAGAAGCATGAGAAGGGGGTGGAGGTTCAATCTCCGTCACCTACTCAGTTCCTGACCTTTCTTCTGAGCTTACTAGCAAGGTGCCAATTAGTGATTTATTTTTTTTTATGATGGTGTTTATTGTGGTCGTGGATATTGTCCAGTGAATTCACAGAACAAAGTGCTTTGTTTACTCTGCTGCTTCTACATGTAATTTATTACATTTGTTAAATGCAAACCATTATATTGAAATATTTTAAAAGGCAGGAAATAAAATGCTCAAAATTTATATCAGAAATATCAGAATTAGGATTTTTCAGGACCACACATTGAGGCAGATGGAAGGAAATGTTGAATATGTTCACTGAATGGGGCAAGAATTCTGTAGGGAAAAAAATATGTGATCACCCAATTAAAGATTATCATAATGCCTATACCCATGGGGGCTGAATTAAGAGTCCTTGGTTCCTTAATTCTGGTGTTGTCCAACCATTTTCTGTTCCAGTTAAGCTAATTCCACTTTCTCTGTCTTGCTGTTACCAGCCAGAGTCTTGGGAACATGGGAAAAACTGTCTCCCTGCTGTGGTCAACTTGAACTCAGTCTTATGTGATGCTGGGCAGCCACTGAAATTTCTTATTGCAGGAAAATTCTTATTAGCTCTTAGAGTCATGGGCAGGAACATACTTAGTGCAAAACTGCCAAGTACCAGCAAATCTGTTCCGAGCATGTGTGAATCAAGATTCATCAAGTATGGCCAAATGTGGGTATACTTAATGTAAATAAACGTGCTCTGTAAAAGCCCATCTTGGACACATTTGGCTGTGCTGCCAAATTTTAGTTCCTTCCTCTTGAACATAGAGGGAATTGAATATCTTAATTACTTAATCACATGGGGTTTTAATTAAAGGATGAAAATTATTTTTAAATATAAATCTCATTCTGCAAATAGTCTAACCACACCATCCTTACACACACGCACACAATCCCACTGCCTGCCCAAGTAATCTTATAGCATACAAAATTTAAACTCAAATATATAAAGGCCAGGAACTGAAAACAGTCTGTAAAAGAGAGTGTTGAGCAGCTTTAATTGTAGGTGTCATCAGACACACTGCAAAAAATTATTTCTTACTCTTCCTCAATATTGTATGCGATATACCATGTGAATGTGAAATTATTTGGGAGCTGACAGGAGCTCCTATCAATAAATTTCTCTCCTAGTAATTAAAGTATAATGAATTTTTAAATCTTTTACTTGTATCAGTTTAGAGAATATTCTTTCCCTGTAGTGGAGTCAAAGGGAATTTACTAGAACTGGTTTTAAATTGTACCAGATAGCCTGAGCAATGAAATTTCACATTTTAATGTGTGTTTATAGCTTACAATATTTTATTAGTCTGATCTATGAAAAGGAGTCATTTTACCAGTGGTGTTAAGATTTTTATAGACGGGTATGCTAACTAAAATATGATTTAAATGGTATTTACTAACCAAATAATTGCTTTTACTAAACGCACTGTGAAAACTGGCAGACAGACAACTTAAAAACATGTACAGAGGAAATACGGATTTTGCAGAGCCTCACATTATGGTTTATATACATCCTTTTTGTTTCTAATGTGCTATGCAGAAGAACATGGAGCTGCAGGTTGTGTTTGCCTTCAGATATTTATCAGAATATTTCAGTTGGGTTCACTGCAGAATTAAATCACAAAATATAAATTAGGATTCTTAGTTTTAAACTTTGCATGCTTTAAGTAGTTAAAGTTAGATATTTGCTAAGTGAAAGGTGAATTCGGGGTAAATACAGCCCTTAGCAACTGAAATAATTGTCATCTATTATCTAGTGTAACTATGCATAGAGACTAGAAGCCTCATTCTGCTCTGACTTTCCATCTGTATGTTTTTTCTCATTTTATTGGCAGTTTTGGGCCTGAAAATTAGACTGAAATTAAAGCTTGTAAAACCATTAAAAAGTTCTCAATAGGATGGCTCCACTTTTGACTACTATTCTTGCAGCTTCCTCTTCAGAGAGGAATTAGCATTCAGTTGGGTTTTGATACTTTCTCCGCTGCCTAGATTATACAACAAAAGCTCAGGCTCCTAAAACCAGAATCCATTAGTAATATGGGTGTCTGTCAATCAGCAGATAATGAAAGTGGACTTGCAGATTTCTTAGCAGTGATGCCCTAGACAGGCACTATGCTAGGGCTATAAAATTGCCGATGAGCAACCTTTCCCAATAATGTCAGCTGTATTTACTGATTTACAAGCTCTCTCATTGTTGAAAGCAAAGAATGCTAGAGGTAATGTTGCCCTAAGTTTTCATAAATCACTAATAAATCTCATTAGTTCTGAGGCATTACTTAAAAATCAGGAGATTAAAGAACTCTTGCTGTTTGATGCTGAAGTGTTTGGAGTTTAAGTTTTCAAATGTTTCTCTTCAGCCATTACAGTTAAATTTGAAACTGTGCTGTAATGAAATGAATTTACTAGTTGCAGCCTGAAGAGAAAAAAACCAAACAAACCAACCCCATTAAATACCACAAGAATAAGTGATGATGCAAAATGACAAATACTCAGATTGCCTGGAAAGGGGGTGGGGTGAGACGGCTGCTTTATGCTTTTCCTGACCAAAGGCATCTAGAAACTGGTACTGCAAAAATAAACAATATACTAGACTTTTTCAAATGCCTTCTGTAGAACAGCTGCCCTTTTGTGTCTAGGAAATGAAGCAGAGAAAACAAGATACGTTGAAAAAGGAAACAAAATTTTGTGAGCTAAGTCTGCTTTTTTCTTCAATGTGGATTGAAGTTAGGTATTTTTTTAACATACCTATGCTATTCTAGTACTACTGTGACAAATAAGATATGTAGGTTACGTGTACTGGTTTTTAACAGTTGGGGAAAAAAAGACACATTACAGGGGGACACAATGGAGGCTTGAGAACAAAATCAGGAGACACCTGCTGTGTTTTGTGAAAATGAGGATTTTGGAAAACTGCTAGCTGCTGCTTACATGGAACTTTCAGAGTTAGATGGATCTTGCTAGGATCAGAGCCTCCTTCACCTGAGGGACACACAAGCTTCCCACATAGATGGTTATTTCTAACACCAAGAGAGACTAGTGCATTTCAACTCTTGACATGGCCAAGCGTTTTAAAACGGGGAGAGGAGATGGGGACGACAGCGGTGTCATTTGTGACGGTGATTGTCACTGGATGATTTCCAGTGAGAGTGGTCTGGCCTCCCCTTAATTGGAGCTTGTTTCAGATTGTTTAAGGAGTATTCTGTTACCAATGCCACATTTCCAGCTTCCATTTTTTTCATTCATGTTTCAATCGGTGGTGTTGATTCTGTGCGTTATCTACTCCCTGCATTTTGGTTGTCTTCGTTCACAGTATGTAGTGCTTGCATTATACTCTCAATGGCAGCCTCCCTAGACTGTTTCCATGCTTTTCCAGTTATTTTTATGTTTTCCTCTATCCTGTTCTTTAAGCCGGGAACCTCATTTGAGGTAGCCATAGGGTCACTAATCTATCCTCTTTCAGGTCCTTTCTCAGGTCTCACTTCTACAATAACATTTGAAAGAATTAAACTGAGTAGAGGAGCAGTTGTATATTGAGGGAGCAAATATTTTTAAAGTAACTGTATACATTTTACTACTTTTCCTTCTCATTTTTATGTTGTGATTTTAGGTGGTGAGCTGTAAAAGCAGGGTCTGTTTCTTCTCTATCCTTCAGTGCCCTGAACATTAAGGATACTGTTACAATATTGATAAGGGCAATATTGCAAAAAATAATAGATCTTTAAGGTCAGAAAAGAGCACAGTCAATTAAACACCTTAAACTATGTACTAACACTACATGTTCGCTGTCCTTACTGACTTCAGTTGCTATTCTCTAATGTTCAGCTTTTCTGACAAATTATCTTTGATGGCTTCAAAATTGGTTAGTCTGGAAATAGATGACATGGTGTTAGTGACTCTGAGAATTCTGGATCATTATTCCCTGTTAAAGTGCATGTAGCTATTTCTGGTATTTATCTAGCTCAAATTCCCAGGTATTGCACCTTTTTTACAAACGGAGTGTTTTTTTCTTCATTTTGCAGCTAGGGAGGCATGGGCTATCCCTAACACTGTTTAAAGTTTTACGCAAAAGACCTTGTATCAAGTTGCATATACTTCTGTAGAATTAAGTTAGATGGGGGTTATAATTTTCACTACCAGTTATAGTGTAGGGGCTCATTCCATGTATTTTATTTTTACTATATTAGCCAGTGTTTTGCCTATGCTATAAATATTCTCATAGCTGTTCTGTGCAGAAGCTTTAGCAGCTTGTTCCTTTGAAGCAGAGAATTTAGGTGGGAAAGAAGATGTGTCACATTGATGTCAATGGCATGCCTTTTGCTGAGGACATACCTTTTCCTGACAATGTTTGGGTAAATCCTAAGTTTTTTTTAAAAAGTTCATTTTTCACAAGCAGGACTTAGCTTCATGTTTTGCTTTGGTGCATTGTTACAGGCTGCTGTGAAGGTGAGCACCACAGTGGAAATCAGGAAAATTCTCTCCCCATTGCTTTTAGTGCCTTTCCAGGGAACGCGCAAGCATCATGAAGGAGAAAGTCTCATTGCTCAAACATAACTCTGAAAGTGCCTGGGAAGTATTGGAGGGGCTAGAGAATAAGGATTTGGAGACAGAATTTGAGGATGGAGAAAGCTGGAAGTGTGATCAGATAATGAAGCTAGGGACTAGCTGGACAAGGAGACTGAGGACAAGAGCTAGGGAGCAAGTAGCGGATGTGGGAAGCATTAGGAGAAGTAGTGGAACTTGGATGAGTAACAGAGTAGAAATGGAAGGAGGAGTGAACTAGGGACAGTTGTAACGAAGGGGTGGAAATATCGGGAAGAGACAGGATTGTAAGGAAGACAGGTTTCACAGAAATTGTTGTTGCAGGATGATTTTAATCAGTGCTAAGCAGGTGTAATTTGTGGGCACCAAGATACTAGCATGTTTTAAAGAGGAGCTGAACAAGGCATAAGGCAGAGGTTTTAGGACTCTCTGATGGAGATTTCTTTGCATATCTGAAGAACTGCAGGAAGTTGTGGGAGCAAGCTCTATATTGCTGCTGGACCATGCTTCCCCTAGCATCTAGGGTAGAACCTGACATTCCTGAGTCCTGCTGTACTCATGAGACTTACTGGGCTTCGTGCCCCTCTTTTGGTGGTCCTCACTGAAAAGGACAGTGTAGTGGTACAGGTTGCTACATTAGTTCATGTTGCAGGTGGATGGTTGCTCTAAAGGTTCTGTCTCTGCTGGTGAGCCTTGGGAACACGAGGATACTGCCACACGAGGGCATTTTCAATCTCAATTCTGAAAGCCTAGAAAACTATGTGTTTGCATACAGATATGGACATCTACATGCTCTCTGTTCAAAGAGTGGTAAAGTTTTTGCGTCCAACTCTTGGTAGCTATACAATGACAACTTTAACTTGAATTCAGATTAACTGCAGCTCCTGTGCACATGTTTTGATGATAATATTGGAATACCTAGCTTTGTCATAGTGCTGTATGCTGGTAGCTGTTTTGGCAACTTTAGGCAGGAGGAGATATCATCCCCTGTCCTGCTCCCCAACTACAAAGGGGAAAAAGAAATTTCAGTGTACTCGGTGCAGTCCCCACACAAGCCATTGCTGCTGCTGCTGCTTCTCCATTGAGCAGTGCCTGATGCCCTAGGTCAGCTGGATGCTCTCCTTTCTTAAATTCCATCATGTTTGCACACTCTTAGAGCATCAGTCATATGCTTGCACTCTCCTGCGTTTTGTAATTTTAAAAACTTAAGGTTTATTTTGTGCTGCTGTAAAACATCAAGGAAGTTTATGATGTGTGGAACTGTAGGGGCCCTTTTGGATTAGGTATCTGCTCTGTAACTACTTGCAGTTTCAGAAGACTACACTTAGTGATGCAGGTGATCTTTCCATCTTTTTTGTTTCTCTGAATATTCTGTGGCTAAAAAAAGGTGGCATGTATGTATAATCGTGTTGTGCCATATTCATGTGATGTTATGCTTTGTTATCTTAAGAATATGACAAACTCTTTGCCTCTATGCAGGCATTTACTAGTTTGAAACTTACGTCAGCTGTTCCTTTCTCCCATCCCAAGTCATCACTCAAACTGCAAACATTTAAGTGGGCTTTTTTCAGCTAACAGAAGGAACAAATGAAGAAGGGTACAGTAAAACTGTAAAAAGAAACCTGTCTTTTTACCATTTACACCAAACTTTTTTTTTTTGAATGGTGCTTTCCCTCACTTTACCATCAACTCAGGTTTTGTTCTGCTTTTCCACAAGCACTTTACGTAGTATACATGTATGAAAATATTTCCATCAAAATCCTAAAGTTACCACCCTCTCTTAAATTTGTCTTTAAAATCTTTCCCTGCTGTGATTCACACTGGACTGGTATGTGACTCTGCTTAGCCCGGTCCTGATTAGCGTGACAATGTCTTGGGACTACCTTGATCTTACTGAAGCTCTTTCCATATTTACCTTTATGCAGCTTTATTGATATGCTTGCAGTGTACACATGCAGATGTGCAATGAAAAAAAATAATTTGGTGATTCCTGAAGGGTGTACAGCACAACCATTGGAAGTGCCTATGGGTCAGGCGCCACTGATAGAGAATACTCAGGAGTGAGATGTAGATGTGCTGGAGGTAGCTACTTGCTTTGTGAAAGGGCTTCTGGTAGGTTAAAGCAGAAGAAATGGAAAAGAAGAGTCACTAGTAAAAATTGCTTAAATGATGTAATTTTGAAGCTTTTGTGGATGTATATCACTAAATAATGTGTTCCAGTCTTCACTTGTTCTGCATTAATTTAGTGCCGAAATCAGATTTTTTCCCCATTAAAAAATGTGTATTTTACTGCAAATTCTTGAAAACTGCTGATGTTTTTAATTTGTCAATATTGTAGTGAAATATAACTTGCCATTGATAAATAATTTTTCTTAGTTTAGAATACTTAGTGAAATCGTGTAAGAACCATGGTATGCATAAATATGCCCTCAGAAAACATCATACAAATAATTCTACAGTTTTCAGAAAATAGTATCTGGGCATTATCTAATTCCTGGCATGAGGAAGCTGAAATGCGTTTATTTTTATTCCCCAGCAAATAATCACAATAATACATGTATTCAATGACAATAATACATATATTCAAAATTCACTTCTTGTTTGCTTACTGAACTGTCAAATCTGCAAATGACATTGAAAAGTTGCTTTATCTTTGTGTGATGCTAATGCAGCGGTGGCCTGCCGAGGAGGTTTGTAGAGGTTGTCAGTCGGCATTTGTGTTTTCCACAGCATAATGCTGCCACCTGATGGCAGAAAGAATTGGGACAAAGTAGTATGTGCTTCTTCAGGTTGTATACAGTGTGATTAATACAGTGATGTTGAATATGTCTTAAAGGGAGTAACCATCTCTACAGGTTTACTCCTTGAAACTGTGGAGGAGTGCTTTTGTTTGCTTGTGTTTTAATACCTTAAATATTTTATTTTGGAAAGTAGGATGACTGGAAGCCTAGCATTGCTTTCGTTGTTGGGACCAAAATTGAAGATGAAATCCACACCAAGGCCCTGACTCTTGCTGTGCAGGTGCCACAGCGGAAGCTCTTCAGTGTGGTAACGCATGAAGACATTTTCGGACAGGTATTCCAAGAATGGAACTTTTAATAACAAGCCATACCCTAGATCTCACTTCTGGATACTAACTATTTTGCTCTGTGGTAACTATGAATTTTGTATGCAGTGGAATTACTCTGGGCAGTTTTAAAAATTACACTAATTCATAGGAGTTAAAAATGGAAAAAGAAAAGCTTACTGTGTAAGCTGGTCTGCTCCCTGTAACTAGTGAGGTTTTGTTACAGACTTTTCTTCAAGATGCCGATCACAAAAGTTCCCTCACTAAGGTACAGGGGTACCATAAGATGATTCCTCACTATTTTGGAGTGTGAATGTAGTGTTTTCAGAAGGGAATAACAGGTAAAATAATTTGTGTAAACTTAAGAACTTCTCACAGTAGAATGCTTTATTTCCTTGCAGATCAGAGAATCTGGGAAACAAAAGGGAAAAAAGGTTAAGGATGTGCCTATGTACTATGAGGTAGGTTAAAACATGTATTGCAGTGTCAGTGCTTTCTTACACTGTGGTAAATACAGCTGTGTAATTGTGTTATGCATACCTGAGTAAATGCAAATCTGTTGGATGTATCTTAACAATCTAGATACTTAAACTGCTTTCTTTTTGTGACACCAGCAGTGTTCTGTTGGACTGCTAATTAAGCGAGGATCAAGTTGTCTTTTTAGGGATATGAGTTTTATTATGTTAAGAATGTGTTATGTGGTCATATTTTGATGGTGGTGTCACAAATTACAGAAAAACCATTAGACTCTGCTCTCCCAGATGCTCCCAGTAATTTAGACTTAGACCTTCATTTATGAGAATGCATCACACCATCACTGTGTGCTAGTATCCATTATAATCTCAGTTTAATGTTAAATTCTATCCTGGTTTCTTTAGTGGGGTGTGTCAGCAGAGTTAGGAATCATGCTTAGTACAAAGAGGACTTCCTTCTCCCTACTTTGTTAATGTTTTACTTACAGCTTGTGAGAGCTTATAAAATCCTGTCATTAATTAGAAGATTGTTTAAAATTTTCTCAGGTAGAGTTTTATGGCCCTACAGACCTGGAGCGTAAAGAATTTTGGATCCCTCTAAAAAGATCTTGTTTGCATTTTATTTCTGCAGTGACTAATAAACTTTTTATGTGTCTCGGGTTTTGGTGGACTTTATAACAGGTCTTTTTAGTTGCAGTCTGTTTTTCAGTAATGCCAGACTACTATCTGAACAAGTCCCTTTGGAATTATTTACCACTGACATGACTGTGAATTTTATGCAATTAACCCTCATTGTTTTGGACTAGCCTCCCAGGCAAACTCACCCTTATATTACCTGCGATGTAAAACCCCTTCAGTCCTACTGACAGAATGATTTTGAAGTCTGGCTCTAAGCAGAAGCTTTGTATGATACCTGTATTTAATTACTAAGAGCAATTTTCCTTGTGAAGTGGATACTTATTAAATTCCAGCTGTCAGTGCTGTGTCTCATTAGCTACTTACTTTACTCCTCAAAGACATTTTTTTCCTCCCCTCCTTTAACAGAGAATATAAAATGCCTGTTCTGACCTTTTGCTTGGACTCAGTTTCCGTTCTGGCTGTAGCAAATTAAAAGATTGATCATGTTGCCACAAGCATTGAGATCCTGCCTCTCCAGGCAGAATTTGCTCCTGAGTGTTCATTTAAAGTCCATGTGCAGTTTGTGCATTCAGAACTTTCACTGCAATGAGGATAAACAGGTACGAGGTTCGCACAGAACACAGGGTTGTGAAATGTTCTTCTGAGAGGAGCATTTCTATCTTCGCTGCATACGGTTCTCTTCTCTGTGGTAGGATTCAACACGCTGACGTTTCCACAAGCGCATATTCATTTCTAGGGAGACTGTAAATGAGATTCCTTATGTTTAATGGTCTTTGAACATACGATATGTATATGTGTGTGAATTTGGGACTGATGATGTGCATGGTAATGTGCTTATTAATGGTATTAATAGTAACATTGTTACCCATGTCATTGGTCTTGCACATTGCGGCTACTGAAATGCAGGGGTTTTTAATAAATTTCAGTGCATCAGTTTGCAGTGCCTGCTTTAAGTCAAGAAACTTTAACAAACTGCTCTTGGTATATTGCAAGCTAATTATATATCATATTCAAGTAATTCCTTTTGTCCATTCTAAATTATTTCTCTTCAGGGTTTCTATCATCTTGCTGTGTTGTATTTCATATCACTCTTATTGTACAAAGTGAAGAGGCTCAGGGCAGGGTTCATGAGTATGTACCTAAAAGATTTCCAAATCCAGGAGAATTAGGTGTCTAACACCTCTTTGGTCCCTTAAGTGACTTGATGGGAGTAGGAGTCCTGATTTGTAATTTTTTCCTAATTCCAGCACTTAATTCAATTATGTTAGGATGAGTCTCTCATAAAGATGCTGTGGAAATTGATTTTTTTCTTTGTACATGGAAGGGAAAATATTACTCTTCCTGTAAAATATCAACAGATTTCATAATAAATCAGATTAATTTATCATGTACAGTTTTTCCAACAGACAAGAACTAAAACTACAATATGTTTGAATAAAATATATGCTTTTTATAAGCAAGGTATGTGTCTCTTATTGTTTATATACTTGCTTGTTTTGTTAACTTTCTATTAAGGTTGGTAATGTCACATGTAATTAAGGTGCTTTACCACTACTAAATATGATAGTGTTTTAGTTTCCAAACTCTGAATTTTGAAAATCTGTTCAAGCCTAAATCTTCCATACTAGATTTGTTCATGAAGATGATTTTTTTTTTTTTTTTTTTCTTGAAAATTCTGGTGAGATTGAGTTCAAGGGCTCTGTGGATGAAAGGATTTTTTTTTTTTTCCTTGTAAGAGTTGTTTTCCAGTTTTGTTGGACTCATTGGGACAGGGTCAGGAAAGTTGCTTTTACATTACCCAGGAAATTTTGAGAAGGATTCTCGTCCCATACTCGTAAGGAAAGAAGCTGGAGCTGCAGAGTAGTACCACAGGGAGATAAGATTTTGAACGAAGATGGAGCCAGATATGGTCCCTTCAACGTGATAAGGCTGGAAGTAGGTAGATGGCATTGCTGAAAATGGACAGTTGAGTAAGGGATATGGCCATGAGAGAGGGAGGGGTGGAAGAGAGAGAACAATGTGGAACAATTTTGTGGTTCTCTTGGCTAAGCTGCGATGCTTGGGATAAAGGGTCATGGAAAGATGAAAAAAGCACAAGTGGCAGAGACCAGAGCAGTTTTATTTGGATGTGCATCTGAGAACACTGCCTTCAAAATGTGTCCTTGTGCTTGTGAAGCCAGCAAAACTGAAGTCTTATAAAACAGCATCCTTCCCCACACTGCTCTGACTCATCTCCTGGACAAGCCATCCCATATAACCAAAAAGGCTTGATTGCAGTTAAACATAATAATCTTTATTCCACTATCTGTCAAGACTTAATATATCAATTCTGCTTTCTTACAGCATGGCTCCTACCTATAATTATCAAACTGAAAAATATTGTCAAATCAGGGTCCAAATCTAAATCCTGGCCCATTCTTATGCTAGAATTCTGTGAGACTGGAGGGGAATAAATCAGCTGTAAGTAAGTGTTTCCCAGCTCTTAATCCCTGGGTAGATAGCTAACTCTACTGGTGTCTCTCCTGCATTTTGAGGATGGGAGGCAGCATGAACAGTGTGCACTGCACTCCAGAAATCCTTGCTAGACTTAGGATTCCTTGAGGACAGGTATAGGTGAAGGTTAGAAAAGCTCCTAGGCATGGCAGAATTTTATATATATATATAAAAAATATATTAAAAATGTATTTATATATTATACATAATATATTTTATAGACATATATGAATATTAAATATAAAGATATAAATAAAATAAATTTTTAAAACCCTAAGAAGTAAATTCATCTTCTGCTAGGCTCTGTATGGTATACTGGGAAAGAGTGGAAGCATGCTTTAAGTAGAAGAGATGGGCACAAGACAGGGGAAGAGACGGTGATGCAAGTGAAGCCTGTCATAGAGGCCAACCCTGTAACTTGCAGGGAGTGGGCGCAAGAGGTGGTTGGAGAAGGCATTCATATTGGAAAGCAAAAGGTAAATGGACTATGTGGGCTTTGGATCTCAAACGTCATGGAAGTGTTTGAGGTAGTTGAAAGAAAAGTGACCTCCTCTTGTTTTTCCTTCCCCTGCAAGACACAGAGCTTTGAAAAGATTTTACTTCTCCCTTCATCTCTACTGAAACTGCCCCGATGCTCTCTGTGTTCTTACCAGTCTAGGCTGTGAAGTGCTTGGTAGTTAAATGCCTCGTATTTTAGGCTTACATTATTACAGTTTATGCTGTTCTGGCTTGCAAGAGGACTTAAATGTGAGTTATGTTACTTTTCGGAGAGCTGACTTTTCTGGTCAGGTATGAAAACTTTGGACTTGTTTCTCAACTGTAAGTGTGATCTGTTTTTCCAAAAGACCGTAGTGAATGCTATAAAAAAAAATATATATACACACACAAAATAAGATCACTAAATTGTTTTGATTCTTGTTTTATGAGAAAGGCTACTGACAAGAAAATGTGTAAACAATGTAGCCCAAGAGTTGGCTTTATTACCAATGTTGCTATCAGCTGGTTTTATGTTCTGTGAAATTAGTAGATAGATAGATTTGATTGGCAGAAGAGACTATTGTGACCTGTACAGTAGGTTTTTTAAATAATAGTCTGTATGTTGAAATTTTTAAAATCAAGATTGGATGTTTTTTCTAAATGGTTGAAAACAATTGAGAATCTGCTACAACTTAATTTGTTTCTGGGGAGAACCTTTCCTGATAAAAGTTATTTCTAGTTTCAGTGTAAATGTATGTTTCAACATACGGTTTACAGCCATGCTTACTAAATTAAACAACATCTTGCAGTTCACCTTTTCTCTGTGTAAAAGCTTTGAGATTGTGTTTAAATTGTCCTTAATTTTTCTCTTTATTTAGTAATATGCAAAAAAATTCCTCCATGATTTGTGGGGTTTTTTTCAATTCTTAAATTCTGTAGCTCCTCTCTAACAAACATTTATAATTCACTGTTTTTACTTAATTGTGGACACCAAATGGACTTGGTGTTTTTGTTGAATATATATCAAAATACAAACATAACATGATGCATGTACTCATATTTGATAGCTCATGGTATACAAATCTGAAGATTGTATAAGTTATCTTGGCCACTGCCTTACACTGGGGGTTAATTTTGGATTGATTGGTTCACCCTTGACCAATGAGTCCTTCCCAAAGCTGCCACTTTACAGGTTCTCAATCCTGTAAATTTGGCCTGTTTTCTTTCTTCTGAGATATGTCTTGTAATTTAACAAAATCAAATCATACTGCTTTCTTGCACTATAATAACTCCATTAACCAAATTTCTTTGTATGAATGAGTTTTCCACTACATTCTTTATATCTCCCATGGTTATTGTGTCTTCTGGAGATCTTATAATTGAAGATTTGTGTCTTTTCCCAGATCACTGACAAACTTTTAAATAGAGTAGTCTCAATATGTTGTATGCTTCAGACCCAACAAGAAAATCACCTGTTTGATGATGACTCTTTGTTTGTAACTGCATTTTTAAATCTGTCATTAAATGAGTTTTAGTCTTTGTCACTGCTTTAACAACTGTAGAATGGTTGTTTCTAAATCAAGAGTCAAAGGATACTTAGGGAATTGTGCTTTTCACTATATCAGAGTTGTTATCTGTTTCAACTAGAATTAAAGTCTTACCAGAGAAAGCTATTCTTTTTTGTGAAAAGACCACCTTTTTTTTTTTTTTCCCAAAGAACAGAATTTAATTGGTAGTAATTATTTTACCCTCCTTTTATTTGTTGTTCATTGAATCCTCTGTTAGGACACTAAGAAAATAATATCGGCTCCTTTGTTATTCTGCAGTGATCAGCATTACATTGCCAGTACTTCAAATACATTGCTATTCTAGTTTCCCTTTTTTTAAGCATTGGTGTGACATCAGCTTTCTTTAATTATAAACTGCCTTTGTTCTCCAAGAGTTGCTTAAAGGTTATATTCATTGTATAGAGAGCTCCTCAGCTACCTATTTTCAATGCTGCTTTGATTACATTGTCCAGGTGTACTGGGTTTTGGTATGCCTAGCTTTAAAAGCTGCCTTTTGGCAACTTTTCATTGATACAATTGGAAATAACAGCTTATTAATGAAGTGATACAACCATATTATCTGTTGTTTTTCTGAATAGAAAGCAGAAAAATCACTGATTAGCCCTACTTCTCCTGCATCTTTATAGACTCCTCTACTGTTTCCATTTAATACCAAACCAATGCCATGTTGACAATGTTTTTTTCCTGATACAGTTTTTTTAAAAAGTCAAATCTGTTATTGTCCTTATCTCTGATGGCATACGTTGTCTCTCCCTTGTTTTTCTTGCGCTTTTTCCTTAAATCTGAAATAGCGAGGACTTTTAAATCAGGCTGTCCAGGATCTTGTTACATGGAATTGATTGCATGGAATTCTGATTGCATGGAATTCTCTCTCTTTGATTCTTGCTTGTGACAAGCAAGGAAACAGTAGCTTGCATGTCACGTACAGGGACTGTTAATATTTAAACAGAAGAGAATGTAGAATTTTCATTACAAATTGTTCTGCTTTTTGTCATTGTTTGCTGAACACAGGACCTGTTTGATTGTCCTGTTGACTTGCTTCCAGATCTGCGTGGCAAATGGTTCTTGTACAAAACTTCACTTTATTTTACCTTCTTGCTAACAGGGAAGCAGTTATCGACTCAGATACTTCAAACTTCAGGACTGATAAAAGCAGAAGTGCCAGTTTTACTGTCTGAGTCAAGATACATAACAGTCAACCCATATCAACAGGCATATTGCAGTATCAACCTAGTTGTGCAGTTGCAACAAACCAACCAAAGAGACCCTGAAATTAAATCCTTCTACTGCTAAGCATAATATGCACAGTTTTGCCATCAAAATCCAGTTCAGTTGAGTGCTTGCATATAAATCTTAATTCATGCTTTGTACAGCTCATTTTGAGGACTAAAAGGTTATTGGTTAGAAATAGAATCTTGCATTGTTTTAAAATTATTTATATGGTACATGGGCTTTTTTCTTTGGTTTCTTTTTTTTTCCCCTAAGATTGTGCTGTCAGAATCCTTGGGAAATTGTGTAATGTTCACAGTACTTCTTGCCTTAATAGGCAATAGGCTGTAGCAGAGACAGAAGGATCCTTAGGTTTTCTAGGTGTAAATGAAACATTCTTCTCCTGTCACTTCTAACGCAAAATACGTAACCCAAGATACTAAGAACTTCTGTAGGATAGTGAAACATTGCAATGAACAAGCTGAAGTGGAAAAATTTGAATTAATTTAGCCAGGAAACAAGGGATTAAAAGCAGTCTTTAAGCATTTCTGTGAATTAATTCTTTGCTACAAGTGTGTTGAATGTAGACTTATAACGTGAGGATTGCTACTGGTGAGACTATTTAAAGTGCTGGTCATGTCATGATGTAAAGAGAAGGTTCACTTTGCATCAGAACTGAGCGTATAGTTTCTGGGATAGGTGCTCTTACTGAGAGTTTATATGTATATAAATATATATATAAAATAAAATATATAAAATTTATATATATAAAAAATAAAGTATATATGTATATATTATATGTATATGTAAATTATGAGAGTTTATATGTATGTAAATATTATGCATATATTATATATGATTATGTTATAAATAGTTAGATAATAGATATATTTTAATATGTATGTGCATAATTAGCCAGAACTACCTTATTTTATTACTTGCTTACCCTACTGGCATGAATTTTGTTCAAAAAACCAGTTAAGAATAGCTTTTATGTCCTCTCTTCAGTAGGTCTTAAATACCTCATACCTTGCTATTGTCTTATGTAAATTTTTTTTAGATACTCTCATCACTGTCTCTAACAGTATCTTCACTAAAAAGAAGAGGGCAGCACTAGGGACAAGGAATATGCATTTATTTTGTGTTAAGGATGTTATAGTAAATTCCTAGGCCAGAAAAATCAAATTTTGGTTTTAGCTTGATGTGAAAACAAAACTGTTAATGCCACAGGCATAACACTTGTGGCAAGGAGTATTTTCACCCAAGAAGATACAAACTGTTGCAAGTTGTGTGGCATCTGGAGGAGAGCAAAGACTGGTTAGTAATCTGGATATGTGTCACTGAAGAAACAAGTTTCAGAAATAATGCTAGTCAGGATTACTTTTAAGAAAACCTTTTGGTTTCTTGTGGAAACATATAATTAAAGGTGAAATATTTTGGTAGAAGTGTATAGATTTTGACAAAACACCATCAGAAGGGTTGTGATCAGGAACAGGCTTTCTCAAAAGTTGAGGTAGTCGTGCTGAAATCCAATCTTCTCAGTCTAAAAATGTATGTCAATAGAATTCTGTTTTGTACTAAAGTTAGAAGGATTTTGTTTTCATTCTGCTGTAGAACAAAATTAATTTTAAAAGTAGTTGTAAAATGGAACAGCTTGGGAGCCAAAACTTGTCTGGTCTCATTGTTTTGATGAGAGGGTTTGACAGTAAAAACAACTTTGGCAGCCACACTGAACGGTCAGAAGGATAGAAAGATTTAATTTTATTTTTCATTCCAGTACAGAGCAAAACAAATACAGCAGTCTTAAATGTCATAATAAAATGGAACAGTTCTCCAGTAAGCCTTTGTCAAGTGCTATTGTGTAGATGTAAGTTAAGAGAATTTTATCACAGAAGGACTTGGTCCCTTGGACCTTACACTCTGTTTTCAGCCCTATTGTATCTGTTACCAAGCTCCTACCAGGTACATCATAGTAGAGAATAGTATGTTTTGTAAATGATCCCACTGTATGAGGTGGTATATTTACCTGAGATATATATTGTCTTGTCTTCTGAGGAGAGTTTAACTGCTCTGCCTCCTGGATCCAAGTATTTAGGTCAGTTTACTTAAAAGGATGTTAAGGAAAAAATTTGTTAGCTTAGGTTTAGCAAGTTTCACAGCTCCCATTGGTCTTCAGCAATTTGTGAATATCAATATGAATGAGCCTTATGGAAGACCAGCAGTGTCTGCATATTAGTTGAGGTTAGATTTAGCCCCCTCTTTATGTCACAGGAGACCTTTTCAAGCAATTCAGTTTGCTACCAAGTGAATAGGGACAATTTATGGCTGTGTCAAACTATTCCAGATACTATCACATACCCCAGGCCACAAATCTTCAGCATCTTTAGATGAACTGCAAACTTGGGTTATCCACATTCCTCCTAGATAATGTTAAGGTATTCCAGGATTTCCTACATCTTGAAGATTTTACTGGAACTCACTGAGAAGAAGCTACAGGAACTTCTACCTGTCCTGCTCACCTTAATTCTCACTTCATAATGCCTTTCACAGGTTAACTTTTTAGTGCTTGCTGAATTGCTTGGACAGACAATAGAATATCATTGGCAAATGCTTTCTTGTAACTTGGCCAAATGGAAACAAAGGAAAATGTCCTGACAAAAGAAAAATAATTCACCTGGATTCATTTGCCTTTCCAGAACAGCAAAGATCTTGCTTAGTTCTGTGTTCTATATGCCAGTCTAGTACTGATGTCTTAATGACCTAGGTCATCCTAGTGGTGTTAAAGAGGTGTGTGTGTGTGATCAGGTAAATAATTCTAAGCCTCAGGTAACAGCAAAGGGATTTTTATTTCAAATATAGGAAACCCATGCTGCCTAAAAAGAATCAAATATTACCCAGAGTAAAGACATACCACTATGTCTTTGCATCAGCCTTTGCCATTTGTCAGAGCATCCGATGCCACTTCATGATCAATAGTGACATATGTAGTCTTTTGAGTTTATCAAATTATATGCCTTTCATTTGGGATTGATTTATTACATGAAACTGAACTGTGGTTGCTATGAACCAATCAGTCCTAGAAATTGCAGTTGTTTGTAATCAATTTCTAAAGTCTCTCCAGTTCAGTATCCCTTTCCAGGGACCCCTCTGAGGACAATAGGTCATCTTAGGAAGTACCAGGATTTCTAAATGCTGAAACTGGGGCAAAAAGTCTTGAGTTCCTGCAGGAAAACAATCTGTGTCTTCTAATTTTCTGTTTCTTAAAACTTGAGGGGTCAGATTCTGTTATTTACATGACACAACCGAACATGTTCATTTTTTCTTTCCATTACAGAATAGTGACTCTTCATAATCCTACTGTTAGTTGTAATTATTTGGCCTGAGGCTATTCATAAAACTCAAAATTGCTGATGATTTATTTTTTAGGAAAGAAACTTGATACCTTTTGAAATTCATCTATCTATTTAAAACCTGCATTAGAATGCCAGTGACACCTTCATTTTGCTTCCTAGATTACAAGGTTTCCTGCATGCATGCAACTTGGTATAAAATTTCCTGCTTTTTCTGTACAGGTTTTGTTGAAATCTCTGTGTAACTAGAACAAACAACAATTATATCTGTAAGAATGTCGTCCTTAAATTGGTAAAGGTACCCTCTGGAGTAGCCAAAGGAAATGCTGTTCTGTGTTTTGTTGCCTTCAAAAATTTCAGGTGGCTACAATTTGTTAATTGTGGACAACAGAGTGTAAGACATTTTTCTCAAGTAGAGCAACTAATCCCAGAATCCTTTGTCACTAAAGGAAAAAAAAAAATATTAAAAAAATGCCCAAAGCCCTGTTGCAAAGCTGACCAAGGTGGAAAGACGCTGCCTAGGAGTTTTGTGGTGCCAAGCCCACGGGGCCATTGGGACGCCCTGTCCTATGAATTCTGAGGTGGCTTAGGAAACTCTGGCAAGATGTAACTAGATGGGTTCTGCCAGCACAAGGGTTGATGAGACAACTTTACTTCTTAAATCTTTTTGTTTCACCTATGATTGGGTTCTCTTCTTAGCCAGATGCAATGTTAGAGAAGCGTGACTAAATCCTTCAGCTTTGTAATGTTCGTTGTGTGGATCCGGTTGGCTGGAATTACTGGAGACAATTTACTTCTTGGAAGCATAAAATAGTCTACTCCACAATGGAAAGACTTGCTGGGCAGATGCATACCACTGAAATGTAAACATTTAAAGATTGGTCATAGCAATATATCTCTTCTTCTGAGCACAGATCACAGCAGACTGGCCTCTCCTCTCTTTTTAAAAAGGTCTGGGTTCTGTGGGAGTTCTTCAGAAATCACTTACATGTTATTTCCACTATCTCCCCCCAGTCAGAGTTTTAAAAGGAAACGGGTATCTGAAGGGTCACATGAGAAAACGTTCCTTATGCATAAAACTCCTCCTTCTTGAGATAGGAATGCTATTGACTGGTCTTTGGAATCACTAGATATTCATATTGTATTTTGTCTTCCCTTAAAGCAGCTCATGGTGGTCGGAAGACATAGGAGGTACATGTCACAGATGATGAGAGCCCTTGTATGAGCTCTTTAATAAAGCCAAGGTGAAAAGTCATCCTAATTTTTCTCATTTTTACTGGAATTAGGTTATTCACCTGTTTGTATTTCCTTTAAAACATTATTTAAGTACTTGTAGCACTATGACACATACATTGTACACATGTCTTAGTTCTTATTCTGCATTGCTGAGATTAAACCAGTTAAGGTATGCCCTCAGGTTGCACATTTTCTGTAGAGAGAGGTTTAAAGAACTGACATTCTTACAATGGGTATTTCTAACTAGGTTTCTGCTAACCAGATCAAGCTGTGTTGTGATTTGGCAAAAAACAGGCACTCGTATGAGTGACAACATGTTTTTCTAGCGCACAAGCAGCCATTGCTGCTGCTTTGAGAAATGTTCTCAGAATAGAAAGGCAGATATTTAGTACATGAGCAGCATGTGTATTTGCTCAGTATTGCTCAATAGTAAAAGTGTCCTATTCTTATTTTAGTAGATTTGTTTGAAAAAGACTCTTGAGGCACAGAAGGCATCATCAAATCCACTTTTAATTTTTTTTTAATTCTCTGGAATACATGTTGGTAGAGTCTTCATTGATTAATGACGATGATTCATTGGCTTAGCTTAAGTTTTACAGTCTACGTTGTGGATACATAAGCTCTATATGGAGCTCTGTTCAGATACGCAATTGATTTACTGATTTACGTAAGTCCTTAAGCTCAGTTTGAATTGTGAGTTATTAATTCTCCAATGAAGGATAATGATTAAGCAAGTGATCTTTTGACATCTTAGTTAGGAAGAGGTTCTGAGAGGAAAAAGGAAATTAGATGAATGGTCTGATAGTAGAGACTAAATTGTGTTTCAACACACTGCAGGTGTGATCTGAAAGAAGTTGTTTCAGTCAGCTCGGTGCCTTCTTGGTATTCTTTCAAAATGATTGATCATAGTATGCTATAGTCAATGAAATGACATCAGGAGATTCAGAAATATTTAATCGTATGTGTAAAGAAGTCTTCTTTGGACAAAAGAAATTTATCAGTATGGCACGAGCAGCTTTTGTTCTCTAGTCTGTCTTGAAAGCTGCTTATAAGGGATTCATACTAATGGCAGGTTGTAATAAGTGAAGATTACTTTTTTCCCCATGCTTTTATTAGCTTGCTCAGGAAAATACATTTGAACAGTAAATAATAATGTGGTTGGTATGTGTAATCCATATAGCCTCTTGACAAATGGCTCTCCTGGTTCAAATTGACTTGAACTATGTCATTTACTAAGGGATTTGAATTACTGAGGATTTCTTCTAGGAACCATTATGTTTCTTTCAGGAAGTGTTATGTGAGTCTGAAGTATATGTGATGGCCTGGATTTCTTACAGTCTCTAGAAGAAGAGGGAAGACTGGGCTTTAGAAAGTTCACCCTGGGTATGGGAGAAACACACTAGAAATGGGCTGACCACTGTTCATAGCATGTGATGCTGCTGCTTCCATGTAGTGATAAAGCTGTGAAAGTTGATAATGCAATTTATCACTTTGAAAGCTTTTCTGATGATGATTTAGCAGCTGCAATGGTTCTTTGTATTGAAAAGGAGGCATTTCAAAGAAAGATACCATAAAGACTCTGGCTTTAAATGTTTCACTAACTTTTAAGTCTCCTACCTCAATGGCACTGGCATCCACCAATAGTATAGTGTCACCTACAAGCACTCATGTAGTGTTTGAAAGGCTTGAAATACATGCCCTTTGCACCAGGCAGCTAAATCTCTGCATGGTTCATACTGCCACCATATGAGATCAAATACTCCATCCCTGAAGCCTTTCTGCACTTCACAAATGTGACCCCTGCTGTGTGAGGAATGCTAAGTTTCCTCTTCCTTTAAAGGAAAAGAGGCCCTACCTAACTGAGTTTGTCCATCCAAGTTTCCATGGTTTCTCACATAAGGGAAAGGTCATCACTGGTGGGATGAAGTATAGCCAATCTGAAACTAATCCACCTCATAGTATCCCAAAAAAATCCTTCTGTACGCCTACCAAGTCTTTGTCTTCAGCTTTTTTTTTCAATTGAGGCTCTGTGGATTCTTAACTGTTTATGCCAGGTGCCTGCATAATTCACAGGGCCACAAATGAAGTAAACATGCATAAATTTAATTTCTTTTATCTACCGTGCATGGTTTGATCTATGTTCTGTCTTTAAACTAGCAGCGATGAGGGATTGTTTTTTATTTGCTTGTGCATAAAGCAGATTTTACATTGCTGTATGGAAAAACTATTTGCTTTCTTTGTATTGCCAAATGTAGCATGCTCATTTTATCTTTGTCTTATTTGTCTGACCTCCCCCTACAGTCATGGAATGTAAACCTGTAAGTAGAGTTTGGTTTGTACTTCCCTAATGCCTCACGTAAGAAAATTTGTCCTTCCCACCCGCTCAGAGTTATCCAAGGTCTATAATGAGCTGGACAAGTCTCTTAATTTCTGCACTCTCTATCTAAAAAATAGGAATAATCATGATGCATTGCTTTTGACTGGTAAAATGCTTTGAACTTCTCAGGAAGAATGGGTTATAAAAGAGTCTAAGTGTTCCTTCCTTCATCCATGAACAATAAATCAGCAACTGCTGTCGAGCTGGGTTACTATATATACACTTTTCAGGAATCTTTCCAGAATCCCTCTGTTTCCCCTCTATTGTGTTTCAAGAAATGTGCAACTCATCTAGATTAGGCAGTTGGGAAGCATCCCTTTCCATAGGCTGTTAACACCACTTCTGCAAAACAAACTATATGAGAATTTTTCTCTCTAAGGAAAATTACTATGATATTCTACCAAAGCCTCTTTTTTTCAGAGCACGAATTTTCTCTGTGTGACTATTTTTTGTTGGAATAACTAGTAGTTTCTAGTGTGCCTACAGTCTGTGGGAGTTTTTAAGTCTGTTCTTAACATATCCTTGATTTTCTGCTGTGACTCTTTCCAGTAAGCCTTCTGTGGCTGGCTTGTTGAGATCGTGACCTGTAAGTAGTCTTACTCTGAATATCAAAGATGTAAAGCAGAACTGATCTTAACCGTGATGTATTTCCTAGGTGTATATTAAGGAGATCATCGGGTTTATTAGTGTTGGAGAGGCAGGGTTGTTTTGGGAGGCTTTATAAATGCAAATGTTTTAGTTGTTTTGTCTCCCTGCTATGCAGTTCAGAAAAATAAGAATTTTAAGAGATTTCTTTTTCTGTACTTTGCTTTCGTTTGTATGAAACCATAATTTGGCATATAATAGTCTGGATTCCATTTTGGCTTTGTTTTATTCAGAGAAGCATTTTTAATGGCTACATTTGCTTACCTAGGTTTTACTTGAGAAGTGAAAATTTCTAAGCTGGGCAAGAAACTATGAAAGCTCAAAGCTAGTGGTGGTGTTTGCATTAGACAAGACACAGTTCAGTGAGATGCAGTGTGCACCTTCATTGTCTGAATGTTAGCAAGCAAAATTGACACCATATGTGCCCAACTGTAATTGCTCCAAGAGGGGAAAAGAGAAACATGTCAGAACATTTGAGTAACACCTAATTCAGCTCATGGTTATAAATAAAGCTGATGGTTGCTTAAAAACAAAAGTAGGAAAATATTATGGTTATATTATTCCTCAACAGCGCTTCCTACATAGGTGAACTTTTATTACAGAGACAACACAAGTGAAAAGAAACGTATAACAACTTTTTTATGGTATTTTTATGTTATTTTATTTTTTTCGCAGTAAATAAAGTGGTTATGAGGCTCCAAGGAAAACGGCCCAGATGTTAGTGAGTTGTATGAAATTTAGTGGAAACAAGCTGTAAAAAACATAGTCATAAAACAGCTTGTCAATGCCACACATCTGGACAATGCAGCTGTATGTTCCCGCTGCTGTCATCACCCTAAGAAAACTCAATAGCCTTATTTCACCCCAATTAGGCTGCATACCAACAGAATCAGAATTACACAGGGAGGGATGTATTTTCACCAAGACAGACCCTCCCAAATTCCCTTCCAGGAGTTTTTATCTTTCATTCAGGGCTAGTGCCTCAGACACTAGTAACTTTGTAAACAGTACTCCAAACTATTCCCCTTGATTTGCTATCTGTTAAATGCTTTTCAATTTATTACTTTATAATAAGTAGTTGCTTGATGTTGCTTCTTTGTTTAAAACCTAAAAAAATAACATTTTGCTGTGAGAACTGTGTATCTGTTGACCCTTACATAAATGATAGACGTTTTCTCCATTCTGGTTTTATCTCATACTATAGCAGGTATAACTTCATTTGAAGTCTTAGGAACCAAAGAATAGCTATGTGTTTTACCGATATGTTGTTTTTCTGAAGGTGTGGCCATTTTGACCCATGCATTGTACAATGTGAGATAGCACTTGCTCATTTCAGCATGCAAAATATGTGTCAAATGCGATATTGAAATTATATAAGTAATAGTTATTTTGTTTTTTTTTTTTCTCTCTGCAGGTGATAGAAGCAGCCAAAGCCATTCTGGATAGTGGTGAAGAAATTCCTGTAACACTAACTGGAAAGCTGTTGAAATTTCAACTGCTTTGTCTTAAACAGAAGGACCTTCAGAGAAGAGAAGCTGAAAAGAAGGTACTGTCGTATGCCTTAGGGAGGATGCTTAATTAACTTTATGAAGACACTTCCATTTTAGTGCTGTTTGCATAAATTCAGCTTTTGCCTCATGCTTAACTTCCTACATCTGTAATTGAAGAGAAATGTGAATAAAAATTTATCTTTTTAAGTTAATTAGATTTTGGAGAAGAAGCTCTTGATTACTCAAATGCAGGTGAGATGGGGAAAAAAAAGAAAAGAAAAAATATTGTGCAAGAACTCTTTGCTAGAGTAATAAGTAGTAATGTCTTAGATGAGTCTTAGAACCAATAGAAAATGGAGCTAGAAACTGGCTCCAGCTGAATATCTCTCTGCTGAAATAAAGGTAGGAGAGGTTATTACTTGAGAGGTATCAAGGATAGGTGCAGCACAGCACTAAGAAGAAGTTATTATCATGAATCACCTGTCTGGAGGAAATTTGGATAAGTTATCTATTCTGTCCTCTGGCACTAAGGCAGGATAAATTATACATAAACTCTTCCTGGCAGATGTTTGTTGAACCTGTTCTTAATACCTTCAACTGCTGTGCTTTTGCTTTTCTATGCAATCAGTATTACTGCTTAACTAGCTCTGCAACATAGCCATTTGGAAAAGGCTTCTAACTTTACCAACCCTGCTCTGATTTAAACTGGTTACTGCTTTGCTTCTCACTGTGTATGGGGGCAACAGTTCCTACCCTCCATTTTGCAGAAATCTGTTACATATTTAGCTAAACAAACCCAAATATATGTTGTTGTGGTTTAGCCCCAGCCGGCAACTACGCACCACGCAGCCGCTCGCTCACTCCCCCACGGTGGGACGGGGGAGAGAATCGGAAGAGTAAAAGTGAGGAAACCCATGGTCTGAGATAAAGACAGTTTAATAGGTAAAGCAAAAGCCGCGCACGCAAGCAAAGCAAGACAAAGAATTCATTCACCACTCCCCATGGGCAGGCAGGTGTTCAGCCATCTCCAGGGAAGCAGGGCTCTGTCACGCGTAATGGTTTCTTGGGAAGACAGACGCCATAACTCCGAACATCCCTCCACCACTTCCTTCTTCTTTGTCCCAGCTTTATATACTGAGCATGACGTTATATGGTATGGAATATCTCTTTGGCCAGCCTGGGTCAGCTGTCCCAGCTGTGTCCCCTCCCAGCTTCCCGTGCACCCCCAGCCTGCTCGCTGCAGGCCAGCACGAGAAGCTGGACTGTCCTTGACTACTTAGCAACAACTCAAAACATCAGCACCTTATCAACATTTTCTCATCCCAAATCCAAAACATAGCCTCACGCTAGCTTCTATGAAGAAAATTAACTCTACCCTGGCTGAAACCAGGTTTCTAGTTTTTGATTATGCTTGATACTCTCCTCTGTACTCTCTCCAAATAGTTCATATCTTGAAGTCTGCTTCTCAGGACTGGGTACCACATTTTCTAATGTTCCTAAAACTTGCTTCCACGTATTTTCCAAGATTGTTACTACTAACTGCAAGATTGCATCAGTCAGATTGCTTATGTGTTCTAGGAGGAATTTCACCAAGCTTGCACAGAATCACAATCAGATCAGACCTCTAATTGCTTTTCTAACATCTGTAATTAAAAAAAAAAAAGTTTTCAGTGTTACATTTCAACAGCTTACTGAACAGTTGGTCTTTGCTATAGTCCTTTTCCAGCAAATGTTCATGCAGCTGAAGACCATTACCAGAAAGTCATATAATTGCTGTAATAGTTTATCCTGTTAATTGATCAAAAACTGTAATGTAAAATGTGATGACATGGAGACCTAAGCAGTCTATGTATGTAAAAGATGCAAGAAGAAAATGGTTTTCTGGATTTTGTGTAGTTGAAAAGTCCGTAAATTTCTTTATCAATAATTCTATTTGTGGGAGTAATTGATGGACGAAGTATAGCACACAAGCACAAGAATGTTAAATGCTAGGTGATAAATTAAAGTCATGTCCTGTTCCCATAGCAATCAGTTGCAAAATTGATTAGCAAATGATAATATAAGCCACAGAAATACATAAAGAATCTGAGAAAAAAAGTGTTTTCAATCTGAAGAGAAACTGAGAGGCTGAAGCTATAGAGCAGATTTTTTTTTTTTGTAATGAATGGAGGAAAGAATGGCTTTTCTGTTAGATATTAATGAGTGCTGATAAGTAAACTTTAAAACAAAAATTTGAAGTTTAAAGATTAGGCACTGCAATATTAAAATGGAGCCTTTAGCTTTGATTTGGCAAGATTGCTCTTGTAAGTATAATTTTATTTCCCTGGAGAATTTGAGGATAGTCAGTATTGAAGGTTGAAGAATCTCTGGAACTTAAAATTTCTTCTCTGTTTTAGCCAAGAAATCTGGACAAAGTTGTCAACTCCTCTGGATTTTTTCTCTATCAAAGCATGACAGGCAAACATGAGAGCAGCAGTTGAAGGACAGAGTCAAGAATTGGGATGTCTCTTGGATGTGAGGATGCTCTGCAGTACAGAATGGGCAGAAATTGGCCTTTAATTTTAGAATTCTAACTCTAAATTTTCTGCCATAAAATTTTTAATCTTTCCAAATAGCTTTTACAGTACAAGTTCCATTGCCAACAACTCAGGAGTTGAAACCAGGATTTTACTAGCAGAAAGCCAACATAACTGTCAATGTTTTTTTAGAATAGACATCAATTAATAGAATGGATTGGCAGAAGAAAAACAGCAAGTGAATAAACAAAATAAACCGTTACGGAATGTCTGTATCTCTGTAGGAGCAGAAGCTTGTCATAAATTGACAGGTGTATGCATTTAAACTAATATGCAGAAGAGAAGTGTCTCTGAATCAGAAAACTGTTTGAGGTAGCAAGATGCTCTAATATGAAGCTTAGAATTACAAAATTACAGAATGTAAAGCTAATGGAAGATGAGAAACTCTATAAAAAGCTGCACCTTGTAGGGAAAGAGAAATATGACACTGAGAGAAAAAGGAAAGAGTCCTAGGAAAGAGAGGCTTTTACTTCCTGAGGTATTAACGTCAGCTATTGTTCTTTGTTTGAATTTTGGCAAGTTCAGAAGTGTCTCTGCTTATTTGAGACTTAATTGCATAAAATTATGCAGATGCAATAGATAAAGCTGATTGTGAACCTTGTAGCCTGGCGCTTGTATCATCTGTTTTGATGTTCATCAGCTTAGAATCAAAGCAATACTGTCAAAATTTTTTTGTTTGAAATGTCCAACATGGAATAAATTTGAAAGAAAATAATGAAAGCATCCAAATCCCCCATTTCACAGCACAAATAGTTTTAAGAATCTCTTGAAGGCTTTTCTAAATTTTACAGAAAGGGAATGCATGAAGAAGGGAAAGCAGGAAAAGATTTTCTGCTTTTGTTTTGAATTTGAAGTAAACATAACTCCTACAGATGGGAAGTCTGCTTTTCGAGCTGAATCTAGGGAAAGCAATTGTGTAGCGTCAACTGCCCTACCTCATTTGCATGGTGAACTTTTCTCATGGCTTTAATAACCTTTAAAGTGACACCAGCAGGATGGTAACAGTAAGTTAAATTAATATTGTTTTATTGTATTTAATTTGGCTTTACAATCCTTAAATGTCATTCTTGCATAGTTAGTGCATAGTCCTGCTGCTGGGTAGAAATAAGGTGGAGGTTTTCTTGCTCTTACAGCACCTCAATTTACCTTAATACATTTTGGATTATTTTAATTTTAGACTGGCTCTGAGCTTCCTGGATTTATAGTGTGAGGCTTTGGGATACTTACAAAATCTTTCTTCATTCTCTACTCTTAAATTACTGAGCAGAACTTAATGTAGGTGTTTTTGTTTGAAAATAATCACAGAATCACAGAATCACTAGGTTGGAAAGGACCTTCAAGATCATCAAGTCCAACCATTAATCCAGCACCACCATGCCCCCTAAACCATGTCCTGAAGTGCCACATCCACACGTTTTTTGAACACTTCCAGAGATGGCAACTCCACCACCTCCCTGGGCAGCCTGTTCCAATGCCTTCACTCTCTCAGTGAAGAAATTTTTCTTAATATCCAATCTAAACCTCCCCTGGCGCAACTTGAGGCCATTTCCTCTTGTCCTATCACTAGTTACTTGGGAGAAGAGACCAACGCCCACGTCGCCACAACCCCCTTTCAGGTAGTTGTGAATGGCAGAGTAATATCCTGTGTGAAATGAGCACAAGACTCTTGGTTCTAGTTTGTAGTGGACAGATATTTACATCAAAGAAAAATAGTGCTGGTACCATTTCACACCATACTCAAGAGTGTTAACAGAGATGCTAAAGACTTATCAGAAATTGAATTTTTGTCTCATTTCCCTTCAGTCCAGGGAAGGTGTCTGGCTGATGCAAGTGTTGTAGTGGCAGTAACTAAAGCACCATGATTCCTTACTTGGCTTTCTACCAGTATGCATTTCATTAGTTTTGCAGGTATAATGTCTACCTACATCTCACAGTTCCTTTTTAATGTGAAGTCTTAACACTATGATTTAGTAAAAATATAATAAACTGAATGGTGTGTTTGAGAAGGATAAAGCAGAGTCTTCAAGACAACTTCACCATATCAACATTATAGTGGCTGAGCGGGAAAAGTATTCAAATAAAAAAATTGAACCACTAAAATTTTGCAGCAGTCTGCTCTTTGTTCTGCGCAAAGGTTACATTGAGAACTTAGTTTATTCATCCTTTCAGGCAGAAGAAGAGCAGCAAAAGGAAAAGGATGGAGGGAAAGAGAAAGCTAAACCTCCTGGCAAGAAGGAGAACCTCCCTAGTGCCAAGACAGCTGAGAAAGGAAGGAAAGGAAAAAAGACAGAAGTAGGCTCTTTAGCACCAGTCACTGTTAAAAAGGACACCCAGTTGAAGCGACGGGGAGAAGTGGAGGAGGAAAACAAATACATTGGTATGTAAAAAATGTAGATATACTCCTGATAAACTTGCTAGAAATCTTGCAGCCTAGCTTCTAACAGAGTACTTTGTTTTGTTCCATGTTGAGAAGTGAAGATTTATTTGGCGATGTTAAAGCATTGCCACTTTGCATTTGAAAAGGGCACTGTGTTCTGCTCAGTATTAGGATAGATTGTGCAGTCGAAGAAATAAAGTACAGATGAGGTATATGTAGCATGTCAACATCAAAATGTTTTAGCATGTGTAAGACTAAAAGAAGGTGGGTAAACAAATCCTACAGAAACCTTACAGAAATATTTCGGAATAACTAAATGCATTTGTGTCAATATCCAAAGGTTGCTTTCTTCTTGTATTACAAAGTATAACAGACTGTCTACCGTTGTCTGGGGATGAAGCCAGGTTCTGTACAAAGGGCAACATGATTTCATTTGCTGCAAAAACATGTGGATAGAACTGAAACCTGAAGAAATATACTCCAGGAATACTATACAAAGTAAGGAATAATATGCTAACTATTGCTGAGAAAATCTTTATTCTTAATACATAGCACCCATGGTTACAATTTCACTGGAACAAAAAATATTGGAGACGATGCATAGCCCTCGTCATTAAATCACAGTTATATGTAATTTGGACCATAATATTTTCAAGCTACATCAACATAAACAGGATCTTTCCTGCTGGAGAAGCACTTGCTGATTTTTGGATGCATTATGTGTACCTGCTATTCCCTAGTTGAACCGTTGCAGTCTTTCCTCACTCTTTCATCAGACCTTTGTCTGCATCTCATTCGAGATCAATGACATTCTTCAAGCATCTAAAAAGCATTGGTCCAGGTGTTTAGAGCAAATCTGGAATCTTAGTGAAGCTGACAAAAGTACACAAGAACAGAACAGTAGCTATAGAATCATAGAATCACCTTTAAGACCTTTAAGATCATCAAGTCCAACCATGCCCCCTAAACCAAAGTGCCACGTCTACATGTTTTCTGAACACCTCCAGTGATGGTGACTCCACCACTTCCCTGGGCAGCCTATTCCAATGTTTGACTGCTCTTTCAGTAAAGAAATTTTTCCTGATACACAATCTAAACCTCTCCTGGTGCAACTTGAGGCCATTTCCTCTCATCAGTAGTTAGTTGGGAGAACTAACCGACCTCACCACAACCCCCTTTCAGGTAATTATAGAGAGCGATAAGGTCTACCCTCAGCCTCCTCTTCTCCAGACTAAAAAAACCCAGTTCCTTCAGCTGCTCCTCATAAGACTTGTTCTCCAGACCCCTTCACCAGCTTCGTTGCCCTTCTCTAGACATGCTCCAGCAACTCAATGTCCTTCTTGTAGTGAGGGGCCCAAAACTGAACACAGTATTCAAGGTGCAGCCTCACCAGTGCCGAGTACAGGGGCATGATCACTTTGCTACTCTTGCTGGCCACAGTGTTTCTAATACAGGCCAGGATGCTGTTGGCCTTCTTGGCCACCTGGGCACACTGCCAGCTCATGTTCAGCCAGCTGTCAACCAGCACTCCCAGGTCCTTTTCCACCGGTGAGCTTTCCAGACACTCCTCCCCAAGCCTGTAGACTTGCATGGGGTTGTTGTGACTGAAGTGCAGGACCTGGCACTTAGCCGTGTTGAACCTCATACAATTGACCTTAGCCCATCGATCCAGTCTGTCCAAATCCCTCTGCAGAGCCCTCCTACCCTCGAGCAGTTCAATACTCCCGCCCAACTTGGTGTCATCTGCAAACTTACTGAGAGAGCACTCAAACCCCTCATCCAGATCATCAGTAAAGATATTAAATAAGACTGTCCCCAAAACTGAGCTCTAGGGAACACCACTTGTGACCAGCCACCAGTTGGATTTAACTCCGTTCACCACAACTCTCTGGGCTTGGCCATCCAGACAGTTTTTTACCCAGCAAAGAGTATACCTGTGTAAGCCATGAGCCGCCAGCTTCTCTAGGAGAATACTGTGGGAGACAGTGTCAAAGGCTTTACCAAAGTCCAGGCAGACAACATCCACAGCCTTTCCCTCATCCACTAGGTGGGTCACCTGGTCATAGAAGGAGATCAGGTTGGTCAAGCAGGACCCGTCTTTCATGAACCCATGCTGGCTGGGCCTGATCCCTTGGTTGTCCTTCACATGCCCTGTGAGACCCCTCAGGATGCACCTCTCCATAATCTTCCCCAGTACCAAGGTCAGGCTGACAGGCCTCTAGTTCCCCAGATCCTCTTTTCAGTCCTTCTTGTAGATGGCTGTCACATTGGCAAGCCTCCAGTCATCTAGGATGTCCCCTGTTAACCAGGACTGCTGATAAATGATGGAGAGTGGCTTGGCAAGCTCCTCTGCCAGCTCCCTCAGTACTCTTGGGTGGGTCCCATCAGGCCCCATAGGCTTGTGAGTGTCTAGGTGACGTAGCAGGTCCTTAACTGCTTCTTCCTGGATTATGGGGAGTTTATTCTGTTCTCCATCCCTGTCTTCCAGCTCAGGGGGCTGAATACGCTGAGGACAACTGGTCTGAGTATTAAAGACTGAGGCAAAGAAGTCATTAAGTACCTCAGCCTTTTCCTCATCCTCGATGACAATGTTCCACCCCACATCCAATAAAGGATGGAGATTCTCCTTGGCTCTCTTTTTGTTGTTAATATATTTGTGAAAACATTTTTTGTTAGCCCTTATGACCATGGACAGATTGAGTTCTAGTTGAGCTTTTGCCTTTCTAATTTTCTCTCTGCATGACCTAATGAGATCCTTGTACTCTTCTTGAGTTGCCTGCCCCTTCTTCCAAAGGTGATAAACTCCTTTATTTCCTGAGTCCCAGCAAAAGCTCCCTCTTCAGTCAGGCTGGTCATCTTCCCTGCCAGCTCATCTTATGGTACATGGGGGCTGCCTGCTCCTGTTAAGATTTCCTTCTTGAAGAATGTCCAGACTTCCTGGACCCTTTTGCCCTTCAGGACTTTCTCCCAAGGGACTCTCACAACCAGTTCTGAACACGCTGAAATGTGCCCTCCGAAAGTCCATGGTAGTGGTTTTGCTGACCTTCCTCCTTACTTCACCAAGGATTGAGAATTCTATCATTTCATGATCGCTAAGCCCAAGACGGCCTCCAACCACCCCATCTCCCACCAGTCCTCTGTTTGTAAACAGCAGGTCAAGCGGGGTACCTCCCCTGGTAGCCTCACTTACTAGCTGTGTTAGGAAGTTATCTTCCACACACTCCAGGAATCTCCTAGACTGTTTCCTCTCTGCTCTGTTGTATTTCCAGCAGATGTCCAGTAAGTTGAAGTCCCCGACAAGAACAAAGGCTAGTGATTGTGGGACTTGTGCCAGTCATTTGGAGAATGCTTCATCTGCCTATCTGTAGCTCCTCATTTTTTCAGATAAGGCTTGGCTATAACATCATTCTTTTGATAATTTTAAGGTTTATCAGGGCCTGAAGGAAGTTTTGAAAGAAATATTCATGCCTTTAAGAATCCAAGCTGAAGTGATGTAGAGAAGTCATGTCATCTTACTAAAATTTGTACAGAATGTACAGTACAGAGTGGCTTTGGGTGGGTATTAATGTGCTTCCACTAGGCCCCATAGAAACAATTTTAGCAGTTCCATTGTTTTTGCTCCCTACTGCCTTGTGAGGGAGCAGAAGACATCAGGTACCTGTATAGGATATCTATTCTTTGCTGCCTTGTTACTCACTGCTAATGAGAAGACAAAGGAAGATATAAATTGCCTCCAAAGACTAACAACCATGAAAAGTGTCCTTGTTTAGTATGCATAGTAGCTTTATATTATGAATTGCTAGCACTGCTGTTAAATTCTGATTTTATTGACTGGGATTTGTCTCATGAGTCCCAAGGATATTTACAAAATAGCAATAGTTGCAGATTGCTTCAAAGGAGAAGTTGTTGAGGTATTTTGCGCTTGGTCATTTGTGCTGTATTTAATTTTAGTCATGATTGTACTGAGCTGAAGCCATTCTGAACAATTAACCACATTCATTGTGCATCCACACAGTTGGACTTAATAATAAACAAATTGATTCTGACTCACAGAAGAAAAATTGTCTTCAGTGGATTGATTTCCAGTCTGAAGATAATAAGGAACTATCTAACAACGGAAAAGGTAATGTGACCTTGCTACTTCCTTTAGTTGTGCTGAGGAAGACAGTGAAGAGGAACCTATAGCCCTAAGAAGGGACAGCACCCTGCAAACCTTTCACCTTAGGCTACAAGAAAAACACAACTATTGTTTTATGGAGAGGTAATTGTTTCTTCATTCTTCCTGCCAGTTCCGCCTAGAAGTCCATACCAAGAGAAAATTAAATCAAGCAATGCCAAAACTTCTGGAGACTATTCTAAATGAACATTGTGTAGTGAAACAACTGTGTCAGGAATTTCTATCTTTCCTGAAGAACACAGCAATTAAGGGTCTCAAGGACCTCACGCTAAAGCTTTGGTTTGTGTCTTGCGACAAAGTGGTGCCAGCTCCATTTCTCCATGTCAAGAACATGTAGGTCTATGAAACTTTCCTACTGAGGAAAAAACCAAACCAAAAAAAACCAAACCAAAGAAAACCAAACAACAAAAGAAAAAAAGAACAAAAGAGAAAAAAAATTTACTCAAGAGTAGTCTGAGCTATTGCTTATGTATGACTATGTCTTGAACTCAAAGACAATCTGTATCTGTTTCTAGTAGCTAACAGTCATTTTATCATTCATCCCTAATATATTATCACCTCTCTGAAATGGAATATTTCTACTTTTGAGTAATCTTGAGATTATTTGCATCAATGTCTTTTGTCATTTAAGTATGAACAGGTCACTGATTATTAGAACTGACTATTATCAACTTGTCATGATTATTAGCATAATCGTAACTGTTGAATGGCAGGCAGTTTTTCTTTTCAGCATGTATGCATTGGCATTTTTGGATCTCTTTAAGTCACTATGCAGACATCTGTCATCTTTGTTAGAAATCATTAATGCTCAGTAATTGTATGTTGCTAATGCTTTTTCTTCCTGCAGTAACTGAGGCATCAAAATATGTAGTTCAGTTTCAGTACTAGCAGTGATATAGTGGACTAGTTTTCCTCTGGTTTTGATTTTGCTTTATGCAATATATGTACTGGACTGTGGTGGCTGCTTCCTCAGTAAATCTTTCTCCAAATTCCTAAGTTCTTTTATGTTTACCTAATGTTACAAGAAGAGGAGAGAGAAGCATGTTGCCAACCTTGTGCTCCAGGTGGTAGCAGCATTTGCACAGCCCTGTCTGTATATTGAGCACAGGCAGATGTCAGTGTCAGGCTACCTTTTTTTCCTGCCGTTTTTCTCCCTTGAATGAATCCCATGAGCTGAGGAGTGGCCAAAGGACTTTGAAGTGTGTTGGGTTAGTAGGCATAAGAAAGAATCTTAACGATAAATAGAATATAGAACCGTGTTTTGTTGTTAGTGCAGGATCTGCATTAATTGTATGTATGTGTTCCATAGTTGCTGGAGAGATACAGGGACTTCAGCAGGCAGTTTCTGTTGTCTTAAGATAAATAACCATGCTGGATGAATTAAATCACCTGATACATGTCTGAATAAGTGTATTTCTGCATGGGCCATAAAAGGAATCTACCCAATTAACTTAGACTAGAGTCAAGCTTCAAGAAGACTTGTTTTTAATTACGTAATGCTTAACCTTTTGCATTGGTACTGAAACATTGCTATGTGTATTTCTACAGAAGTAATAAGCCCAAAGAAAGCAGGCACTCAATGAAACTTCTCATCTGTACTTCAGGATGAATTTGGATATGCCCCTTGCCAACTAAAAGGACTAGTGTGAGCTGGTATTACCAGTTGATGAGGGTTTTGACAGGGAGTCCATCTAGCAAACATGAACCTGTTGGGCAGGGAGCAGTCAGCAGTGAGTCAGCTCATACTTGCAGCTAATCCTTTGAAACTATTACAGCTAATATCATGTCTCAGCTAAGACACAGTAACTTATTCTGTGTGTGTGCTGTCTGGCCAGCTTTAAGCAGGATGAAATAGGATACCTTAAACTACCATTAGAGCATGTATGTCCTGACACTAAACTCCTCCTTAAAGAGAAGCAATAACAGAAATGCTGCTACAACTAGCATTCTGGTTATAATCAGCTTCTCCAAACAAGTTTTACTCCTGACTTGTATTCTTCCTGCTGACTTCTAGGTCGTTTGCTACAGAAGACTTCAGTCTGATGCCTGTAAATATTTTGCAATGTATATGAAATTGTCCCAATGAGGTTATAAAAAGACTGTTTCTCTGACCGTAATTTGCAGTATCCCTATATAGTAAAAAAAAAAGAATTTTGTTTAGCTGTTGGATGTCCTTGATCTAATCTGTTTTTGTTGTGTTTTGAACAGGTGATGAACCAGATGATGGTGCCCATCATTACTTTATAATTTTGGATTTCCACAACCCTCAGCTGTTGCCTGTGATGTCCGAGCTTGGGATTAACATTTCAAGTGTAATTAGAATTTCTTCTGAGAATTATAAGCCATTGCAGACATACTTGGAAGAAACTAAACTTCAGGAACAATCTTTACTTTCACCTGAAGGTAATAATGGTCATAAGAAGAATATTTGTGTAGAAAGGAGGCTATTTTATATCCAAGTATAGACTGTTTCTGCTGTGCTTTTCTCCCTCTCTGTGCCTTGTGTTTGTGCATACTACCTGTGAGCAGCTGTGTTTGCCAGTGCAAAAATCGTATTGCCATTGGTTTGGTCACCAAACCAAGTGGTTTGCCAGTGCAAAAACTTGCCTCAGCTGGACAGTGGAAAGAGGGACTAACTAAACAGGCAGTGGTTGCAGCTGTAGTTTTCTGCAGTAGCCACCAAAGAACAGCATTTTACTAAATGCATACATATATGAATTATTAGCCAGGAAGATGTGTTGCTAAGCAAACATGGCTCATTTGGTATTTTCAAAGGAAGTGCACAGCTGGCTACTTTGGGACTGTGGCCCCAGCCAGAGAAGAATATGCCACAGAATAACATCCTGCAATTGTACTCGGCTGTCCCCAGGCTGTAAGACCTCTCTTGAACTGGGATCCTGGTGAACAGCAAGCTAAATATGAGTCATAAATGAAAGGTAACCGTACTGAGCTGTAGTAACATAGTGTCCTGGTTTTGGCTGGGGTGGTGTTGTTTTTAATTCCTGATAGCTTGTATAGTGTTGTGCTTTGGAGTTGGTATGAGACTAATGTTGATAACACAATGAAGTTTTCAGTTGTGGCTAAGTAGTTGTAGTGGTTGTACTAAGTCAAAGACTTTTCAGCTTCCCATGCTCTGCCAGAGGGTGGTGCACAAGAAGCCGGGAGGGGGCATGGCCAGGACAGCTGACCCAGATTGGCCAAAGAGATATTCCTTACCCTAGAATGTCATGCCCAGTACATAAACTGGAGTTGGCCAGGGGGCAGGAATCGCTGCTTGAGAACAGACTATCAATCACCAGGTGGTGAGCAATTGCTGCCTTGGTCAGCACTTGTTCTTGTACATTCCTTTGTCAGTGTTGTTATTATTATTGTTATCATTGTTGTTTCCTGTTGTCTTGCTGTCCTATTAAACTGTTTTTATCTCAACCCACGAGTTTTTTCTGATTCTCTCCCCTGTCCCACCATAGGAGGGGAGTGAGCGAGTGGCTGTGTGGTACTTAATTGTTAGCGAGAGCTAAACCATGACATATAGCCAGTAGATAAAGGAAAGTGGTTATTCTGGGTTACTTGGCTCTCATGAGACCAGAGCTCTGAGCTCCATAGTACAAGAAAGATGCTAATAAACTTGAGTGAGTCCAGCAGCCAGCCACCTTAGGAGGACTGGCTGAAGGATCTTGGCTTGCTTGACCTGGAGAAGAGAAGGCTTACGGGGACCTAATAGCATCCTTCTAAATCCTCTGAGAAGGTTACAGAGAGCACAGAGCAAGAGTCATCCCTGAGGTACTTGGAAGAAATAGAGGTTGTGATCATGAATGGCCTTTGGAAATCCCAGGCCCCACAGACAAGGGGAAGGTCTGGAGCAAGGAAGGCATGGATTCACCAAAGGGAAGTAATTCTTAACCAACTTGATAACCTTCTATGATAAAACGACCGGCTTGGTAGGTAAGGGGTAGTGAATATTGTCTGCTTTGACTTCAGTAAGGCCTTTGGCACTGTCTCCTCATAAAGAACCTGGCGAAGTATGGGCTGGATAAGCAAACACCGAGGTAGATTGAAAACTGGCTGAATGGCCTGGCCCTCAGGGTAGTGATCAGTGATATGAAGCCTAGTTGGAGGCCAGTAACTAGTGGTGTACCCCAGGTAGCAATACTGGGTCCAGGCCTGCTCAACATCTTCATTAATGATCAGGATAGTGGGGCAGAATATACCCTCAGCAAGTACTCTGATGATGCAAAACTAGGAAGAGTGGCTGAAACACCGGAGGGTTGTGCTGCTGTTCAGAGAGACCTCGACATGCTGGAGAAATGGGCTGGCATGAAGCTCATGAAATTCAACAAGGGCAAGGGCAAAGTCCTGCACCTGGGGAGGAATAACCCTGTGCATGTTCATGGTGGTCACTGGCCGGCTGGAAAGCTTGGCAGAAGAGGACCTGGGGAGGTCCCTGGTGAACACCAAGCTGAACATGAGCCAGCAATGTGCCTTTGTAGCAAACAAGGCTAATGGTATTCTGGACTGTGTCAGGCCAAGGGAGTTGATCCTTCCTTTCTACTCAGCACTGGTGAGGCCACACCTGGAGTCCTGTGTCCAGTCCTGGGCTCCCCGGTATAGGAAATATATGAAGCTACCGGATAAAGTCCATCAAACAACTGCAAAGGTGTTTAAGGGACTGGAGCATCTCTCATATAAGGAGAGGATGAGAGAGCTGGGAATGTTTACCCTGGAGAAGAGAAAGCACAGAGGGATCTCATCAATGTGAGAGCAGTGGACTTGTACCAGGTGCTCTCCAGAGGTCCCTTCCAACATGAATCGTTCTGTGATTCTGTAACTGAAATACAAAATTCTGGCAAGATATAAAGCAGGGGGTGGGAATTACCCCAAAGACAGCCAAGGATTGCATCAAGTTGCCTGTAGATGTTGTGGGATCTCTGTCTTTGGAGATTTTCAAGACTGAGCTAGATAAAGCCCTGAGCCTGTTGTCTGAATTTCATGTTGACTGTTCTTTGAGTAGGAGATTGAGGTTCCTTCCAATCTGAATTATTTTAAATCTAAGTCCAAGTCTGGTGATAAATAAGTATAGGTGAGAAAACTGAGTTGGTAGACATAATTGTTCATAAATGTGTTTTTTGACTAATAATTATGGTTGTAATTATAACTGTGTATATTGACTTTCTACAATGTTCTCTGTGGTGCTGGGAAATCCCTTGTAATGTATTCTGACACTGTTGAGATGGCATGAGTAACCCAGTAAATGAGAGCAACATTGTCCTGTGTTTGTTGGGCAGGAGAGAGGGTTATGAGGGTTGCTTACGTTGCAGTGCTGAAGGATGTGAGATGTGACGGTGCGACTCACTACCATTCTGACCACTGATGGATACAAATCCTTTACTAATGAGTGTTGTGAAGGCTGAACTCTCTCTGTTCCTGCCTTCCCATTTGTGTTGACAAAATGAGATACTCGTATTGCCTCATGACAAATGCTGCAGGTTAGATTGTGTGGGTACTAGGTAATCTGTCCCCAAAGGTGCCAAGGTGAGGTAACATGAATCACACAGATCTATCCTTTAAGACTTGGTTTTAAGGTTAAATTAAGACAAACATTTTTCAGCAGTGATACAGGTATAATTAATTGTGCCTTGGAGCAGGCATTAATTGAAGTATTTCATAGTTGAATGACTTACAAAATAGGTCATGGTTAACAATTTCAATAATATAGAGATACTTTTAGAAGGGAAGACATTAACCTGTAAATGCAATCATGTTACAGTGTTTCTGCTGTTCCCAACATAAATGCACATGAATCATGGATTAGGGACCACAGCTTTCACGTTCTTTTCCTTCTCAGTTGTTTGCATCCCCTAATGGCTTTCATTTTGTGATGTTACCAAGTAAAGCACTTAGTACCCTTTCGTATGGTTAGTTTTCTGTTCTTCTAATCACTCTGGTAGCTGTGCTACTAATTTGGCTTTTCTGAGAGCTAATGAGAGAACTCAGACCAATCTCTCAGCCTGACAAAATGGAATTAATTTTTCTCTGTTTCTGCTGCCCTGACACATCCTAGTGGTTCCAGGATTTCTGTTTTCACAGTGATGGTTCAAAATCACTGCAATGTATTAGTATATACTAGATGCTTTTCTTCCACTGTTGCATGATGATGACAGATTTTGTTGTTGTTGTTGTTCCAAAGTCATGTAATGGACTGCTGAGTACTGTCTCATTTCTATTACTGAAGACTTCAAGGTAACTCAGTTCCTCTGTGGGGTTGTTGCAAACATCTTCTGTATTGACAGTTTCTCTCAGCTCCTGCACTTTCTTTCGGGGTAACTCATGAAAACTTTAATTCATTCTGAGAGGGTTTACATAATGAAAATATATGTAGGAAAGAAAAGCCTTAGGACTGCAGGCAAAAGAATTAAGAGGGGAGGCAGTAGTCAAGGGCGGAGCATCTTATGATTGATCCTGGCAAGCCGTGATGTTTCTGTGAAAGGGGAAGCCTAAGTGTCATAAACATTTTTGTGTATTTTTTATTATTAAACTATGGGGCAGAGTTAGTAAAATGATATTATTCTTCTCTTGTAAAACAGGAATGCCTAGCTATGATGCTATTAGCACAGTGCCATTCACCTTTCATTCAAAAATGCAAAGAGATTAATCCATTGACTGAGCAGCCCTAGATGCTGTTACACTGCCAAGATGTGCTTTCAAAGCTGGGTTCGTTAGGGGAACATTGCTACAAGTGAGGTATTGTCCTGAATTAGAGGATATCTTTCATGAGCAGGTGAAAAACAAAGAGAAAGGATGATCCTGTGACTGAAATGAGCTGTTAGGAGCATAGAACTGTTTAAGATCAAGGGACCATCTAGGCCAGTCTGTCTCCAGAAGCTGGAGACTCAGCTTGGGTCATAAACTGATGCCCAAGGGGTACTAAAGGAAAGGAATGGAAGAAAAAGGAAAAGAGTAGTAGGTATAGCATATATCGAACTTCTCATACATCACCTAGCCACCAGTTACTTTCAAGTCAGGGAATTTTCCTGATCCTGGTGTGGTTTGTCTTTTTGGTAAACCTCAATGAATTTTGTTTGTTTTTTTCCTAAGTACTTGTTCAGTCTCCCCTTGAACTTACGAGAATGTCTTATACCTACAGAATATTTTGGCAGAGTTGACAGGTCTTCTACCCAGTTTCTGGAGTCACTTAATGGGACATATCTTCCAAATCATGATAAAACCATTTTTTAAGCTAATTGGCAAACATTTCTGATGGCTGCTATGGGAGACATATATAACTTGGAAAACCTAAAGGAGATCAGCATTTTTGGAAGACTCCACAGCTTCACTGAGTTATTTTGTTTCAAACCTGTGGGGGCCACTGGAATTATACCTTGGCCTTCATACTTAGGTTTTAGCAGTGCTGAGCACCCGTAAGTCTAAATGAAGGCAAGTCACTGCAGGTTTAGTGTCCTTCCATGTCTTAAAATAGGCTACAAAAAGTATGGTTGATCTTGGATTCCAGAGTGTGATTGTAAGTTTGGCATTAAGAGATAACTTTTTTTTTTCCTCTGTAGCTAGAGCACCTTTGAAAATTGATCATTACTATGCAGAAAAAATGGAAACCATACAACTTCTAGGCTCGCTATTCATAGTCATACTGTACCTTAATCTCCTTTTGCCCCAATTTCCACACCAAAAAATTGTGATAAGGCTTTTTTAGCCTGTACTTAAAGAACAGGTTCATCAAGGTAGGTCCTGGCAGCTTTGGAAAAGTGCCCCCTGGAATTTTTGCAATTCTGAGGTTTCAAACATTCACTGCTGTTGTTTAGTTTGGGTGTGAGAGATAGGGAAGGAGAGGTAGTGGGGTGGTTCTAGTTTTGGGTTTGGGGTTGTTTTGGGTTTTTTGTGTTTTGTGGTTTGTTGTTTTTTGTTTGGGTTTTTTTTTTTCCTGAAAGAAACTACAGTGTTTTGCTGAGACTTTATCTTCCTAGAGTTTTTGAATCCCAAAGTTGGGTGTCGGATTTTTGCTGAGACTCTGAGGATGGGAATATTTTAACAGTATTTAGGGATGACTAATTTGTGCTTTCTATAAAAGGGAGACATTGTACCATGATTTATCTAATACTTACAAATTTTAGTTGTAGAAGCAAAGAAAAGAAAGAAAGAGGAAGCTATGAAAGAGCTGGAAACATTTTGGAAATACCTGGAGCCAGTTCTGAACAGTGGAAAGCATGGATCAAGTCTCTTCGATGTTGCCAGACTTCATCATCTAGTTAAGGAGAGTGCCTTTCCCCCTGATTGGTCTGACAGAGAAACGCTGGTCAGTAGATTCTGTTTTCACAATGTCTGGCATGTTTTGGGGTTTGTAACAGTTAAGACAAATTTAGAAATGAGAGGAATTTTAGCTTAGTCTTCTATGAAACAGAACTAGAGTAGTTAGTATATTTGTAATCTTGAAAAAAAATTTTTTTATGTGTCCAACAAGTTTATTCAGCATGTATTCACAAGGAGTCCTTTGAATAAAATACCTGACTTGGAGTTTCTTAATACTTTAGGCCACAGCAACAGAGTTTTAAAATAGTTTGAGGTATTAAATTTATTCAGCACCTTTACATAGACCCAATTTGGATCTCATTAGAGAGTCAAATGTCAGTATGAAATAACACAGAAATTATATTTTTGTCCTCATAACAGCAGGTATACTTACTGTATCTCAGAACCGTCACATGAGAACAAATTAAAATGAATGCAAGAATGTTTTTTTGATACAAAGTGTTGTTTTTAGCATACCCAGTACCACTTCTTTTTGTCCAACCTGAAACATGGCTCTGGCTTATTATAGCCTGCTGAGTCAGTCTGTTACTGGGCACTGGAAGGAAAAGTGAACCATGAGAAATTTTGTCCAACCTACGTTCTCAAGACAAAAGGATCCAGTATTTTTCGATCCACAATGGCAGCAGTAAAAAATATAAACTGCTAAAGCAAAATAAAGCAACATGCCATAATTTAACCTATTGTATTTGTGGTGTGTATTGTTAGGGTTAAAGGGCAGACTACACCCTCCTAACACTTATTTATAGTACACTGAATCCTGTGTGTAAACAGTCTGGTGAGCTAAGAAGTACCCTTGATCCTGAAGGGGTCAGAACTGAGTTTGGCTAAATCCACAGTGGTTTCCAAGGCATTCACTAAAAATGCCTCAGTTGTGGAAATGTGTAGGCTTGCTGCTTACAACGTTACTTATCATTCTACTCTTGATCTAATCTTAAAATATGAAGCCTATTTTGGGAACGAAATTTTTAAATTTTGTCTATCCTCCCCATAATCACATCTTGTAGGGAACTGTTGCTACTCATGAATATCCTGCAAGCAGCTATGTTATAGCTCAAATAAAAGAAAAATGATTTGTCACTGAAATTGTGCCAGCAGATTGTAGTTGTAATTTCACGTTCTTCTGTATCTCAGAATTCAGCACAGCTCTAAAGAAGTAGGAACATTTTAACATTTAACATTTTAAAGAAACAGATGGGAAGAATGTAAGTTGTAAAATCATAGGTGGATAGAGTAAGTCTGTTCTAGTGGATTTCCTGGAGAGCCTCCAAGTCCTAGCTTGCTGCACCTTTGAAGTCCAAGATATGCAGAAGGAAAACTCTTGTGACAAATTGTTAGACATTGTTAGAAAAATGATAGAGTATTATATGCAGCAACTCATCACCACTTTGACATTTCAAGTATTTAGAAAGGAAAATACTTTTGAAAATGTTTGTTAAAGAGTCACTAGTGGTTACACTCATAGAACTTTTGACAAGCATCTGTGTCCGTCCTGACAAGAGGAGAGAGCAAGTAAATTCAATCACAAAACTGTAATTATACATATAATATGGCTATACATATAATGTGGCTAAACTCTGTATGTGTCCCATTGAGTAGAGCCAGGTTGTGTTACTTGTAACTTTGTAAAAATTATTGTTTTGTTTAAAAGATTGTGCATTCAAAGCACAACAGTACTTTAACGGAAGTTTTCATGTGCTCTAGTGATGTCTTATAAGTAATATATAAATGGAAGGTTTTTATACTAACCCATTTTTCAGAAGAGTATTGAATTGGAAAAATGAAGGTGCAAGAATATTAACTTCGAAAATTCTGTTTTCACAAATAAACTTATGTCCCAAATATCTCCTGTAGTCCTTAAATGTTATGAAAACTGAGACAAGTATTCCATAACTGATCAGCGATTTGGGGTGCTTGTTTTGAAGTGCCATAAAGAGGGTCTGAATTGAAAAAAGCAGATACTTAATAATTCATAAGGGTTGGTTAATATATTTAGTGCTTAATGACAGTTGTGCTTCTTCACCATATTTCATTTTAGGAAATTTAAAATTGAGATATCCAATGTTGATACCACCTGTTAGAGGCAAACTTCTTAATACAAGAGACTTCCCCTACTTTCACAAAGGTGAAATAATCACTCAGAAAAGGGCTATTGACAGAAATTGTCTAAAAATTGTAATGATTTCATCTTTTCCACATCTAAAATGTACAGGGGAAGATTATGTCCATTAAATCCAGTGAAACTTGAGTGTGGCATGTGGTCTCAGATAGGGTTTTGGTATTAGTACAACAGCATTTCACATTTAAAACAGAGGTTAGTATTATTCTTTTTATTCCTCCCAAACCTCAGTGAAAAGCACAGTACAGCACCTCAAGAACCTTGAGTGTTTCCTTGTCAGACTTCAGCAGATACAGCACTCTGCCTTTGGGCATTCGCCTGGTATGCTGACATTCCTTTGCTTGTACAACTATGGAATTCAGAGTTCAGTACTTGAGGCTTTTATTTAAAAGGGAAACTGAAAGAAAGAAAATAATATGAAATGACATCGATTAGTTGGTTGGGGTTTTTTATTATTATTTTTTATCCTTCTAGGGCAGGAGAATAGTTTCCCTTGCAAATATGCTGCATGTTGATCACCAGTAGAAACATGCACATATGATGTAAAACAATATTTTAAGTTACCTCTCTTGTTCCTTCCCATCCAAAAAAGTAACCTAAATGCCAGCTGCAAGAGAGCAGAGCTTCAGATTACTGTTAAGACAAGTTAGATTTTATAACAACTAAAGCAGTTGGGCAATATTCAGTCCATACTGCCTTCATGGTTTAGGCAAATGAAGATGAGGAGGCCTTGTTTTCTTAGAATAACTCTGTAAAACATTTTGAATTAGTGAAGAAAAAATCCCTTGGAAGATTTTTAAACACTTGTAGATCTGCTGGTTAGAGAGATAATGACTCATGTGGCTAAGTTACATGACACTTCTGTATGCAAACTTCATCCTTTGTATCTGATTTTCTGTCGTAGCTTGCATTTGGCACTGCACTGTTTGAAAGCATTGCTTGTTTAATGTATGACTGCCTGGACTGGAGAAGACAGCATTGTAACTACTTGGAAAACACCAAGTTTATTAATGTGCCTGCCTTATCAGAGAGCAAATTGACACAACCAGTTGTAACAGAGGCAAGGATCCTTTGCCCTTTACCATGCTTCTTGTAGAGAATAAGTAGTTATAGACTAGAATTGCCTGTCTTTAATTCTGTGCTTAAAAATTCACCTTCAAAAAATCACTCCATGTGTAGTTTTTTCTGAATGAAATTGGGATTTTTGTCTTCAGCATTTAAAACATAAAAAATGGAAAAAAGTAGCAGAGCATTGGGGAAACAAAAAAAGGAAAATTTGAAGGATCATAAGGTGCTGGCATGAAGTACCAGAGGTGTAAAAATTACTTAAATAGCTTCAGATGACACCTTCGTGTGTCTGGAAAAATTGGTATGCCTGCACAGAGCTACTATGTCTTGTTGCAGATCTGTGAACTATCCAGAAAAGATTATTAGCTCTATCCAATATTATTTTCTTTATGGTAGACAAAAGCTTAAGTGGAAATGAACTAGTGGCAGGGGAAAAAATGGGCTTACTCCATTTTGTAGCAGTACTACTGAATGCTCATTTAAAGCATTCATAAAACTACGTTCTTACTATCTTCTTCCATTCAGTTAGGTGGGGTTTGCCTCCCAGTCATTTAAAATTCTAGCATGAGTGTAGGATAAGTAACCAAAGCTAAATGAAATTAATTTCTCCCACCTATGTGTGCAATCCTCATGTGTTCCACTGTTTCTGGGTTTTTTTAATCTTTATTTTTGTTCCTTTAGGTACAAGCAGCATCACGGATTACATCTTCAAAGAAAAAAGGGCAAGCAGAAGAAATTCTGCCATCAGTAATTTTGTCACAGGGTATGTCTAAAGGATTAAAGCACTGGTCTCCTAGCTGTTCACTCTGTCATACCATTCATTCATTTGACAGCACAAATCCTTGAAATTATTTGCACAGTAAGCTGAAGATGTGATTTGATGTTCTGAGAGTAGTTTCTTAGTGAAAGTCTCTGGAAACTGCAGTGGTGATAACTAAGTTCTTCAGAAAATCACTTTTTCTGTCTGTTCCTAGTCACAGTCAGATTTAAGAGCTCTACAGTAATGGACTTTGGCTTTTTTAAGAAAAATTGCCTGAAGGTTGAACTGGTTGGTAATACAAATGATCATTTCTGACGAAATCTATCTTAATGTTTGGTCTCTTACTATAACAGAGAAAGAAGCTTCTATTTTGGCTACTTCTGTGGACATGAGATACTACAATGACATGCTGAGTCAGATTCCTGAGGAATACTTTTCTGTACCCTTAATGCTGAACTGCATGTTGGAACAGGTGAGAATATTATCTTTATAATTCCTGTGGCTAATTTGGCTTAGACCTGTTATAATGAATTGATCAAAGAACAATAAATCCATCAGTTTCAGCCTAAAATAAGAGACTGTGCATGGAGGCACTGATCAAGGAGGTTCAATACAAAGGAATCACAACTCAAAAGTTACTTCTTTGGGTTTTTTTCATGTTGTGTACTTACACTGTGTATACCAGTGTTATTCCAAATTTTCTTTTGCAAGACTACAGATCCAATATAATCAGAGGAAAAAGTGTAATTTCTTTGTAAGTCAATAACGGTTTTTTATGTCCTGCAACAATGTTATTGATACTGAACTTACTGTTTTACTCAGTATAAAGGTCTTAGGGCAAGCCTAACATAGAAGTGATTTATATCAACGCTAGTGCGAGACAAATCTGACTTTTGTTGAATTCAGGCACAATCTATGTGTTAGCAAAGACCCACAGTATGATTTGGAAATCTTCCTCCTTTTAGAAATTAAATTTCAGCTCAATCTTATTTTTTTTTTACTTTTTGCAATGTAGTCTGAAAATAGACTAAGGCAAAAATATTCAAACTGAGGTCCAACACTTGATACACAATCAGTTTTTAATCATCTGTGTTCATTAACGATTCTTAACATTTCAAGTTGGAAATATTTTTCTTCTCATCCTTCCAAAAGTGAGTAATAGGAGAAAACACTTAATTCTGTTTTCCATAATTTTTGTTTTGGAAAGGAACTAACATGGAGAATTGCATTTTTACTACTTGTAGGAAAAAAAATATGTTTTTCTTTCCTGATAAAATTTATGGATGTGTGTCAGTTTTAATGAAGATAAGCAGCAGTTTTACTGTAATGAAAGCTAATATCTATCATGTCTGCCAGGTTATTGCAAGTGAAGAAGACCTTACACCACCTAGTCTGGTGGTGCCAGAGCCCCGGGCAGATGGGCTGCATCATACCATTGCAGATCATATAGCCTCTGTCCTTCCTTCTCTTCCACTTTCTGCGAGTGAAAAAAAGGTCTGTGTTGTTTGTTGTTCATTTCATTTAGGACAAATAAATCTGGTTATTAGGGTTTAATACATCTTTCTTTTTTAACAGAATCTCTATGACTACTTTTCTCCTAAATACTGTGAAAAAAAGACTGTCACCCCCGAGTATCCTCTCTTATTTAACTACCATGATACACTGGCTCAACGGTTGCACCTGCTGAAGGTATAGTGCCGCTTACTGTATGAAAACAGTTCTGAAGTCCACAGGCAGTGAATACTCAATGCACTAGAAAGGATGGAGTGCTGTTTTTACAAAGCAGAACAGTATAGCCTAGATTCTTCCTGCTGAGCTAGACACACTAACACATGTGTTTAGGTTGCTTAAGAAGCAATGAGTTTCTGCTACTGACAGAGAACACATCACAAACGTAGAGCATTATATTGATTTCAGTGCTCTGTTTGCATTATTAAGAAGAATGTTTAGCCTTTGGCATAGATGAGGGATATTACAGAACTCTGTTGATTTACTCTAGTGCTGATGAAACCGCAGAAAATGAGTTACTAACTTGATAACAGTGATTTAGCATGTAGACTAGATTAAATACTAAGATGTAGAGAAGTATAAGAAAAGATACAGAGTTTGTTAGTGAACACAAAAAGTGTGCTCAGGTTGGCTAAATAGTTGGAGCCAAGAAGTTGCCAAATTCTAACAAAGGCAGGAAGGTTCAGAAACTCCAAGGTTTGATATTATTACAAAGTAACAATTTCCAGACTTTCTGAACTAAAACAACACTGTGAATTTCTCAGTTTTTTTCCAAAGCCAGGGTATAGTTTTACCATTAAACTTTGAAAATACTCTGAAGACAGTAAAAGTGATAATACAGTTCTGGATTTCACAGCTAAGGTGTATCTGCCTGGCTCCATGAATTGCAAATTGTCGGTGGAATACTTTGACAACCACTGATTAAAATGGTATTCAGTAACAAATCAAGCTTGACACATTGGAGGTACTCAAGCAGAAGGCAGGACTGAGTAATCATCAAGAGAGATGCTCCAGCAGGCGTATGGTTGAAGTATATGATGTACTTGCTGCAGAGGAAATTCAGGATATAGCACAATGTTTGAGGAGTGGGTAGAGGAAAAAGATTTGGAAGATAACAGTCAAAGAAAAAGGTACTGTAAGTGTGTAATACTAAAAAGAATGAAGCTTAAAGATACCAGTAGGTCTCATATATATATTATATATATTCATATATTATATATTATATATATTATATATATTCATATATTATATATTATATATAATATATTATATATATTATATATAATATATTATATATATTTATAAAGATAAATACATAGGGATGCTGCAGTCACAGGCTGATCGACAGGTTTACAGGCTTCATTACTGTAAGAAGTAGCTCAGATCAGCTGAAAGATACATGGAAGGTACCTGCTGCTTGTCTGAAAAGATCAGTATATATTTCTGTATTTCAGAATTTTTGAGTCTAGCTAGCACAGGCAAATACCTTTTAACAAGTGTGTGTTGTTATGCCGTCAGTTATTCTCTTATGTATCTCATTTTTCCTCCGTAAAATATCTGACAGCATGATTTAATAACTGTGAGCACATGCTCAAATTTAAGTTTATGTCTATCTGACTTAAGCACATGCTTATGTCTTTTGCTGTAGAAAGACTTCTTTATTCAAACATAATTTTTAGAAATACACTGGTGTGAAAGTTTACTTTAACTCTGGTACTTTGTTTTTTGTTCCAGGTCCAGGAGAACTTAAATCCAGAAAAGATTGAACGTGAAATGATGGATAAACTGCCTCTTACAGAACTTACCCATTTCACCCTTCCTTCAACTGAAAACAACACTAAACGCTTGGCCAGATTTCATGAGCTAATGCATTATTGTACCAGTGGTAAGCTGATTTTCTCTTTCATTGATACAACTTCAATTTTTTACTTCTGGTTGATGATCTTATTAGATAGCAGGAATTTTGGGACAAGTGTTTTTCATCTGCCTAAAACTTTTGCAGAATTTACCATTTTCACATTCTTGCTTATACCTTAGCCTACTATACAAATTAGGGCTAACTTTAAACCTCAGTTTCATGGTTAATGGGCAAGGCTATATGAGCATTAAATATTGTGTGAGCTGAAGGTATGTTAGATCTCATTTATTTGTTTATATTCACAAACAAAAAAACCACTTACTAAATCTGAGGAAAAACAAAAGTTGTACAAATTGCTATTTTGATCCTATGACATAGAATGCATTTTGGGAGACACTGATGTAAGCTGTATGTTTATTTACCAATGCCCTATTGGTGGAGGAGCACATGTATCTTGGGTAGAAGATTTTTATTGGACAAATTACGGCTTTCAGAATGTATTCTGTGTAAGCTGTTGGTGTTAATAATGAAATAGCGTCTGTAATAGTCCCTTTATCAAACCAAGAATACATTCACTTCTTCAACCATAATCACTTCTGCAGTTACATTTTCTTGGAGTGTGCATGACATACACTGTGATACAATCCCAAAGACTGCATAAATACCCTTAGATAGTTTTGCAAGTTTACACTAGACTACCAAGAAATATAAACATCCAAATCCCTTTGGTTATGTTTATGCCATCTTATAAGGCACAGGATTTGAAGGTGCTTTCCCAGCCAGTCAGTCCTGAAATCCGTTGTGTTGGATTTATTTACACTCACTGCATTTTTTCTAATTATTGGTATGTTCATTTTGGACATTAAGTTATTAAGGTATCCACCAGAGGGATGGAACCCTCTCCTATGAGGAAAGACTGAGAGAGTTGGCGTTGTTCAACCTGGAGAAGAGAAGGCTCCAGCAAGACCTTATTGCAGCCTTTCTGTAGTTAAAAGAGGCTTATAAGAGAGATGGGGACAGATGGGCCTGTTGCAGTAGGACAAGGGGTAATGGTTTTACACTAAAAGAGGGCAGATTTAGACTAGATATAAGGAAGAAATTTTTCACAGTGAGGGTCATGAAACACTGCAACAAGTTGTCTAGAGAGGTGGTAGATGCCACATCCCTGGAAACATTCAAGGTCAGGTTGGACGGGGCTCTGAGCAACCTGATTTAGTTGAAGATGTCCCTGCTCATTGCAGGGGGGTTGGGCTAGATGACCTTTAAAGGTCCCTTCCACCCCAAACTATTCTATGATTATAAAGTATTCTGTAATGCTGTAGCATTCCAGCTGATGGGTATCAAATTTGATGGTCTTCACTGGACTGCCAAACTACTGCCAAATACTATACTGCTGAACTCTCCCAACTGTTAACTTAGCTAGCAATGTCTTCACTTTTATCAAGGTGATTGATTTGAGCAGGAGGTGAGATATCCAGCATTTTCAAGTTATGTGATATTCTTGTGTGTTTAACTACTGGAAAGAGAAAACATTTCAAAGTGAAGATACTCTTCATATGATTTGAGCACTGAACTACCTGTCTTAAAATCCTTCTTGTGGTTATCATTGTGGACACCAATGCACACAACCATAAATAGGACTTATTATTGCCTTTGCACATCTGTATTAATTATGTGTAAAATTTTGTCTGAAGAGAAAAAAAGCATTTGATACTTGGTTTGAGAAGCTACAGATAATAAAAATGTTTATGATAATGGAAGCCTTTTCATGAACTGAAAATAACTCATTGTTAACTGGTTTGATAAAGCCTACTCAGTATTTTAAAACCAACATCATTTATATAAAGTTAATGAGCCGAGAGGTATTCAGATGTAGGAAACACTTCATTTAAGATGGATTAATAGTTAGGCATATCATTTTGCAATTTGGACACGTTCAACTTCGAATTCAGTGTAAAAAGTAGCTCACATAATTTGATCCAATACCATTAAAGAAAATGTTGTTGGCTTTTGCAGGGTTGCCAAGAACAATACACTTACATAGTCTATTTATCTTCTGCTGAGCCATAAGGACATTTTCAGTTAATGATTGTAATTTTTTTCTAGAAGTTCTGAGTTGGGCTGAAGTAGAAAGAGCCTTCAGAGTGTTTACTTTTGAAAGCCTGAGGCTGACTGGGCTGAGTGACTCTGGTCTCCTGGAGAGCTCTGGATCTATGGTTGGAGGTGATTCTGAAGTGTCTTATATCCCTTGGGATAATCCAGCCCAGTTTGCACAACAGCTGAGACAACTCTTCCTTGTAGAAAAGAACCTTAGTGGGAAATCTCCAAGAGGCTCTGGTAAAAACCTCTGTGTTTACATTACTCTTGAAGAATTTAAATCTGATATTTATTTTACCATATCATTTTCTGTTTCAGGGCTGTGATTTTTCTTATTTGTAGAAATCGAGTATTGTATAGTCTGTACATTGAGTATCTATGTAGGATTACTAGATAAAGACAAAAGCTAGCTATTTTGTATGACAACATTAACAGTTTATTTAAGCAACCCTTTAAAATGGTATCTGTGAAAAATATGTACTAGAAAACTGTTTATTGCTTATGACATCAAATACATTTTTGAGACATAAAATACTGAAGTCATGCTTAAATGCCTTTCTGGATACAGGCTTTTGTGAGTTATGATGGCAGTCAAGTCTTTACAAACTCAGTAACAACCACAGATTGAAATCAAAAGTGATGTATAAGGTTAATTAGACTATTACTAGTAAATTTCTAGGAAGTGGAAAGGATCTATAACTTATATATGAGGACTCTAGAAGGTGACATAAAAAGTTGAAAATTAAAAAAAAAATTGTGCTTTATGGTGTAATTACACATGCATATTTTTTCCTGTAAATTTTTTTCGTACTTCATCTGCAGTCTGTGCAATTAGTATATCTTTAGCAAGTTACTTTGTGACATTTGAGCCATTATAACTATCTCATTCATATTAGAATGGGAACATTTTAGTTAGAAGGATCAGGGATGCAGCTTAGATAGGATCCTTTCCTTAGAAGGTTGGAGCAGACAAAATGAATCCTACTTATATGCCTCTCTCCTGAATTTTGGAAACATTTTTTGGGTGTTAGTTTATTTTACTTTTGTGCTAGTCACAATACTAAATATTGCAGTTACAAACACAGCCTCCAACATTTTATCACTTCTGTAACACTAAAGCAAATACCAGCAAGAGAAAACTTTTGCTTTGAGATTTTTTAACTCTTCTAAAGGCAGTCAGTAAACAGGTCTAATTTCCTAGAGAAGCAGAGCCAGATATATATATCTGGAAGCTGAGCTGGTTATGAGCCACTTATGAACAAATACTATCCAGAGTATTTTCTCCCAGAGTATTTTTCTTGTACGTGTGAATTTTGATCAAATGTTACTGCCCTAGCTCTGGCATAAATAATTCTATTAAAAGGAAATTATTTTAAAAAATTATGAGAGCATAGAAGATAGTCTTCATGTAATCCTATTCATATCAGATGGCCATTGTAACAATGATAGTTTATCAAGAATGGCTAGTCACATCCTCAGCAGAAGTAATATTATGTCAGTGGCTTGTAGAACTCTAAACTTGGACTTTATTGTATTTATAAAATTTTGCATTTTTCAAAAATATGGGAAAATATAATTTGCTGTCTTTTTTATGTCATCTGTGTAAAGGAATGCTTGTTACTGATTCTCTTGTTTAGTAAGCAGAAAAATGGTTCTTCATGTATGAGTCTTGAGGACACTTAGAGTATTTTTAATCTTTTTGACCATGCAAGGTCAGCATAGGACAAATAAGAGGGTTATTTAAAGGGTTATTTAAGTGGGTTTTATAAAGAGCTCTTTTTTTAATGACCTGCCTGGCACTTGTTGTCCCTGGATTTTCAAGTGTTCTTTTAGGAAAGAAGCGTGGCAGAGCTAATCATGTATTTATTGGACTAGTGTCATAAAAGGAAGCTTCAACTTGGTGGCAATCTCATCAGGGAGGCTAAGGAAATTGCATCACTCTAACCTTAGTGTTTAGGGATGAAATTTCTGGAACACTTCTTAAAATTCTGCTTTCAATTTCCAGGACATACAGAAACAAATGGCAAAGATGGAAGAGATGGTCTGGCTGATCCTGTTTTGAACAAAGAATTGGATCTTTTTATTTCTGATATGGCAAGTGTGGGGAATGGAATAAACTGCTCTCTATAGCATGAGACAACAGAAGATACTGTTCAGTGCCAGGACATGTTACTGGGGTTTCCTTTGCAATGCTGCATGCAAATGTTAATTTCATGATTTTTGGTGAATAGTGCCATAAGCACTATGAAATCACTTTGAGTTCTGAGGTGATGGGTCTTGGTGAAGCTACTAATGGCAATTCTATGCTAGTTTCACTGAATACTAGGGGTCAAATACTAGCATGAGAGATTGGGAGAAATTGCCAAACCATGTCACACTAATAGACTGTGTAGTTTGGCATCTTCAGAAACACCTGCCTGCCATACAGCCCTGGATAAATATAGCAATTTTAAAATGACTTCATAGGACATGTTTAAATATTCATAATTGCTTACAGAACTCAAAAACATCTAACCTAATAATAAAAATATTTAGGCTATGTTTGCCATAAAAAAGCCAAGACCAAAAACCTTTGGGAGTAATTGTGTTTTTTATTAAATAGTGCCATACGGGTCTACATATGTGCAGCATTATGCAATTAACTGTGATGCAACATGGGATGCTGTCTATTAAGTCAACAAGATTACAGTTAATTTAATACAACTGACACTGAAATGATGATATTCATTATTTTGTTTTGGTGTATTTTGAGGTGAGTCCGGAAAATTATGGCCTAGGACCAAATTTAGAAGAAATAAAAAAGACACAGAGGTGTTGTTTAACAGACTGGAGTTTCACTGAGCATTTTCAGCCCCATGTTCTTCTTCAGGTATCTGTGAACTGACAATCTTACTCATACAGTCACCCCTCAGAATGCTGTACAAGCAATTGTAACAGAGTAAAATTATTGCTAGATAATTGATTCAGTTTTATCCCTTTTACATTTTTACCAAAACCCATTGTCCTTTAGCTGCTTTTCAGTTTCTTGTGTGAAATTCGTAATTGGTTTTTTTTTTCCTGGTTTGGCCAAAATGCATCTGTCCTTTTTGGTAGTGAGTCTTTTAGCTAAACGTGTGATGGAGACAAAATGATCTTGCCCTTAGGAATGATTCTTCCTGGCAGTTATGGGACTCATTAGTGCCATGTGTGTGAAAGCATACTTTTCAAATACCTATGCAGTGTATGCTTTATGGGCAAATAGAAAATGTTGTTGTAATGGTACTTCACCCTTTCAGGGCTAGAAGCTTCATTTTTAGAAACCTTGCAAGCTAAAGACTAAAATTCATCTTGCAGAAAGACAGAACAACAAATGTGAAAGATACGTTCAGGTGTAGATGTCTTAAGTTGGTAGGCGTTTTCTTGGGAGGAGTGGATTATTAGTTCCTGTGCTGCCTTGAGCTTCATATGTTGCAATTCTTATTTGATCCTGACACATGGGTGAAGGAAAGGCTGCTTGGACCTTTTCAGCACCGCTTTAGCATCACAGCTTTAAAAGTCTGGTCATACATTTCAGTACATGGAGAATTGTTTCCTATGCAACATAAATAGCTAATACTAACTGAACTGTCAATAATTAGCGAATCTAGGCAAAAGATACTGATGGAAAATAACTGCAACAGAAAAGAACATTTTATTGCAACAGAAAAGAACATTTTGTAAGAACACATACGTATTTCCTAATACTAGATGTCACATCTGAACATAATTTTTACACCGACTAGTATTAAGGGTTTCATATTTAAAGAGAATATTTGTTGATATGCAATTATTTCAGTTTTACCTCAGTTGCATAGTTCTGTAAAAATAATAGTTTCAAAGAAGGCTTTCTTCTAATTATAACTATAAGTTTCAGCCTGCAGACAATGTAAACATTGAAAATGATGGGGCAGTGCAGAACAGAATGGAATAATGTAGAACACAGTAAATCTCAGAGATGTGCAGGTCATAGTATAGCAAATAGAATACCAAGTAAACTTAACTGAGATAAAAAAAGTAAATTTATTTTCTTTTTACCTGATATGATAGTTTTGCTTTTATTTACTATTTATTTAAATACTTTCTTATTTAAAATTAAGTATTTATTTAATAGTTCAGTTTATTTGTTTATTATTTAGCCAAACTTTTTCATTCATAGTCAGTCTCAGAAGGTGCGATTTAGAGACTGCCTCTTCTCAATATGAATACTGGTGGAGTTTCAGTTTCCATCTGCCTGAACAATTCACATTGCTGGAATCCAAATGTTTTGTGTACATGTTGTAGGACAGTGAAGTTCAAAGAACCTTTTGCTAAAAGCTGTGCTGTATAGCATCTGTACATGTGCTACTGTCTGCAGAGCGGATGTACCTTTATTTCTTTCCTTTTCAGGTTCTTCATACTGCATCCCAAGAATATAGATGTATTGATTCCTTTTATCATACCCAAGATAACTCTTTCCTAATGGTTCTTCACAATCCTATGAATCAGTATCGTTTGTGCCAAGAGACTTGGGATATTGCATTGCACTCTAATGTTGGATTCAGGTAATTGATTTTATCTTTCATGTCTCTTTCACGGTCATTTGCAGTCAATGGCTGTGCTTGGGGCAAAGCTTTGTAATTAAAAGATATCATGATGTAACACATTTGTGAGAAAGCAAGTCACGCAGGTGGAAAACAGTGCTATATCAAAAGAATTCTATTGAGATAAAGCTTTTCAAGTGAGGAGAACCATGCGGTAACTGTATGTGACTCCTTATCACAAACTATAAAAATACATATAATGCACACATACACGGCAAAGTCATATTAGGGATATCCACATCAAGAAAATTATGCTGAGGACACTTCAGCTGAGGGAGGTTAAAAAGAAAATTCTGTCTAGGAATATAATTATCAGGTTTTTCAACTATGTATACATAAATTGGGTGAGTGTTACTGTGAAAATTTTTTGAGAAAAGCTAGAAGCCTTTTACTAATGTTAGAATATTTTTTTCAAAGAATACCACGTTCTTCTCAATTCCTTGTCACTATCTGCTTACCAGTTAGAGGTATACAAGTGGTTGATGTGTCCACCATTAGAGCTTTTGTCAGTGACCTATTCATTTTGGAATATATTTTTGAACTGAAACAACAATGTAAATGATGATGTAGATCAAACTGCTATTCCAAATGATTGACCGAGAATACAATATGTGTCCATGTACTGATATGTAAAGAAGCTATAGTGCCATGGAGTGACAGCTGAGCTATCTTTAACCATGTCACTCTGGTGCTCTACGGATTAATTAATTTATCAAATAGAATTTCAAGCAAATTATCCAATGGACACCCCCTCATCTTGTCTGCAGGCATCCCTTTATAAGTGCAGTGCCTCATTTATCACATGGGAATCTTTTAATAGCAACTTCTGTTGGTACCTATATATTTGAACAGGTTTGAATGCTAAATAGGCAAAGTGTGCCATCCTGAAGACAAATTTTGTACTGTATTTTGTATCTTTACTCTCAGTCAAGGAACTCTGTGTGGGTCTATCGCAGCTTTCCAGCCACTTGGACTTAAATTATTTTTCATTAAAAGAGGCTGTTGTGATTAGCAGTGACTGGGACCAGAGCCAGAAGAGATTTACCAGCAGAAATACAAAGTTCCTTGGAGAAAATGCTGGCTGTTTTGTGGTTGTTGGACAAATCCACTAAATGTCTGGTCAATCAATCTTTTTGCCATGTATATAACAGCTGACATCTTCCCCAAAAGATAGTGAAAGCTGATGTGTTCAAGTAAACCTGGGTCTTGCATTCAGATAGACCCAGGCAGAGGGTTAGGGTTCTCAAATTCTATTACACAGAAGTCTGTTGGAGCCCAGAGCCCTTTATTTTGCCAACTATTCATATGCTTTGAGGCACTGGACTTTAAGGGCCTGATTCAAGTTGCTTAAACATAAACACCTGGTGTCAGTTTAGCTGCCTAGTGTATCTGAGATGTCCACACAGGGCTGACACATACGACATGAGACCCATACTCTTTTGGAAGAGATACCGGAGACCAGGTCACATACCGTAGTACATCGAACGTGTCACTTGGTGTCTACATACACTGAGTAACACATCACAGTGGCATATTGTTGTTGTGTCGTCTGTAGAAGCAGATCGTGAGGAACCAGACCTCCTCAGGAAGCATTTCTCCTTAAAAAACAACTCTTTATCTGTGGTGTCCTAGAACAATTTGGCTGGTCACCTTGAAAGGGCATTGAAATAGCCAATTCGAGGCCAGCTGAAAAATGGGAAGAGGTCTCAATACCTGCAAAACAAAAGTTGCTAATTTTGCATGCAAAGAAGGAATGAAGCATGTTCTCTGGCTGATGCATTATAATTCAGTTGGGGATGGAATAGCTATATGCTTCCTCCTTCTAGCTCTTCCACATACTATGGAAACAACGCTTAGACATGAAAGATAGCTTCTGCTTGGGGTATGCCATCATTGTTCAGTGACACTTCTTTGCGTTCTTCAAAGCAGTAAGGAGTTCCTAAAGAAACTGGCATGAAAGCTAATTAGAAGGTTTGGCTTTGCTCTTGTTTCATAGAAATATTCGATGTCACTGCTATGTATGCTTCTTAGTATCTTTGAAGAGCTATGGGCTCTCATTTACTTCTGTTATGTGGCATCTATACCTGCCTTTTCTCTGCAAAATAATCAGCACAATTTCTGACCTTATTCAACCTTTTTGCTAAAGATCATTTCAGATTTCCAGACGAAGTATCATAAATATTTGCTAGTGTATGTATCCAAGCAACCTAACACTTCTGTGGAAGACAGTCTTTTAGATACCTGGAGTGCTTCAAGCTGTTGCCTGCAATTAGCTTCCAGATCCTGCTGAGTTGCCAGAAACAGGTGTAAACCCTACTTAATTAAGCAGTAGTATTACTGGTTTTTATCTTTGCATGAAATAACTGGCTCCTGATGAGTTTAGGAACAATTTATTGATTTTCCTTTTATTAAAATTGCTGTCATTCTAATTCTGGGGATATATTTGGGTCACACTTTCACCACAGGAGTGTTGCAAATACACGACAGATGCTGTGCTTTACTGTCTCTCTGTTAGGAGTTTTCTACCTCTGTTTACTTGTTACTTCTTTATTGTGACATCTTGTAGACCACAGATCTACTTTGTAGGGTTGTTCCATAGTTGCTGTCCGGAATAGACTTCTGTTACCTGCTAATCAGTTGGTTGCAGTGGGTTCTGTTACAGCAAATTCTCATGCAAGGGGGAAATAAAATTTCTTACGTTGCAGCAACATTTGCTCCTGGAGATCTGTTACCCTTCTTTCTTCTCCATGGATATCGTGTCCCGCAGTTCATGTAGAACATCCAAAAATTCAGGAATTGTGCTGTTCAAAGGGTAGGCAGCAGGAGGCTGCCCATGAAATACAATGAATGCTACTGACTAAGGGGATCCAAAGGCAGTTTACATGTACAGTGATATGTGTGTATAAAACATTTCAACTCTGGTTAGGATAAGTGGCCATTCTAAGAAGCAGCCAAATGAATTCAGACATTATCAAAACTATTCTTTTGCTCAAAGTTAATCTTAATGACACTTGTTTACTGTTTCATAGTAAACACATTACACAAGTTACTGGAAAAGAATAATCCTTTCTGAGAAATGATTCTGAGTCAGACATTGGCAGTAGTGACATCAGAATACATATTAATAGAGTGTGTATTTTTGACTTTGAATGACTGTTTCATTGCCCTAAAATACTTTCCATGCGAATAATCTCTTTTTTATTTATAACGTATATTCATCTTCATGTTATTCCAGTACTGGCAATTCTAGGTTCCAGCCTAGTTTTGCCTTTTGATTTCAACACCTTTGTTTTGATAGCTTGTACACTTTTCTTCAGATACAACCAGAATCACCTTGTTCCTACCAAGTACATGATCAACGGTTTCTCCATGCAAGTTTCCCAAAGCAGGATCCACATATATTGCTGGAGCTGAGAGAGACTTGTGTATCTTTAAGCTGTACGTGAAGTGTATACATCTCCAGTCTGTGTAGATAGCCTACATATTAATTCTCTCGGACATACAATGTAATGCTGCAGTAAGAACTTTAAAACAATTGTGAGGTCAAGAATTGTTTGTACCACCTGCATGTTCACAACCCAAAACTGTAAGGCATGCAGAGCATTTGAGTACAACTGAATCATCTTGAACTTATAAATGCAAAATGTTGTGAAGACACAACAACTGAATCTCATGCATTCTTTAAAAGTCCCTTTTAGTTTTGCACACGTGAAGAATTTTACTTTAAATAACTAGGGTAACACTCCAAACAAGGGGTGAGTGGCAACCGCATGTAAGACTTGCAGGCTTCATCCTACCTTGGAAGCAGTTGTTCACAATGAACTATTTTAGCAGTCATTTCAGACACCTTTGAAAGATGAGACAATGCAACTACCTATACCAGTTGCAAATTCTGGATGAGTTTCTCATTCAGTGCTCACTTCAACTGTTAATCGTGAATATTCTTGATTTACATCAGGCTAGAGTGCACTGATTCTCTAATCTGGATTTGGATGACAATTTCCAAGCGCCTTTCTTGTCACACCGATAAAGAAGAGCTAGAAGTTAAATAGAATAAAAGAATAGAATTAAATAGAATAACTCAGTTGCTGAACAAACAAATGAAGTGTATTCTAAAACACAATATAAATCAAGAACAACTGAGAAAATAAATTATCCTGGTGGTAAAACAGTGAGGAGGAGAATTAGTCTCAACCTTTCTTAAACTGAATGTCTCTATGTTTTCTGACTTTCTGGATTTTGTTTGAGGGCAGGCATTCTTTGAAAGACAAGTTTCTAATATCTCTGCAGAAAGGAGAACCAAAATCCCAAATGTAAGTTATATTAAGCAAATACCAGCCAGGCAAAAGACCAGCTCCTGTAAAAACTGAGCAAAACCCTGTCAAAGGTAAGCCTTCTCACAAACATTATAGAATAATATTTGTATAAGAAACTGAGAAGCCAAGTGATCTTGTTTGACCTGAAATCATATTAGTGAAAACTGTGTTACAGTAAATAGAGGAATGTTGTGCTTTTCAGGAACTATCTTGAGCTGGTGGCCAACTCAATTGAAGACTGGTTGAAAGAGGAAGAAGTCAAATACAAAGAAGAGAAGATAGCTAAGGAAATAGAGTCTCATAAGCTGGAAAAAGCCATGGCAGAAGGACCTTTTGTATTGTCTGCATGTGCTGTGGAAAAACCTGACTTCCCTAAGAAAGCCAGAAGTGGGTATCTTTTTGTTTTATCCTAGAAAATTAAATTTTCGTGTTGTGTGCTGAGACCCAAAGTTGTTCAGAACAGAATTACATACATTTTTTTCACAGGGTAGCCTTGTTTTGTAGTCTTTATAGACTTAAGTATGTTTTGAAATTAAATAAATACACATATTTAAATATTCTGCATAATCCTCTGTTCTGAAAACCAGGATCTTTAATGCCAATTTACATTTACAATAGCTGCGCTTAATGGAATTACTTTAAGGATTACATACAAATATGAATCTCTGTTTAGATGACTGAACATACGAAGAAATGAGCAGTAGTTAAGTAGTTAAAGTAGGCAACAGAGTTCAGGAAAATTCATTTTTAAAAGGGCAGGATAAAAGCTGGAAGTCAGAAGCTGTGGGCTTGAAGCTGAAACTGGAACTGACTAGACTGCAGAGCAAACTTTAATTACAAGCAACATTTTGGATAGTGAAAATTGTAAGCAGTTCATACAGTAACTGTTGAGCAGACAATAAAATCTGAAACCCCGTTTGACAAAAGAGAACTTCTGTCCAAATTGTCTATTTGTGTATTTAAATGGTATTAACAATTATTTGTTATTTAGCCTTTGCCTTGTTCACCTTCTTTGGGAATGTGCTTTGAAACCTTCTAGTACTAGCAATTAACATTTACAAAAAGAGGAATGTTATTCCTCAAGCCAATTAACACATCTGATTATAGTTTGGAAACCGAAAGGACAGTTCCGACTTCTAAATCATGATTTGTACCTATCTAGCTGTCACAGGAGCTAGGCTGAGTCTTGCCCATCTAGTGCCTCATGACAGATATGATTCATACAGTAGTTCACTTGCTGAAAGAAGATAATCACCTTTAGCTGAGATTTGCAGACGGCTAACAGTATATTTAGATGATTCCAATTTCACTGGCAGTGCTGTAACCCACACTGCAACTTTTACTTTTGAGTAAGTAGAAGTTCCTGACAGCGTGCTTTAATCTCTTCTAGCAGGTAAATATTGGGTATCCAAGCATGTTATAAAACCCACACACCTAGAAAGATACCCTTTTCATGAGTCATAGATGCTATAAAGCCCTAATAGTAAACAGGGAATATGGTAAGTGTTTCTTTAGTGAAGGTTTGAAGGTTCAGACAGCATTTCTTCACTTTTTTGACTTGAAAGTCATATCTTGTAATATCTATTATTCTGGTATTGAACTTGTTCTGGCATTTGGTGAGCTGATTAAAGCACTGGATCTGAATTCTGGAACAGTGGTAGTAGCAAAAATAATAAATACTGCTTATTGTTTATTCAGCATTGCTCATCTGCATTAAAAAAATCTTGTTGCAGGAGCAACGTCTTCAATAGCAAGAAGCAGAGAGTGAGTCTTTTAATATGTTGATATATTATTTAGCATATTTGGTCCCCAGTTATGTCTGTCAAGTAATACTAGTTGCCAGATAAGTGTCTTTCTATTTTATCTCTAAAAATATTTAACATTTTTTAATCTTTTATTAATTAACATCTTTATTCTACTTTTATACTTTTTACTATTTACAAATACATATTTTTTTACTTGCACTTTTATTTTTCCATTTTTAAAAATTATTCAATTTTTATATGTTTATAACCTGATTTATTCCCCTTTCATTTCTCAAAGGCAGCACGTTAGGACCTGAGAGCATTATGGAGACTAATCCAGAATCTCAATGCATCAATGAAAAAAGTCCTTTTATCAGAGAAGGTTCTCTAAAGGTGAGGCAAAAATATGTATGTTTCTGAAATGGACTAAATAACACTGCTTTCCCAGGAAAGTAAGCCTTCATTCTTACGTAGACTTGAGTCAGTCCTCTTAGTTTTTCTGCTCTTGGCTATTTTTTGTATACTTTATTTTTTCTTTCATTTATTCCTCATTGCTTCAGTTATGTTATGTTATTTTCTTAAGGTGAGACTGTTTGTAGTTACACTGGACATTCCAAAAGCAATTCATAATTGCAGAACTAGGAAATGAGAGTTATGGATAATATCCTACTTCTCACTGAAGTTTACTGGATGTGAAATTTTCTGAAAGTAAAACATAAGATCTAGATTCATGGAAGTACTTATGTACCCAACTCCTACTTTCACTGTCTACATCTCTTTGAAATGAAGGAGTGTAAATACGGTACCTCAGAGTTCTCTTATGACAGAGAATCCCATTTTATAGACATAGACCATGGTCATGCACTACAGATTAATTGACTTGCCTAGGTTCACACTGTAAGTTTCTGGCTGAGGTAGGAGTTAAGCACATGTTTTTTAAGTCTTAGCATTGGCACTATCCATTACTTTGCACAAATCTAGCTTAACCAATGTTGTGCTCCCCTGCTTTTTTTGACTCCTCACAGGCATAGTATGTCTCATCTTTCTTAGAGTGTGTAATGCTCTGCACTTAAACTACTGATATTGGAATGTAGATATGAAATGGCATTAATCAGTTCCTGGGTACTCAACTTGAGCTGGCATAGTTCAAGTTAGGCTAGTGCCTAACTTGTAACTGTGAATGCTTACCATTTCTTCCACAGAAATGCTTGTGCTTTGGTATGCTTAGAATATAAAATGTTACAAAGCCCTAAATACTCTGGAAAATCTCGGATGTCTCTTGTCTTCCTGATACAAGTTGGTAATTGTGGCACTGATACCTCATTCCTCTTTCCAAAAAAGAATAAAATCATTTTATCTCACAGTTGCATTTTTTGAATAAACTAATACCAGTGGTGCATTCTGATTTGGTGATAAACATTGTGGAAAAGTGCACAACAAAATCATTCTTTTATGACTGAATGTGTAAGATACAAATAATCGTCTGTTATGTCTGCTGTGGTCAAGAATGACTGATACTGTGGATTGAATGAGTCAGTAATTTTATGCAAAATATAGTGTGTAATATTGTGAAACTGTAGATGTGTTTGGAAAACACAAGTGACTTAGAACATCGGTTTCTTTGAGTTTGTTTACTTACACTCTTTTCAGCATGCACATATAAAATATCTTTTAATACAAAGAGAACCACAATAATTTGAATTCCTAACATTTAATGTAGGCTTGGAAGGAGGAGCAGGAGCGATTACTAGAGGAAGAACAACTTAAGGAAGAAAACAAAAGAAAAAAAGAAAATTTGGGAGGTAAAATGAAAGGACAGGAGATAATAATACATGAAGAAAGTAAAGGTTCCAATAAGAAATCTTCCAAAGAGAAATTTAAAGATGAGCCAGCAAAAGCCCCTGAACTTGAGGAGGATCCCATCATCCCAGAACCACATTCTGAGAAAGTTTATAAGGTAAGGAGTCATATTATTGCACCATGTTAGGAAAGTGCTAACTGTTTATATATAGAGTCAAAATTACAGCAAAGCTATTATCAATTGTGAAATTGGAGTTCAGGGCAAATTAAGCCTAACTAGGTCTTGTCTAACTCCATCATTTTAGCAGCAGATCTTCTCCTAAAAGTTATGGAAAACAGTTTCTGATGTTTAAGGTTATTCTACACAAGACTATTTAATTAACTTGGATTTTTTTTGCGTATATGATATGAACACCAAGATAAGTTGATCATGGTTTTGTGCCCATGCAAAGTATATTTATGGGATGAATTTTGCCTAAAAACGAGATTTTCATGGGAGAGAATAGGAAAGGGGAACATAAAGACATGTTCCAACTCCCATATTCAGGGACTGCTAGACCTAGTTGAAGTTCTGGCTGTCCACATTTGGAATCAAGTAAAAGGAGTTCACTGTTTCTTCCCTTTCCTATTTCAAAATTCATGTTCTTGGAGTGCCTACATACAAGGTATTCTGCCTGTTATACTAAAAGAGGGATATTTCTTACAGAGGGAACTCTGCGCTAGTTGTGTCCAAAGTTTTTAGGCAGTTTTCACTGCTTTATATTTGAAGAGTCTAATTATTGCATCCAAAACTTGCATAGTTCAATATATTTTTGTCTAAACTTGCTTGAATACAGAATTCAAACTCGGATATATCACGTTTCAGGCTGAACTTACTGAGTGCACTCACATAGTTCTTGCTAGTTTGGGTCTCTTTGGAAGGCACAGCAATCTAGGAATCAGATTTATAGTGTTTGAATTCCAAAATCTAGAGGGTAGAAAGCCGAATCTTTATCTGCCCTTTATCTGATCACATAGCATTGTACTTTGTTTCTTCGTAATTGGCCAGAATTTTTCTTTTCTTACCATTATATGTTAAGCCACCAGTCTACTTGCTACTCTTCAGTTTCCATGATGACTGCATGCCACTGAAGGACCAGATTCTGCTCTCATGCATAACAAGTTACTTCAGTTAGTAACTGAGAACTTATTTGGATATGAGAATAACATGCTATGTATTTGCTAAAGTTGTTATTACGTTAGTTAAATATCTAAGTAAAAAATGTTGACCAGAACAGTGGGATCTTGAGGATCTGTCCTTCATTTGCCTCTTTCATGGCTTCTGTCTTTCTCATTTATGCATAATCTAAAACTTGTTTTTCCAGTTTCTTGGCTACAATACAGGGGAGGATCTCATTCAAGTATCAGGAACCAATCAGTATCTTTTCCCATCTGATGGAGGACAAATTCAAGTAGAGAAGATAGAATTTGTAAAAGGTGATTCTTTAATGCTTTATGCTCTGCTTTGACTCAGTTACTAACTGATGGCATAGTTTCTTAATCCATAAATGCTTTTTCATGTTTCAGTAGTAGAAATTCAGTTAAAGATATTGTGAGAGTACCATGTAATTCCATATTAGCCTCTATCACTACTAATGTTTACATTTTCCTGTAGTATGTTAACAATTGAGAGATAAAGTACCAGAAAATCAGAAATTTAAAAAAAATCAGTTCATATTTATCTGTTCGATGGCAACCAATGCATGATATTCAAAGTATGCATTTTCCAATAATTTGTCCAGTCAAATGCAATACATCTAAGCAATGGGGTTATACTGCAGCCTCTCAGATCTAATTGTCAGGAAGTTGTTGAATATGTAGTCCAAACTCAGCTAACCTTAATTGTGTCTTCTTCATCTACTACAAAGCAATTCATTCCACTTCCGAACAATTTTCTTTTTTGTGTGCTTTATAGTTGCAGGTGCAGGGTTTTTTTTGGGTGTGGGGCAGTTCTGAAGCCTGATGGGAGCAATAATAGCATTCCATTGCTTTGCAGGTCTAACTTTGGTAAAGGTGAAGGTGATAAAAGACAACCACAATTTCTTCATTCATATCACAGACCCTGAGAAAAACTTAAAAGAAATCGAAGTGCAAGAAATCAATGAAGAACAGAAAATTATATCAGGTCCGTGGATTGACATAACTGATATAAAGAATTAATAGTTTGACATGTAATCATAGAATAGTTTGGGCTGCAAGGGACCTTTAAAGGTCATCTAGTCCAACCCCCCTGCAACAAGCAGAGACATCTTCAACCAGATCAGGTTGCTCAGAGTCCTGTCCAACCTGACCTGGAATGTTTCCAGGGATGGAGCATCTACCACCTCTCTGAGCAACTTGTTGCTGTGTTTCACCATCCTCATTGTGAAAATTTTCTTCCTTCTATCTAGTCAAAATCAAGCCTCTTTCTAGTTTAAAACCATTACCCCTGTCCTATCGCTACAGGCCCTGCTAAAAAGCTTGTCTCCATAAATTCCTCCTAATGGCAGAGGGTAAATAAGATCAGTGTTCTGTAAACACAAGTAAAAATCCAGTTGGCTGACTTAAGCACCATGTAGAGAGATCTTACCAAGATGTAGAAGCACAGTACAGGTCAACAGATGCAAACCAATCTCTTTTCCAAAGCAAGGAAATCAATGAAAAGAGTCACCATTCCTTAAGAAAATAATTTTCTTCTTTAGTGGAGGACTCATGCAGATCTTAATGTGGCCTGCGAAAGCCTAAGAAAATGCAAACTATGTCCATTGTGACCAGAATAAATATCTGCCCTTGAAAGGGAAGACTTCCCCCTTTGAACTAGACCTCCTTTTGTGGGTCAGATGACCATAGCGTTAGTGCCTCCTCAAGATCTTTGCTGTGGAAACAGATCTTTCTGCAGTTCAGCAACTTCTACTGTTAGTTGACATATTGCTAACACTCAGAAAGCATTGAATCCAAATCCTTTCTGAATCCAGGTGAGAGTGTTTCCAAGAAGGATGCCAGCCTGTAGCAATCTGTGTATATGTTTGCCAAAAGCACCGTGGAATTGCTTTCAGTGAACTGGAGAGTGTTGGAAAAGTATAGCTTTTCGTAGGTGTGTAAGCTCTTTTAATCTAGAGCTAGCTTTAGAAAGCGTCCTGCCCTTGCTGCTCTCCTTGGCTTCAGCTGCCACCAGTGATCTAATTGTAGGTTGTTTGAATAGAAAATTTTATCCCTTCCACAGATGAGATGTTTCTTGTCTGCCCTTCTGAAAGTAGTCCCGTATCACTCTGGGGTCTGCCAGATGGTACTTTCAGTCACCAGGGTGTTAGCCTCTGAGGCAAGTTGTATTCACCTGGCATGAGTGAGAGGCTTTCCTCCTGTGTAAACAGGAGTACCTTGTAGAAAGGCAGTAGAAAAGAGAATAATCAATCCACTCTAATACTTTGCAGTGTCTGAATGGTACAATGGTACGCTTTTAATGCAGTCAAAGTGTCAAAACAGCATCCTACAGGTGATAGTTATCAATTAACATTGCAATGACAGACAGTAAAAAGGAGCAAAGGTCTCAGCACGTGTGCCTTGTTCATGAAAGAACCGGGAGATGGCTACGTATTGGGTGCCTGCCTTAACCTTCTTTTGCAGTCTTTGCTGCTTCTCACAGTTTTAAGAAGCTGTTCCCCATATTGGAAATCCCTAGGATTTCTTCTTACCAGCAGAACGTTTCTTTAAGGCAGTAGGAGTTGAACTAGAGGCAAGGTAGGATCCAGTGTCATTGTCTTGGAGGTGTTACCTGGCATAGTTCATGCGGTTTACGTACTCATGACATGACATCTTGTCTTGCACCTCTAAGTGAGCTTGTCTCCCAATCCACTTTCACAAACGCCAGACATATCTTTGGATCTAATTTCTCAACTTTTTCTCCTTTCTTTTACTTTCTCCTCAAGGTATGGTCCCTGTGACAGTATCTGAGACAGTGACTTTTATTAGTGCATAGGCCACGTGATAGAAATGAGCAGTCTAGCATTATTGTCAGCCAAGTAGGGAATGGAAACAAGGATTTTTGACTCAAGAGCTATGTTCTTCTGCTGTTTAAATTCACAAAGACTTTTTGCTAGTTGTTGCTATTAAACCTGTTTTTACACACCTAACAAATTCAAATGCAATTTCTAGATTAAAGTTAACAGCTCTATTATGCAAAACTGATTATTATATACTACCTTATGAATGGAATGATATGGTTTTCCCCATTCTGTATTAATCTGTTTTACAGGTTAGTCATCCACATTAGGTGCCACTGTTCACACCAGTCATTGGTTTGCAGGTCAGGTGGTTCTGGTATGTTTTGCTATCTTTAAAATTCATTCTAATATTTTTAAAGGAAAATTGAAAAATCAAAAGAAAGCTGTGAGCAAGTTTGGATCTTTTTCAGCCACCTTGGAAAATGGAATCCAGCTGTCTCTGAGCTATTATGGACCTACAGGGAAGACATCAGGTAAAGTAAGCAAATAGAAGAGGATATTTGAGAACCATAGGGGAATTTTTTTTTTTCCTTCATACACTCCTTAACCCAATAATTTGTTGCATGCAATTCTGCCTTTCTCAGCAGCTGTTACTACATGGTGGGGAATTTTCAGCAAGGCTCAAGATGAGATTACATTGTCAAGAATATTCTATGATTCAAATTTCAAAATGGAGGGAGGTCTCCATGCTTTTTTACTTACTGTGAAAACAGAGCAGTGCAAGGAGAAACTTGCAAGTATTGTTATTAAGTAGCTCAGCAAAATCAGCCAATTAATTTGAACCAAAGAAAATGTGATTTGCTGAGGAGTCTTCTTGGTTTTCCAAGAAATAATATTTTTGTAAACTTATATAGGTGATTATGGAACTTTCATTTTATGTTAGGATTTTGACTTTAGGTTACAGTTGTGCAGACATAATGAGGGATTTCTCTCAGCCTTTCAATAAACACATTCACCAACTGGAAGCAATTGCTTCACAAAACCACAGTGAAAATAGCATCTGCTTTTACCAAGAGCTTTTTGTTTCCATTACATCTGAAAGGCCACTGAAACCATCATACGGATAAAAGTAAAACCCTCCTCTGATCAGAAAATAATCCCAACATTTTTCAGCTCTTAAAATATGAAAACATTTAATTGAATGCATCTTTGTGTGGACTGTGGTAAACCATTCAACTATACACTCAGTTTTAATTATTCAAATATGTTTTACAAATTAATTACTAAAAATGGGCTTTTTAAACTTGAGCCAAGGGAGTATCCACAATGTAGTGGCCTGTGAAAACTTGTATTTTGGCATAAGAGAGACATGTCTAATTAAACACCTACATGTCAGCTGTAACGTTCAGGCTTTTTCACATGTATCCTATTTCTAAGCATCATCTTCTACATTAGAATAATCCTTGCCATGTTGAGCTTTAGTGCAGCACGGCTGACTGTCATTCTTTGATTGTTTGCAGTTTTTCTACAATCACTTACTTATGGCTAATTCCCCTTGTGGGTGTTAGTATCGTAAGTGCTCTGAAAAATTCTGACCAGAAATATTCTGTCTCAGACTATTCTCATATGCCATCCGTCCCTACCATAGAATGGTATGCTGTGTAATCTGCAGTTTCTCTCCACTGATTGGTTAAATTGAGTGTGAATTACTCATTTTCCTTGCATTACTGAAGTAATTTTCTGGAACCTCTCTAATTCGCATTTTTCTTATTGTTTTTCTCATTTTATCTCTTCTCTCTTCCTTTTAGGGAAGCTAAGATGACAAAAGGCCTGAGGCTGTTTGCTGGCTTTATGCATCTTTTTTATTTCTTAGTTGAATGTTAGTATTTGTTTACATTTTGAATTATTTGTTTTCTCTGGCATGACCAAAATCTAACTTCAGACCACCTTACAACCAGACTTAGAAGTAAGCTCCTCATCGCTTTGTGAACTGCTTGAGCACCTGCGGGATTTTTGCCTCTGGGTATTATAGAACCTTTGCACTTGCTCTTTGTGCCTTGATGAAATCATGAGAGTACAACTCCAAGTGCTAGAGATCTGTATGTGTGTGCAGGAGGAAGGAAACCTTCCTTAATCTGACAGTCCTCTGGAATTTCACATCTCTCAAGATTTCTAAAGATACTTTCCCTCAGTCTTAACAGTCCACTCTTTTTTCGTTGTTACCCTCATACACTGTGTTCTCATTTTTCAGGGCAACAAGAGTAAAGGAGTAGGTGAAATTTCCTTAGGGCTCAAGAGCCTATAGCAGCTTCTGTTCCTAAATTCAGCACTCAGAAAGTAGTGTCATCTGAAACTGAGCATGCTCCACTTCATAGCATGGGTACCTGTGAAGTATAGCTCCCCTCACTATATATAAGAACTTCCTTATACCCAGTTTGCAGTGCTCACATGGACATTTATACTCACCTGACAAGATGGATTACATTCGCTAAAGATTTTATTGGACAGTTGCCTCAGAATCCTTCATTTTGGCTGTCCTACTTCTTTGTGGAGCACTAGCTCTGTCAAAGTTTATTAGTCAGCTGTTTCTTCTCACCATCCAGCTGGAGATGGGTACTACCACTTTGTTTATTCCATGGCCATGCTGTCAATAAATGTGTATCAGAATGGACCCAGTGGAGAATTTTAAACTTTCCTATTTTATATACTTAGCTGAGAATTTATCTCTAGCATATTACAAATAAAACAGATTTATTCATCTTTCGTTAGACTTCTAATAACCTGTAAAAGCCACGCAGCATAAATTTCAGTACATGAAGGCAGAGTCACCTAACAAAGCATCAGATTCCCATGTATCAGCTAATGAAAATGGGGATTTCAAAAATCTGAATTTCCCTTTCAGGGAAATATCCTTTTCATGGATATATTCAGATATCTGTGCATTTCCCTAATGCTGACACCAAGACAAAAACTGAGATTGAAGGCTTAAAATCTGAGGTGGAGAAGGCTTGTTATCCATGGACTCTTAAATAGGACTTTATCAACAGATGTTCTAATAGTTTCTTCTAGCCTTAGGTTCTTAAATTTTAGGTTACCTTTGCAGTTTCCATAAATCCAGAAGCATCCAAAAGGCAAATGAACATGCAGGCAGCCTTATTTTTAAGGTGGCCTCTGCATTTTCTTATCTGCAGAGCTAAAACCATCTATGCCAAAACCTTTCTGGAAACAGTGGACATAGGAGCACTTAGGCTTACCTTTTATCTCTTTCAGCCAAAAATATACTAAAACGTCATCTGCATTACAGAAAATGCTATGATCTCACACCAGAATGGTTCTATTAGCATGCTTCCAGATACATTTCTTTCCTTCTTTGTCTGAATGTGATTTGGCTTGCAACTTCTCTAGGAATTATTTAACTTTTCTTTGCCTGATGTATCAGTTTTCACATTAAATAAGATTGTTCATTGGAAGAAGCAGAATTAAAATGTAATTTTACCAACACGACAAAAAAGGGATTTTTGAAAGTCTTCCTAAAGACATTCTTGAAATGACTGACTTGTTTTTAAACTTCAAACTTTGTAGAAACTACTAAGCAAATCAAGCTTGCTTTATTTATTTAACAATAGGTTTTCAAAAGATAGTTTCTGACATCATCGTGTTTTGCTCACTGGTGTTTTCAGTTCTTATCTATATAGGTGTGGTTAAAATGTGGATAATAACTTGCTCCATCTCAGGTAATGGGTTTTCCAAAGCAAATAATAATTAAATTGCTTAAATTGTCTGGATGGGAAACAATGTGTTTTTTTCATGAGTTGTAGGTTTGGGACCTAGGCTGCCTTCAAGCAAGACAAGATGGTTTGGGGAAAAAAAAAAATAATTCAAAAAACCCAGAACTGGCTGGGTTTTTCTGATTAAAGAGAAGTGTCAGTTCAATGAAGAAAAAATATTTTACAGAAAATCTTAGTTTGTATTAGTTTTATTTTCAAGAAACTGTTTTGGAAGGCAGCATGACTACTTCCTGTCAACACGCTTAGCAGATTGCCCTAATGCTTGGCCTTTAAGAATTGGGAGAGTCTTCACAAGTCTAGATTATCAGAATCCTTCTGAATCTTTATAGCAAAATAGAGCTATGTAGTGCGAAACTGATGGAGTCAGTCCATGCTGATTCAGCACATGATAAAGCATAACAATCGTGATAATTTCCTGGATACTAGACTAAAAATGTCTCCACCTGTCTCAGAATTCTGGGGGTAAAATTTAAATTGTATTTTCTATTTTTGAGAAGGGATGACCTGTGGTAAACAATAGTTTCAAGATGCCTTTTAGGCTGAGGAGTAGTCAGTCTATGGAAAGATTTTCTAAATAATTTCATTCAGTCCCTCTATCTGAAGTTATAAACCGCCCCACTGAGGTTATTATTTCAAAGGTAATTTAGTGTACAAAATCTTGTTAAGAAATAAAATGTGGCCATCTACATTTATGAAACTTAATTGCATTAAAAATACTGTTTTTCCCTTCCTTAGATGATAAAACAGATCCTGTCCTAGCAAGAATTCTGAACATCCCTTCTGTTCATATTCCAACCATAATTTCTCCTGTTACATCAGCTTCAGGAAAAAAAGATAAGTCTGTCAAACAAAAAGCAGGAAAATCTCTGCCATCTACAAAAGCAAGCCATAGTGAAATAGGCCCTCCACCACCTGATGACCTGGTAAAGCAAGAAGGAGGAAAGGTGAGAGAATAGATATTGTTCAATGAACACAGAAAAGAAACAAACAAAAAATTCAAGTACATAAACTTACGTAATAGAAGCATATATTCTTCTTAGAGGGCTTTGACCTGTGCCTTAACAAATTCCTAACAATTTATGGTGCTTCTAAGGATATGTTTTACTCCTCCACTTGTTCTCAGATGTACATATTGGCAGCTATTAATGAAGCTAGCTTTTACAACTCTATGATGTAGAGCAGTGTGTCTTCCATGGTCCACATACTTTTGTCAGTTTTGGCTTTACAGTTACACCTGTTACACTGAGAAGCTTTTTGGCATTAAAACATGTGAGTGGGAGAGGCCATATCAGTTCAGAAATGGGTCACAGTTCCCCTCTGCAAAATTACTAACCTAGATTATTTCAGGTCATTAGCAAACTATTGGCAGAATGTTGTAGGCAACCACAGGAGGTTTGTATGGTCCAGTGACCTCACAGGTAAGCCAGAGTACAAGTTACATGAGTTACATGAAAAGTTCTCAAAGAAATATGGGAGGAGATATTAGCAGGATAGCAGAAGAGGATGCAGGAGTTTTCTTTTTGAGATGATTTAAGCTCTTTTCTTTTTTGATATTGTTTTCTCCAACCAGCAGCGTCCCAGAAATGGACACAATTAAAACACAAAACAAACTCTGAGAGAAGGACAGAAATGAACATGAATAGTATTGAGAACCAAATTAATTATCACCTTCAGTTTAGGAAAGGACAGTCTTCTGAAAACAGGCATGATCAGAACACAAAGCAATGAGGTCCATAAACAGTTTCATGTAACACTAATGCTCTAAAATATACTGACTGGGATAATTCTTTAGTGATAGTTATGATAAAAAGCTATCCCTTTTGACCTAATCAAGTTACAAAAGAGTAGCATTTCTAGATAATGTGCTTGTTAGGTGTAGTTCTTAATATCTTTCCAGACTAATGGCAAAAATCTTTAAAGCATATAGTGGAGTGTTTTAAATTTCCCTCTACTTGGTTCCATCTTTAATCAAGTACAGCTGAAATGATGCAGAAAGAACTGCTAATAGAATATCTTGGTTCTCACCCTGAGCCAAATGTAAGTCCAATCTACTGTAATACTTCATGACCAATTATTTTCCATTAACCCAGTCATTCCTCCCTCTTATGTTCTGCTTCTTCCATAGGTTGGTGGGTGATAATGTAAAGAATGTGAGTGGCACCAGGTCTGCGATCTTTTCCTGCACTGTTTTCTCTTTTGTCCTATTCCTCAGAATTTCTCCATTGAAAATTAACATTGGTTTGTCCAACTGTGGTGGCTTCCAATTCCAGAGGCATTCATGAAACTCTACTTCAGTTCTTGTTACCATTTTCTAGGGCACTGCCCTGAAAAGGTTCACCTTTTTTCAGAACTGTGTCTTGGAAAACTGGTCTTTTGTCTACTCCGGTTACTTTTAGCCACTTCTCCGTAAATCACTCTTGCCCTCAGAGGCTTATGAGTTATCTTTTCAGTCCCCTTGGCAAGGGAGGTTGAAAGGAGATCATAATTCTGTTGACAGAGCTGGACTGAACTGTTCAAAGAGGTAGAATGGGCAATATGGAAATAAAAGGTTAAATGCAGTGCAGGTTTAGTAGAAACAGGAGATAGCTTCCATTACAAAGCAAATGAGAGGAGAGAGTAATAAGAAAGACAAGAATGAACACATACTGAGAGTTGTAAGAATAGCCTTTGGAAGACTCTCTAAACAGTACCTATGCTGCTACCGTGGTACCCAGTGGGTGAAGTAATGCTGTGGCTCTAGTTGCAACAGGGATTCTGTCCATATCCACAAAAAGTCCCGCTGACCTAATTTCAACAAGTTTACCTAGGTATTTAAAGAGCATGAGCATGGAAAGTGGTATAGGGAGTTGCCAAACAGCGCTCAGCATAACATACAGCAAATTTTTGGCACAAATACCCCTACCATTAAAATTCTGTCTGGAGGACATCCAAGTTCTTCCTTTTATTCCAAAAGGCTTCCTACTATTTGGTTTAGTCTGTCTTTGGATAGAGAGTATCCATATTAGTGCATACAGCACCCAGCACCCAGCTGTGTGAGTCTGCAGGTATTTTGGAGGACAGGATTAGAATCCAAAGTGAACTTGACAAATTCACCTGGACATGGTCTGTAAAATAGGATGCAATTCAGTAAGAATAAGTGCTACATTCTATAATTACATATAAATAATCAATATATATCTACAGAGTGGGTAACTGTTCTACCAATAACAGTTCTACAGAGAAAGGTCTGAGAGTTGCAATGGATCACAAGCTATACATAAGTCAACAATGCCATCTTGCTGTGAGAAGGGCAAAGATCACATTGAGGTGAATAAACAGGAGTATATCCTGCTAAATATGTGAAGTTATTTTCCATGTAGGGCTGGTAGGGCTTCAGTTGAAGTATTGTGTCCAGTTAGGATACTGCACTGCAAGAATAATGTGGGCCACAGTGGAGAGTTTTAAAGAAAGTACCAGGAAAGATCGGAAGTCTAGAAAACTTGACTGGTGGGGAAAGATTAAAAGACCTGGCTTGGGTTTGTTTGATATAGAGTTGAGGGACAGAATAGCCTTCTGTAGAGAGTTAAAGGGACACCATCATCTCTTAGCTAGCCCATTTAATCAGAAGAAATAATCAGAAGTAAACTAATTTTCTGCAAGAGAGGTTCAGGCTAACCGATAGGAGTGTGTCAGTAAGGTTAACCAAGGTCAAGCACTGGAACAGATTTCCAGGAAACATGCAGACCTGGAAATTTTTAAAATAGGTTACATTACCAGTTTTCTCTAACAATGTAGGTATAGTTGATTTTATTTTTTTACCATTATCCAGGGAGAAATATGACAACTGAGAGTTACTTCTGCCCTATTCTGTGACTTCTACCCCATGACTCTCTGACTATGATCTTAGGGTATTGAAAGTAGCCTTAATTACCCAGTAATATTATGTAAAGTAACCATAAAATGTACACCATTCTTTATGCTGAAAAACAGGTGGCAAAACATCTGCCTATTTTCCCCTATATTTCCATTCCTAAAAATCAAGAATATAGAGTAATATCAGGACAAGTTCTCTCTGTTACCTCTGTCTGCAACTCAAAACTCTTTTCATCTTATGACTTACTGTCATAGTATAATTCATTGTCACCTAGGTTTCTTGGGGGGTGACATTAAGGAGTCCATTGTTGCATTTTTTCCCAAATGTGCCAGGGTCTTCAGGCATTCCTTAGATCAACCTCATCTTTTCTAGTCATCAGAACAGTTTCCACTACAGAGCAGCACAAAGAGAGTTACATGTTTTGACTGCCAAACATTCCTTCCTGTCCCCTTCTCAAGTCAGTGCTGTATTTGCATCAGACTGGAAGTACTGCTCTACTTTTGTGCTCTTTTGATGATTATAGGTAAAATAACTGATGTGCAACTTCAAGAATTATTTCATGCTTTTCTGCTTCACATCCATTTATTGTCATCTCATCTTGGCACTGTGCACAAGATAGCATAATGAGTCAGCAAAATGAATAAAGTTAGGATGGGTTGTTCTTCAAGCGTTAATAAAGAGGAATGAAAGAAGATAGCATAATCAAAGAAAATCAGCTAATGTTTCCACTTCAGAATCCATACTCTCAAAATGTTAAAAACGCGTGGTAGAAGGCACTTTTTTTTTAATGTTTTGTTACAACAGAAATCTGTAGTCTAATTTTTTCTTTATTCTTTCAAAATGTGGAATAAAACTAATTCATGTTTTGTTCTGTAGATGGAAATGGAGGGAGGAGCTTCCCAAATGCAAATGATGTCAAATGCTCTTGCTTTCCCAAGTTTGAACATCTCCTGTCCCAATGGACTAGTATTAACTTTCCTTGGTGAAAGTTTTGGAGGTTAGTTTTCTGAGCCACTGCAAAGTAAGGAATTTAAAAAGAATTTAAAATTACAGAAGAAAATTATTATTGTGTTGATGGGTTTAGATGTAACTATGAATTTTTTAACGTCTCAAATTGATAAGTCTGGCATAATGTCTATTTAATAGTATTTGCAATATAAATAATGTGTTTTAATTAAAAAAATGTAAAATCTAGAATTACAAGTTGTTGGACATAACAGATTGGGAGCAGGGAAGCAACATCCCTAAAAAGCACTTGGGAGTCATGTTGGATAATCAGTTGAAAATGCACATATATTGGAATACTAAAGAAAAACTAACACACTCAATTCATAAATGCATATATATCAAGGAATCTTGAGTGATATCAGGAAGACTGTTATGTTATCTATATTTGCACCTCCTTTGGAATCGTATGTACTGTTCTTAAGTCCACAACACAAGATGTTCATATTTTGAAAGACTGAGGGAACAGTAACAAGAATGATTAAAGCATTGGAAGATGTATTTTATGGTGAACTCATGTCACCAGACAACTCAATGTAATTACCAAACAAAGGTCAAAGGAGTGAATGGTACCAGTCTGGAAGTACAAGGAAACCGAATTTTGGTAATAGCTTGTAAACATAGTATACAAAGGTATTATAAATTTCAGGAGCTTGAAACTGAAAAGTAGTACTTTGTACTACATTTAAATTACACTAATTTTTTAATGGTAAGAATGATTAACAAAACTAACCCACACTGTGATGGACTCTCTGCTACTGGATATTTTACAATGGGGTTTTGTAGCCTTTCTAAAAGATACAATCAGTTTCAAACAGAAATAATTTCATGTAAGTCCTTTAGTTTATGCAATCATGTGCATATAGAGAAGACAGTCTTAATAAGCCTTTCTGCGCTTATCGTTGAATTTTTTTTAAAACTTTGATAGGTTATATAGATACTTACAAGTTTCCGTGCCTGACATATCCTTCTGCAATGTTTCATTTCCCAGTGTTTTTGAAAACCAGCATGAGGTTCATCTTTGCATACTGTAAACTGTAGTAAATCTCGGGGTTTTGTAGTCATGCTGTTAGGTTTTGAAGCAGACAAATCTCAATTTTATTGTCATCAGGTCAATTTTAAAAACATCCACCTACAGATGTCACTTAATACTTATGTACAACAAATCTCTTCAGCCCAGGCTGTATTGGAGATACTGAGTATGTGAAAATAGATCAGCACAACTGCAGAGGTGCCCATATCCAGGAATAAACTAGATTTATCACACACACCAAGTATGTGCTAGCAGTAATTCCAACACATCCTATGCATGAGCTGTTGCATAAAAAACAGCAGAATCATTTGTTTTCCTGGCAACCAATGTAACAACATACCTTTTATATATATTTAACTGTTTTTTAAATTAATAAAAAATAAGAATTTTGTATTAAGTAACATTAATAAATGTAGTATGGTACACAAGCATCCAGCACAGATTTATAATCATGTGAGAGAAGAATGTCTTGTGTTTTTTTTTTTTTCCCCACAGAGATCTGAATTACTAGTAAAAGCTTCCCTCATTTTTCTTCTCAGACATCTCCTTCCTTTTCATATCAAAATCACAGAATCATTGAACATCCCAGGTTGGAAGGGACCTCAAAAGATCACCTGGTCCAACCTTTTGTGGGAAAGGGAGCCTAGATGAGATTATCTAGCACCTTGTCCAATCGCATCCTGAAAACTTCCAGCAATGGGGTCTCTACCATGCCCCTGGGGAGGTTGTCCCAGGATTGTTCTCTCTGTAAAAAATTTATTTCTTATATTGATATGAAACTCTCACAGTGCAACTTGTACCCATTGTCCCTTGTCTTCTCCATGTGGCTCCTTGTGAAGAGACAGCCTCTGTCCTCTTTGTAGCCACCCTTTAAGTACTGGAAGATAACAGGTACTTTGTAGTCGCCCTTTAAGACTGTGATGAGGTCTCCCCTGAGCCTTCTCTAGGGAGAAGAGCTAACTCCTTCAGTCTTTCCTCACAGGACAGATTCTCCAGCCTTTGATCATCTCTGTGGCCCTCCTTTGGACCTTCTCCAGTCTATATGCATCCTGAATTGTGAGAACCAGACCTGGACACAGTACTCCAAGTGTGGCCTGACAAGCACTGAGTAGAGCGGAATGATCACATCTCTGTCTCTGCTAGTAATGCCCCTGCAGATGCAGCCAGCTTGACAGATTTTGCCAGTTTAGGGTATATGTGCTCTAATCAATTGGGTATGAAGTAAAGAGGATGCAGAGGGTTTTCAAACATACCTAGTTTGGCAAGGAACTTAAGTTGAAATGCTGAATAGTTGAGGTAAACAGAGCAATTATGTATGCCTGCATGTACTCTCTTGACACAACTGCCATAATTATACTCATTAGCACACTGCCATAATTTAATCTTAAAAACCTTTTTTGTTCAAGTAGACGAAATATCTAACTTCAGTTTCTATACAAACTCAAATTTGGTGAAACTCAGTAACTTTTTTCACCTTTATGGACAATTAGGAAGTTCCTCTCACCTAATGTTGTTCTTCTAGATGTTCAGCATCTGTAATAAATCCATCTTCAAATTTCCCTTATTTTCATTTCAAAAGACTGACACCTCCACAGGAGGATGCAGAGTTTCTGAGTAGATTACTGCTTTGATTGTTCTCTGAAAAACAGTCTGTCCCTTACTCTGTGGATTACAGAGGAAGCCAAGGAGGGTTAGTTCTACTCACCTAATGTTGCATAGCTTCTGTAGACACCATGGTGCTGGGTGTTTGCCACTGTTTGAAGGTGTGCTACACAGTATTAAGTAATTCAGAATTTGTCTTCAGATTTAAAAGGTGAAGCCATTGCAGCTAAAGCTGAGAAAGAGGTGGTAGAGAAAACTGAGGCCAAAGCAGAGGAATCCAAGGAAGAGGAAGTTGAGAAAGGTGAGGCCAAAGCAAATGAAACAAAGGAAGAACAGGTTATGGAAAGTGGAGAGAAGGAACATAAGGTTACAGAAGGTGAAATAAAGCACGAAGATACAAAAAGAGAGCAGACCAAGCAACCTACTCTGGAAATTCTGGTTAGGCAGAGTTATCCCCAAAAGGTAAAGAACTCTCATCTGTATACATCTGTGGCAAGGCAAACAGAACAAGAGGTGTCAAGAGTCATCACCAGCCAAGGAACTGTCATAAAGTACATGATGGATGGATCTACCCAGGTATGTTTAGTAGAATTTATTGAAAGCAGTCTGTGTATGTGATTACCCTTGAACTTGTGCTTGCCAACTGAGATGGAGAAGTGGCCAATATGTAGATGAAGGAGTTAAGTAACCACTGAGTTATGCAGCCATGTCAAGACTAAAATGTTCTTGGCTTTGTTCAGAATCAGAACTTAAGGCACATAGGGAGCTTTAATGATGAAAATTTTAGGCATGTGAAGATTTTAGGCAACTTTGGGATTAGGAAATAGCTGAATATGGTTTTGAGAACAACATTCCTGGACTTAAACATCTGAAGTGTGCATTAGTTAGGCTTTGGGTATTTTTGGCAACACAAAAGCATCCATATATTTTTTCAGTCGCCTAAACAGTCATATGGGATCCAGAAAAGACCTGAACTATTCTTCAGTCCTGCAGACACCTTTAGGTATCCTAAATAAAAAAGACTTCTAATTCCCAAGTACCTTCTTTGTTTTCACGTATTTACGTTGCCCAGAATTCTGGTTCCTTTTAGGTGCTATAGGCTAGGTACCATCTTTGCAGATAACTGTAATCAATCTACAAGCAACTGTCTTTTTAAAGTCTAAGACACTTATGTGTAGTTAGCAAACAGATGGAAAGAGGAATCATCTGTTTTCACTCAGAAACTGTCAAAATAATTCCGTATTTTCCTCAAGTTTTTTCCTAAGTAGACCACAACTCCTAGTACTCTTTACATTCATTCATTACGTTGCATCTTAAACCATTTAGCCAAGATTTCCAAGAAACATATCCATTTCAGAAGTACGTAAAGAAACTAGCTGCTGTATGTCTATATATTCTCAACATAGCATCTCCTGACAGAATAATATAGATCTTATGTGCCTAACATGATTGTACCGTAGTCTTTGTATAAACAGATTATGAGTGCGTCCTTCTTTATATTAACTTAATATTTGTGACTTATAAAGAATATATTGCGTGTAGATAAGCATTCAAAAAAGAAATAGCTAATTACCTTACAGTAACTGTAACTCTTGAGATGTTTCTATATGTTGTCCATTTGTTTTCTACATTGTACTGTCTTCTCCCTAGAACATCTGTACTGTATTTGTAAATTAATTCAGGGATGATTGTTCCCTGCCAGACAGGGAACATGCATATCAAGAGTGTAATGGACAATAGATCTCAGAAACCTATGATAAGATAAATAACCATGACTTCTTTTTGTTAGCTGTCTTGATGGATAAAAAATTAACAGCAATCCTAGACATGTTGAATACCTGAATACACATCAATGTGGCGATACAGATGCATTACCACTGCTACAAAACAAAAATACCACTTAAATAGTCAAAGAACAATCTTTACCATTTACTGTTATAATGCCTATTTGTTACTAAATAGAGTCCCCATTAATTAATTAATATACGTGAACTGCAGCAATTAGCAGTCCTTTCTTTTTGAGATAGCTTATTTATTTCTTGTATTCATTGAGTCCTTTACTTTTTTTCCCCCCCCCATCACCCACAATATCCTAGGAACTATTGCATTTGCGACACATTCTTTTGAGACTTGCTGTTAGTGTTTGAAGAGATTTTAATCTCTAGTATGTCCTTGATTGCTTGCAGATTCTGTTTTCTGATGGCACAGTGAGTAGGAGTCCTGATTCAGGCCCTCTCCTACCACGACCTACAATTCCAGATAACGTGCAACTCTTAAAAGAATCAGAGCCTTCGCCTAAGACCAGCGCTAAGAAAGGTAACATTTCCAGTGTTTTGGACAGATTTAAAGTTAGAAGGGCTGATGGTACTAATAAAGGGCATATTTCTTCAGTCTGAAAATTCTGCCAGTGTGAAAAAGCAATTTTATCTGTACTCGGATGCTGCACACTGCTACTTTGTTAACTTCATATCAAATCATTTCTCTCCTACTTCAGATTTTTTTTTCTTCGAACATGCTAGGATTCTAATAAGTAAAAGGGTATATAGGAACTACATTGATAGCAGAGTGATTCAACACAAAGTATTTTAAAATAAATGCTTGTAACTACAGTAGTGTTAAATCCTTACTTATGTGTTACACAGTTTTTAGTCTTGATATTGAGAAATACTTCTCTCACAGAGGACTTACTATGTTTTTCTTTCTCATTGTATGTATTCCAAGGCACCTACTATTGGTCATTATTAATTGGTTGTATGGACTTGTGGAATATGGAATATATGGAATATAACCATTCTTAAATAATTTTGTTTGGCTGAGAAATAACCAAATAATAGTTTACTTCATACCTCAGAGCGTAGTCCAGCATCGCTTTTGGTGCTCCTTAGCACAAAGAATAATTATGACATGTCATAATATTAATGTATAATTTATTGGAAGTATGTGAATAAAAATTGCTGCTGAAGAGAAAAATCTCTCAAAACGAAACTGTCAAGTCATCAAGTCCAGTCCTTGTTCTTAGGATATTCCTTAGGATAACTGGAAGGATGTCTGAGAACTGCCTCGGCACACCGTCTTCTAATTTTCAATCTCAGTATCTGTGGCCAGTGCATATGCTTTATTCCTTATCCTGTATTTGTGATCACTTTTTCCGCTGACCTTTCCTCTCCACTGCTTACTCTTGACAAATTTATAGTGAAAAATTTCACCTCTTTTAGACTTTTTTTTTTCCCCCCTGGGATGTATATGCTGTAAGCCTTTTATACTCCTCTCAGGGCTACGCTATTGTCTTTTGCATTCACATAGCCTAAGTTCTTTTTCTTGAATATGGGAGACCAGAGTTCTCTATCGCATTCTTAGTAAGATCTCTCTTTCACAATGGAATCTCCATCCCTTTTCTTCTGGTGCACCATAGGATTGTGTTTTCCTTTTCTGTCACCATATTTTCACACTGATAACTTGTAGTCATTCTGTATAGACAATACTTCCAGGTCTTTCTTTTCTTCTACTGTAACAAACTTGTCTGAAGCATAAATTATTTTTATTCCTTTCAAATTGCATTCATTTCATTAAATTTAATTCTAATAGACTCTATCAAATTCCTATTACTTTAATCTTCAAGGTCATGAAACAGTTTTGGATGCTTTTTTTCCTGTAATCCATTCAGCTTTTCTTCTGCATCGATATTCCCTTCCAAAGTCATGCCATAATCAGATGTCATTAGCATGCTGTTTACTTTTTCTGTGTCATTAATGAACACATTAAATAAGATTAGTTCAAGGGCACACCTTTGAGTAACAGCACTTGTAATTTTCCACCAGCCTGATAAATAGTTCTTCTTTCAGTGCTGTCAAAACCAATACTCACAGAAACTCTTCACTTTATTGATTTTGTATTTTGCTTTAGAGAATACCAAGTCTGATACAGAAATTTTTGTTTCTGCAGGAAAAAGTAGTGACAGAAACAGTATATCACACCCAAACAAGGACGAGTTTTTTGAAGATACTGTGCAGGGTCTGGTTAATTCTGAGCAACCTAAGGAGAACCAGGCAGGAACCTGGATAACAACAACTCCATCAGGCATTCGAGTGGGCACTGAGGGAGCAAAGAGAATGGATCTGAAACCAGTTTTAACCTATCAGGCAACTGACCCAGCTGATGGAACGGTATTACTACTTTTGTGTTATTGTAGCACTGGCTACTAAGCTAAGAGACAGGGCTGCTATCATATAAGTTATAGGATTTGTTCTTTGAACATATATCCTACAGGTTGTGTTATTACACTGTTACTAATACAAAAGCTTTAGATTTTGAAGAAAATGGGAGTCCTCTGTCTCTGCAGTAGATAAAGTTGCAGTAGTCTAGCTTCATCAGAGTTTCAGTACATAATGCCTTGTTTTACAGTTGTTGCTGTTAAAAGTATCACAGAGCTAATATAAGTGAGTATTCCATCATTCTTTCAGGTTATGACTGTACGAGACGATGAAGTGATAATTGTTAAGAAGCTGGATGGCAGCACAATAGTAGATCATGCTGATGGTACTAGGATCACGACTTTTTATCAAAACTGTGAAGAACTATTTATACCAGAGGATAGTGAGCAAACGGGTAAAATCAAAAGGGGAGCACTTATCTCTGGTGTATCTTGTGAAGCAAGTAATTGTCAAAATATACTAAAGAAGGCTCATACCAATAGCCTAGATAACAAATCCACCAGTGCATTCTAGGCTTAATTTGTCTGCTTTGGTTTTTTTTTTAATCAGTATTCAGTGCAAAAATTACATTGTAGCAAACAAGCAAATTTCCTTCTTTCCATGTATGTACTTGCATGATGCACCTTCACCATGAGACCACAGTGCCTGAATTCTAAGTTCATTGTCCACTCTCTACCTACCCTGATACAAGCAGCAAGCTGATTTGAGTCTTAACTGATTAGGTATGTAAGAACCAGGGTATCCTCATATTCCCCAGAGAGGCCATGGACTCACCAACCTCGGAGGTATTCAAAATGTGATTGAATACAGCTGTGGAAAATGCCACACCTAGTAGAAGTGAAACTACATTCACCTGAAACAAGTGGGACTAATGGTCACCTGTGTTTCTTCTGGCTGTCGGTATATTCTGTATGATTAGTTCAGTTGCTGGATAGGTTCTGTAATTAACATGAAAAGTGTATTTACCGTGTGGGTGTCAGGAATGTTGTGCTCAAACGCAGTAGAAAGTTCTGGTTGTAGAACATCTCCCTGTGGAATTTTAAAAATCAAAATAATGACCTCGAACTGGTCTGCCTGCTCCATGGGAAGGTAGTAGCCAGATTAACATACCAGTTTGATTTGTTTTCCTTGATTTCTGCTGCTGAAAAGGAATTTCTTCACATCTTAGAGCTTGTATCACAGGCATAAAAAATTTCAATGATCCAACTTGTATATTACAAATATCCAGATCATTATGGTTAGTACTGTACTTGATAAATTAGAGTACTGTCCTGACCACACTAGCCACAGATGGTTACACACATTTTTTGCTGTTGGATTTTCCTATATTCAGTGCACAGTCCAAAAATTTGAAGGTTGCATATTGTTTACCTAACATAAAATGATGTGATAAAGGGTGTTATGAAGTATGAGGGTCTTTTACTAAGGAGATAAAAGTCCAGCCTTATGAGAGAAAAAGCAAATTGAATCCTAAGACTTTTCATGTTCATGTGCTCCTGTCTTCTTGTTCTGTATTAATACTTAGATGAACCCTTGGAAGCCATCACAAGGAAGGTGAAATGTACGCAAGTAGAGAATCCAGAGTTTGCTACTGTTATAACAAATTGTGAGGAGGGTACCTGTTGTACCATCTTTGGAGATGGGACATCTATTATAGCAAAGCCACAGGGAACATATCAGGTGGGAATTATTTTTGTGACAGTGAAATGTATCTTTGTGTTCCAAGGTCTCTGCCATCAGTGTCTCTCACCTTGACTATTTTAACTCCCTTCTCTATAATCTTCACAAGTCCTATGATTCCATCTCTTTTATACTTTGCCAATAGTTAGATATTGGAGGTCCCAATCGACTGGAAGCTGGCAAATGTCCCAGTTTTCGAGAATGGTAGGAAGGAAGGCCCTGGTAATTACAGGCCTGTCAGTCTCACTTCAGTGCCTGGCAAAATTATGGAGAAGGATATTCTGGGAGTTGTTGAAAAACACTTGAGAGGCAATACAGTCATTGGCCATAACCAGCATAGATTCACAAGGGGAAGGTCCTGCTTAACTAACTTAATTTCCTTTTACCATGATGTCACCCATCTAGTTGACCAAGGGAAGCCAGTAGATGTGTTTTGGGTTTTTTATTTTAGCAAAGCTTTTGATACTGTCTGTCTCAATATCCTTGTGGACAAAATGTCCAGCACACACACAGACAAGTCCATAATACATTGGATGAGCAATTGGCTGATGGATTGAGCTCAAAGAGTTATAGTAAATGGGGTTACATCAGGCTGGCAGCCAGTCACCAGTGGGGTTTCCCAGAGCTCAATTTCAGGGCCAGTGCTCTTTAATGTTTTTATAAGTGATCTGGACACAGGAATCAGATGTACATTAAATAAGTTTGACAATGATACTAAGCTAAGAGGAGCTGTGGACTCCCTCAAGGGTCAAGAGGCCTTACAGAGGGATCTGGATAGACTAGAGAGCTGGCCAATCACTAACTGTATGAAACATAACAAGAGCAGTGCTGGATTCTCCTACCTGGGATGGGGTAACCCTGTTATATGTACAGATTGGGGGATGAGAGGCTGGAGAGCAGCCCTGTGGAAAGAGATGTAGGGCTTTGGGTGGATGGAAGTTGAATATGAATCAACAGTGTGCCCTGGTGGCAAAAAAGGACAACCATGTCCTGGGGTGCATCAAGCACAGCATAGCTAGCTGGTCGAGGGAGGTGATTGCCCCCCCCTACACTGTACTGGTGCGGCCTTACCTCAAGCACTGTGTGCAGTTTTGGGAACCTCAATATAAAGAAGGACATCAAACTATCAGAGTGTGTCCAGAGGATGGCAACCAAGATGGTAAAAGGTCTCAAGGGCAAGACTTACGAGGAGTGGCTGAGGTGACTCCGTTTGTTCACCTTGGAGAAGAGAAGGCTGAGAGGTGACCTAATCGCAGTCTACAACTTCCTCAAGGGAGTCAGTGGAGGGGGATGTGCTGATCTCCTCTCTCTGGTGACCAGTGACAGGACATGAGGAAATGGAATGAAGCTGTGCCAGAGGAAGTTCAGATCGGACATTAGGAAAAGGCTCTTCACTGAGAGGGTGGTTGGTCACTAGAACAGGCTCCCCAGAGAAGTGGTAACGGCACCAAGCCTGTCAGAGTTCAAGGAGCATCTGGACAATGCTCTTAGTTGTATAATTTAGTTTTAGGAGCAGGGAGTTGGAATCAATGATTCTTACGGGTCCCTTCCAACTATTCTATGATTCTATGATATTTCCTCACAACTGTATAGTATATTTAAATTGCAAGATGAAAATTCCTAAAGTTAAAGAAAATATTACAGATATATATACAAAATATAACATCAGCCTAACTCCTAGACCTCATCTTCCTTCTTTCTCTCCCTCTAGTCCCTCAAAACTGGATGATCCAGTAGTAAAGGTCTGAGAGCTCTCCTCTTGATTTGCATCTGTTCTTTACTTTCATGGTACCTCTAAACTGAAGATTTCACCTTTCAGAACTGAACCTCTTCCCGTCTTACTGTGATAGGTTTTACCAATCAAGACAGGCTCTCTTTTCATTGATGAAGATTGCTCAGCAGTTTATACCCATGAAGTTAACAATTTCATCAGCAAGAAAGACGAGAAACAAGCAGGGAAATACATTATGAAACACACTTCCAGCACTATTTGTGAGATGCTAGATCCTGAAGGAAATCTTTTCAAGGTAAAATACATAGATGGAAACAAGTTTGTAAATTTTAAGTAATTTTACCTTATAAACACCTCTCAAAGTCAGCTTGTAGCCTTGTAGCACTACTACTACTTGAAGTAGCCTAGCTAGTCAGAAGGAACAGGTCCTGAATCAGGTCTCTGAAGTGTTCTTGAGGATGTGACGGATTTCTATTTTTTGGTATTTCCCCCTTTTTAGAGAGATTGAAATAAAACACATGGTCTAGAGTTTACCTCACCTGTAAAGTTACCTTAATTAGTGTGATTTGTCTTATAGCAAAACATTATCTCTGCAAATGAGGATTAAAAATGAGAGAGGATATTGGCTTTTCATAGTACTTAATTTTGAGTTCAGGAAACATCATCTAAGTGTCTGTGACCTACATACTGTTTTCTAATTAAAGGTTCTAATTAAAAATTCTAAATGTGACACCTTTAGAGTATACTTCTATTGTTGCAATTGTAATCATTACCATTTTCCCAGATTCCTGTTAAACAGCACCGAGGTTCTGCTGGACATATGCATTAAATACAGTTTTTAACCTGGTTTCCAAGGCTGAAGAAACAGTGCTTATACAAATCAATGCTATCTGTCAATCTCTCCAAAAACAAATTTTGAAGTGATCAACAGAGGGGTAGAAATTTCAAAGATACCAAGTTCCTACAAAATCAATGCAATTCAGAGCAGCGCAGAAGTTGCTTGGTTTCAGCATCAGCACATCCTGCTTTTTCCCAGCTGATACTTAGGGAACAGAAGGAAGGAGGTTGAGGAGGCTGTGGGGCAGTTGAAGCTATTGTGGGAGCAGTGAACACAAGGGATGGGGCGGTGGGGGGGACACTGTAGTAAGAAAGGTGAGATTAATGCTTGGTAGGGATGGCAACCAGCTACAGGTGTAATAGGATTGGTTCTTCCTCTGTCCTGTAGTCACACCTGAGACTGCAGCAAAATGGGTGTGGACTGGGTGTGTAAGATTCAGTTCATGGACCACCCTTTGAATCACTCTGGTTTAAACTGCATCTTCCAAAGGCATCTGTCCTTCAACTGACTACACTAAGAATTAGAGGCATTATTATGCCTTGTGTGCGTATGTTAATGGACGTAAGTTAATAATCACAAGAAGGAAATACTTTAGAAATTCACTCAGATTATCTGAGACCATATTTTTTAAGTGAATAAATGCCTAAATGGGACCCCTCTATACATATATACCCATATATATATCTATAGCTATATACAGGTAGATAGATATAAATATGTAATCTGTTTCTATATCTCTTCATATATCAACATGTATATAGCTGTGTATATTTTTATACATACATGTATACACCACATATATATAGGTAGATAGATAAATATATAATGCATGTATATATAATTTATATCTCTTCATATGTCAACACGTATATAAATGTGTGTATATGTAGGGGTATATATTTATACATACATTCACCTATATACCTGTATATAGGTGAATATATACACACACCTGTATGTATATACACGTTTTTATATATATACACACATTTATATGTACACATATATATAAGTATATATGTATGTACTCTGTAATTATTAACTAATGTATTATCATATAGACATTTATATATACTTATGTATATATTTGTGTGTATCTCTGTGTGTAGGTATAGGTACCTAGATACATATATGTACCTCACAGAGGTACATCATTACTTGTCTGAGTATACAGTTACCTGGCTTGACCAGCAAGTGAGTATTTTTGTGTGAATTTGCCTACTGATGCCTGCAGATATATATATTGAAGATGGAATGTAAGCATGGATGGTCCCATTTGACAACTAACAATCCTTGAGCATTTATTAAATATCAACATGTGATATTAGCATTTATGATATGGCATGTCTTTCTAGAAATGTTTGGTTTGCTTTTTTCACTTTTCCGTTTTCTTCTTTGTTTCTTTTTCCTGTGAATTCCAGGTTGCTCAACCTGAAATATGTATTTTCTGCCTCTTTCACTGGGATAGATCATATTATAGTTCAGCAGCATGTTACTGTTTTAAATGTATCATGTAACTCAAGTAATTTTATATAATATCTATTATAGGTCATGGTTGATGGCAGTACATCCGTATGTGTTCCTAGCATTGGCTCTGATGACAAGGAAGACAGGAGTTCAGCATCAGCACTCCCAGAAGTTAACCAACCTATCACTTATGATGAGCATGTCCCCAGGTAAACTGCACTGGATTCATAGGTTTACACTTTCTTTCTTCACTACACAGTATTTGTACAGGAATTGTAGATTTGCACTTTCTTTGTTCAGTACTCTGTATTTGCACATTTTATGTTGTCATTCTGGAGTTCCATTTTCTTGTCCTGTCATCACAGTACTTTTTAATTTTTGTCATCTAGAAAAGAATGCAGTTTGAAAGACATTGGATTTGATCAGTGTGGTGGGTTGACGTCAGCCAGCTGCCAAACACCCACCCAGCTGCTCTCTCATTCCCCCTCCTCAACAGGACAAGGCAGGGAAATAAGATGCAAAAGGTCATGGGTTAAGATAAAGACTGGGAGATCACTTTCCAATTACTGTCACAGGCAAAACACGCTCAATTTGGGGAAAATTAATTTAATTTATTTCCAATTAAAATAGAGTTGGATGGTGAGAAACAAAGACGAAAACTAAACCACCTTCCCCCATCCCCTCTTTTTCTCAGGCTCAACATCACTGCCTCATTCGTGACCCCTCTACCTCCTCCCCACCCCAGCAGTGCAGGGGATGGGAGGTTGCATTCGGTCCATAACAACTCCTCTCTGCTGCTCCTTCCTCCTCACACTTTTCCCCTGTTCTATGGTGGGTCCTTCCCATGGGCTGCAGTCCTTTTGCTTAAACTTGCTCCAGCATAGTCTCTCCACGGCTGCAGTTACTTCAGGAAATACCTGTCTGCATTGGCATGGTCCTGTCCTCAGGCTGCAAGGGAACACCTGGTCCACCATGGTCTCCTCCACAGGCTGCAGGGGAATCTGCTCTGGCACCAGGAGTACCTCCTCCCCTTCCGCCTTCTCTGACCTTGGTGTCTGCAGGACTGTTTCTCATACTTTTCCCCCTCACTTGTCACTGCCTGTGTGGCATTTTGCCCTTTCATACACACACTTTCCCTGAGACGCCACCATCTTGGCTGAGGGGCTCAACTGTGACCTGCAGGGGGTCTGTTGGAGCTGGCTGGGACCATCTGTGTCCAGCACAGTGCAGCCCAGGGCCCCTCCTCACAGAGGCCACCCTGCAGACCCCCAGTGCCAACACCTTGCCTCCTATGCCCAATACAATCCAATGTGAGTGGCTGGCTGTGTAGGTTCTTCATCATCTACGCGGATGGTTCTGGAACTGAGCTTCTGCGGAGCAGGGAGGTACACAAGTATCTTGCTGAAGCCCGTAGTGATCCCGCTGCAGCTGTTTTGCAGGATCCTGTGCAAGAATGTCCAGGTAGGAAAATTTTATTTCTTTTCTGACAAATTAATGACAGAAATAATTAGAAAAGTGGAGTCAGAAGTTTCAAAACTCTTACTTGGACAGGAAATTTGAAAATGTTTGTCCCCATGTAGAGAGGTGCCCACACTTCTGGCAGTGGAGCATGGGAACAAGGAGCTTGTGGACAACTCTGGGAAGCAGACAATTAACTGAATGACACTGTGAAGGGATAACTGAACAAATAACTATCATATCTTTATTCACTCTCAGACACACAAACAAAAGCGATTACCAAATGCATAGATTCTCTGTGTTTTTACCATCAAGAAACATTGAATGTATCACAGTCTTCATTAATCTTATAGCTCTATTTATCAATGAAGACAGTGATACTCTGATGTTGACCCTTAGTCTGGGTGTTGGAAAGGATAAATATATGTCATTGAGAAGTTGGAAAAGTATGTCTGAAATAGGGGATGCCAATAGTACATGGCACCAATCACCTCATAGTAGCAATACAAGAAGTTACATCCTGAAATGATTAGTTATCATTGTAAAGTTAGTTGGAGATACTGTGTTTCTATAAAATACACTGTGGCATAACAGCTAGATCCTAAGGAAATTAATATATCTTTAAAAAGATAGGAACGTATAGTTTCCCTGGATATGGGGGGGCTGATAAGGATAGTTTGCTTCAAGCTGTAAAGTACTAAGACATTCTTCTCGAAGATTTATATCATATGCGTGGGGAATAGCTTTTCTACCTATTACTCTTACAAGGTTTTGCACGGTTTTTTTTGCACATTTTAAAATGCTGCTTCTATTCACAATAATGACTGCTTCCCTATTGTATAAACTGAATGAAATAATTTTGCCATGGGAAAAAGAAAAGAGAAAGGGCACTGAGGCAGACAGAAAGATTGGGAAGGTGGAAAGATCAGAAAGATGGAGAAGATACATACCCAGTGAAAATCCCAGTCAAGAAAACCTTCTCACAACCAGCAATCATTTCTAATAGTAACATGTCTGCTTTTCCAGACTTCAGACTCTACCTTTCTCAGTACTGGCTCTCTTTGCCTTGACAGCAAGGCTCTACAATTTTGTATCATTATGACAAAGTACCTCAGTGGTCATATCCATTTTGAAGGCAACCTATGGGGTAGATAATAGTAGATTAAGTAGATTTTTGGGTTGGGTTGGAAAAAATATTTTGAAGAACATTAAAATTAATCAGAACAATAAAAAGAGATAATGAATAATCTCTAATGGAATCTATCCAATGATCAGATTGTGAAGTATAAAATACAGTGAAGAATTATGCATGTTTTGAATATGATGTACTTCTGAGACTGGTATTCATTAAACATGGGTCAATTGTCTGCTCTTCCTTGTCTGGGATACTCCACACACTATACTACTGACCTGTTACCCAAGACTCAAATCAAGTGGCATAGGCAGTCTGTTGTTAAACACTGTCTGAGTAATCTGAACTTGTCCAACTATTCTATAATCACCTCAGTGATCTCATATTATCTATAGCCATGAGTATCACATTTCAACATGGAATTTTACCACTTGATAATAAGGTTTTTTATGCTTAGGTAAGTATATTTTTCTGGAGGTTTGAGACACTGGTCCGTAATTTTGGGATTTGAACTGACTCTTAGCAAAATGTGTCTTTGAAACAGGTGTTTTAAGTATTACTATCCTCCGCCCTTTGGCTGAAGACTCCCCCTGGGTAATGAAGAAAGAACCAGAGAGTATTGTTCCTCCAAATCTTCAGTCAAGGACCTGGGACACATTTTCTCCTCTTGAGGTATAATTGTTTCAAAATTGTCTTTTGCTGCTTAAGCAATAGATGTTTGTCGCAGGGGAGGAAATGGAGCTCTAAACAATGTGACGTTGTTAAGTCCAGTTTATTAAGCAGGCAAAGCAAGGAGCAGGCTGTGTCAGGGAAAAGGTAGTCACTTTAAGGGGAGTTCATCTTGCCAGATGAAGAAGTTTCAGGATAGATAAATTGTGCCCAAGAATCTACTGACTTTATTGTCTAGATCTATGATGCTGTAAGGAGAGCATGTGCTTCTCAGCTGAGACACACATTGCCAATATCTGCATTTAGTCAGTAATATAAGTAGCCTCTTGCTCTTTTTGCTTGTTCTTGTCTATTTTCAGAGGAAGATCACAGGTCCCTCAGTCAGAACATGTATTTGGAGGGGTCTCTGCATTGGATCCAGAGAGCAGACGTACTTGTCAGTACCTGTGCGAAAATGTCCTAATAAACTGCAAATCCGTCAGCTATTCCAGTATGAGCCACTCAGTGATGAACTAAGAGAAAAGCTGCAGCTTTCCCTGAAGGTAATACAATCACATTTATTAATTCTTCCAGTGAGCAATAGAGAACAAATTGCAGTATATGCCTGAGACAAAAATTCTGCTACTTTTTTCTACTACCGTATGTAGACAGGTGCTCTAAGAAAAGTGTATTTCTTAAACAGCTCAACTGTTTTCACTTATGTCTTGTGGAACCTGCTTTTCTGTGCAAATACATGGGATCCAGTCTAGTACACATCACAGTGCATTAACAAATAGTTTCTTTTCTGTCAATACTGGTATCTGTTCCTTTGCTTTTACTTTGCTTAGTGTTTGTTTTCCTTCACAAAGCCTTACAAACTTAAATCTATAAAGTTGTACAAGAATTTCTAACCCACCATAATTCTACAGTTAAGTTGGTGACCAGGTCACTGAGACACACTCTGGGTTTGGTTATGTATTTGTTTTCATAAATCGGTACAGAATATTTCCAGGTTCAAGTCTGAGTTCCATTACTCTATGCGCGACTAGCAAACAGTTATGTAGCCTTCTGACAAAGTGTGTCCATCCCTCATGAGTGACGGGTGCATAACAAGGTGCAAACTACACCTCATGCAGGTGTTCTGAAATGGACTGAAAGTTCTGCAGTTGATCCTTGTAAGCAGCTTTGTAGTCCTCAGTTTTGGTATAAAACATTGATTTATTTAATTCATATTGTGAAGATGCTCTTAGAAGAGATTTTAGAGTTAAAAACTCATTATTACTTACTAATTAAAGAGTAACAAAATACATGTGTTCTATAATTTATTCATTTAACATGTTTTGATGGTGGCATTGCAGACTGAATTTGAAAATTAACAGCATGTGAAATTTGTAAAGGTAATAGCATGTTGTAGCCAGTTAGAATTTGTGTAATTTTTTTTTCACATTACATTTCAAAGACAACATTCTTGCAATAGGAAAACATTGACAGCTGCTCAGTCCTGGTATGTTTGGGACATGCTAGTCTATCAGAATTAAACTTTACCCTTTTACAGTCTATTAAAATGATTCTTTATTCTACATACTGCTCTTTCAAAGGCAATGCTATAAAAAAAGTTCCACACCAAAATCCCAAGGTAAGTTTCTCCGTTGACCAGATCTGTCGCTGGCTTTTAGAGAAAGAACGCTGTTTGTTACATTGGGAAGGAAGAATTGCAATTATTGGCACTGAGAAAACATTTGTAATAATTGTGTTAATATGCAATGGAAATATCCTCACTGCTCATATACCAATATTTAATTAATTATTTTTTCCAGAAAAAGGTATCTTAAATCTTTAGCCAAATGTTCACTTTGTTAGAACTAAGTCAAGCAAAGAAAAAGATATTCTTTCTTTTTCCATTTTCTTTAAGATTTAAGAGGTATAAAGGAATGAAAAAGAACTGAAAGTGGAAACATTGCTGCTGCAAACCTTGTCTTATTCATAAAGCTCAGTACTGCATGTAGCTTTCTAGCAGAGTGGTGAGTTAGGACAACCTTCTGCAAAAGACCCTTTCTTTCCATCCAGCTGATCTTCTAAAGCATAAAACAGTGTGGGAAAGGAAAAGTGTTCTTTTCTGTAGCACTTAGTGAGATTCTGACAAATGTAAACATCTGTCTAAGGAAAGACTTTCATATTTTTTTCTGAACGTAATTTTTTCAATTATGATGTTGTAAATTTCCTTTTCCCTAGTAGGAAATCAAACAGGAGGGAGATACAAATCACAAACAATGTTTGTGAGAACACCTTTTATTCCTTAAGCTGGCCTGAATAATATAATTGATTACTCTTAATAGCAGCTCTTTACTCAACACATTCCTTTATTCAGTCAGATAGTTGACTCAAACACTTGCATGCTCACTAGTACTTGCCTGGCTGGTACAACAGGTGGGAGGCCAAAGCTACGTGCCTGCTCAGAAGCAGGGGTTCACACTGATGCAGCAGAGGCATCTAGATAGCTGTTGGATATGGTCCAAGTCACACAGTTCATTGTGGATGCTGATGTGTGCTCGTGGCCTGGTAGAGATTCAGCAGACTCTTGATGTCCTTAGCCTATTAGTTCTTGCAGATTCAACAGTATTGCTAGTCTTCAGAGTTGATTAGTCTGTGGTAAGCTTTCACCTGCTATCTTCTCAGCATGTACTCCTCTCTTTGACCTGTTGGGTTTTTTAAAAACTATTTCTTCATGCAAACCTTTAGATACATATATAACACATTCACATAGATTCACAGAAGGGGCCTTTATGACATTGAGAAGGAGCGTATACGTCCATTACTTATACAAACTCTCTTCTCTGTATATGTGACCTTTAAGTCTACTTCTGCAAAGAAAACATCTGCATCTTTCTTGTTTGTTTTCGTCATTCCACCAGGAATATATAGACAACATTTTAAAGCAGGAAAATGAGCTGGAAGAGATGAATGTAAAAGAACCAAGAACAGAAGAGGAAAAAGAGAATGCTGCAAGTCTCCTTCAACTGGTTACAGTGAGAAAAATACAATTTTAAACTATTTTTTCCAAAAAAAACATTATATTGCATTGGAAGTGTCAGTCTTAAAACACATTGTTATCTGTTAATAAAATAGCAAATGTTAGGGATAGCACAGTGCCAGCTCTGCTGTAGTTTAATGGTAAAGCAGAGCCACACTCAATATTCAGCTGGGCTACTGAATGGCACTACTGCCATTTTGGAGAAGGACTGTTTAAGAGTTTGACTCTGCAGAATGATACATTCCCAGACACACAGGCCAGAATTACTGAAATGTGTATATCTCCCAACATTAGGATGAGAATGTTTCCAGTCTGTTGTCATTGCAGCTGGGAGACTTGTATTTCAGCTGCAGCCACCTCCATAAGAGTTTAAACCCTGCTTTTGTGATAATATGAAAACAATTTGGAGGAATATTGTTATTACTGCTGAGCAGCATTTATATTTTTTGGAAAATGTACTCTGCTAATTTGCACAGATAGTTAGAACATGAAAAGAAAAGGGAGGGGTAAATAGGGGAAGAGGGACTTGGGGCAGGAAACAATGAGGTTAGTGGGAGATGAGTAGTAATACAAAATTAGAAAACTACAAGCAGAAGTGGGTGGAATGAATTAAGATGAATGAGAGAAACACTGCTTATATCTTATGCAAAGAGTCATCAGTTTGCTCTATTTCAGTTCTTTAAGTAATTTGTTTCCTACACCTTCCTTTAAATTTGGTACCTTGCATAATGTGAATTCACACACTAGATTTTTAGATGTTTTTAAACACTTTTCTTTTTTAGTCTCATTTAGGAAATACTTTTATTCCCGTTTAATCAAATAACATGCATACAGTGAATCCAAACATATTGAATTAAATAATCTGGCATTTCAAATACCATATCTAGCCATGTTAGTTTAAATATTCACTTCCAATGATCTATCAAGCTTTCAAAAGTCAGTGTATTTTAGCAAAAAAACTTCATCTTAGCCTTAAAGTCTACCTTTTAAACCTTGTCTCAACATGAAAAAACATCAGGAGTGAAATCTTTCCAGTTTTAAATGCTGTTAATTTCCTTTTCCCAGCTTTCTGAATAGATCTGTAACTTTACTTTTTTTTTTCTGTACAAGCCTAAAAAACCACCATGTAGTTCTAGAATTGGTCTCTGAACTTTTTAGCCAAGTTAGGATTTTAATTTGCTGAAACTAAAGCCTATTTTTTGATATTACAAGCTTTCATATATATATTTTTGCTCAGTACTTTCAAGTGACATACAAGTCTTAAAAAGAGAATAGAGAAAAGAAACATCTAGCAAAAAAAAACAGGATGGAGCTCACAACTTTTCTGGAAGGAGGAAGAGAGAGAAGCGATCTATCAGTAACCCCATCTGCCTCTATCCTCTAGGCAGACATTTATTTGCTTTGATGAGATCCAGGTGCTGAATCTCACATGCTGGCTGGTTCCAATGAACTTGTCTAGTGACTAATTATTGTTAATTGTCCCAGCTACCATGAGCACATTTCCAGGTACAGATTTCACATTGGATAACTCTTCTGAGCAGTAGAGTCCCGCTGTGGACCTGCTGTGACTCAGGAATCAGTGTCACACTCCTCTCAGGTCTCCACTAATTCCCAGCTCTGTTACAGCCTAGACTGCCTGGTCACAGGAACTCTGGTTTCCAGTTAACTGCTTCAGGGACAGCATAAGAATAAAGGAAAGAGCTTAGTTTAGGGCCTCTTACCCCTCAAACACTTTACTGTAGATCAACCACAAGAGAGCAGCTTCAGTAATGAAGCCTACAAATTCCTGAACACATTTCCCATTTGACTTGTTGTGACCATGAGTTTTGGATCTGGTTCAAATCCTTTGCAGAAGGATTTGCATTGGAATACGAACTGGATTTGCTAATTTAATAAACAGCAACCATATAAGATATGAAGCCATCTGTGAACTAGGTCATCAAGAAGGAAACAAAGACCTGTTTAGACTAGGAAAAATGTACTTAATTTCCTTTTTCACCAGCTCATGTTTTCTATCACACTGAAATACCTCCATTCTTGTAGCATTCTGAGGTAACACAATAACACTTGTTTAGGTTAGAAATCCTTTGAACAGGATGGTGCTGTTGTGAGGTCTGTTTCTCACATGTTCACAGTTATTCCTTCTTCACTGCAGTTCTTCCCTAACTGGGAGAAGTCATCTGAAGATTCCAGTGCTAGAGGTAATAAAAATTGAATATCTATTTTTTAAAATTGTAAAATAACATGGTAAATTATAAAGTACTGTAATATTATTTTTAAAGAAGGAACATAAAGGTGAATTCATCTATGTGCTGTGTATATGCTTTTGTCTCTTCTATTCTGAGTATGATTTCCATGGGTAATTGGAACTTGTTAGCATCAATGATTGAGTATTTGTAAAAAAACACTTCCTATGTTTAGGCATGTGCATTTGTCATTTTGACCCACGTTTCTACACATAGGGAGTTTTTTCAGGTATAAGAACTGTGACACCACTCAGTTTTATACAAGTATCAACATTTCAGACAACTTTTCAAAGCAATTGATTGAGTCCTGGTTGTTTATTACATTTGAAAATCTGATCTCAAATGGTCATGGGTTTTGGTTACATCAGTCTTGCCTGAGGGAAAAGATGGAACAGTGTGTTGGTTTTGCCTTGAAAACTTTAACAGAAATTCACATAAGATACTTGTTAACATTAATTGATGTTTTCAGTAGGTACAAATGAAAATTAAGATGTATGTTTCTTTTAAAAATCCATAAGCCTTTCCCACAGAAAAATCCATAGTACTCAGCCCCTATTTTCCTGCCCTTCCTACCTTATCAAGTCTGTTTCTGCTGTTAAAAAAAAAGCACACTATGCAATGTAAATGGAAACTGCTGCAACAAATGCTTGCTACACAGTTTCCTGATTTAAAAAAGGTAATTAAAATGGAGGTGTACTTGTAACATACCAGTATTAATGAAGAAGACAGTATGAAAGAGAAGCTCTTTAAGAGAGGCAAAAATAGAAAAAGTGGGAAAATAAAAGTATATTTTACAGTGAAAAAGCTGACACAGAAAAAAAAACCTAATTTTGAAGTTTGCAATTACATAATTCCTGAAACACTAAGAGATGTTGTCATAACCAAATAGGGCCATATTTCTCAAATACTCAAATCTCCTAAGTTTTGCCACAGAAATTTGTTTTCAACCAAGGAAATTTCTTTGGACTCACTGGTTGGGTACAAGGCATGAAGTAAGCAACACATTTTATAGAAGATGTCAGAGGACAGTGAAAGTCTTTAGTAAAGCCCCAGAGCTGGTCACAGTCTTATAATTTGGAAAGATTGGCTTTTCTTCATGACACATATTGAACTAGTAGTTGCTTCCATGAGAATGTTGACTATGGCTCCTTCATAGCCACATTTGAGCACAACCTAAGTAAGCTAAAAGCAATAAAGGTCCCTGAAAACCTACATTATTTTCTTCAGCTGGGGATAGAGACATGGAATGTTGCTCCCCAATCAGAAGATGGCTGAATATCAACAACTTTTCCTATTCACTGGTATTTGATTTGTATCTTGAAATCACAAAAAGATATTTCAGGGAATACAAGGTAGGGGTATAAATGTAATCTGCTTCTCATCCTTTCTACCTTGAATTGAACTAATTTCCTATCTCTTAATGTTCTGAACTTGATTTTAGAATTAAGTTCTCTCTTCCTCTTCCCTCACGCTAATAAAATCTGTAGGTTTTCATCAAGTGACAGAAAGACGCATTAAAAATCTATCCTTCTTTGTTTATTATTCATTACACTTAGCAGTGCTTTGCAGAACATGCACATTCCATAATACTCTTTACCTTACAGCTCACATAACTGAGCTGTATGAACAGGCAGTGGCTTCTCATCACCAATGTCACACAGAGGAGACAATCACTACCCAAAGAGAGGACCAACAGCAGTTCAGGTAGGACAGACCAGTGAGAACTGATACTAATATAAATAACAAAGGATGGAACCAAGCACACAGGCAAGGCAATGTGCTCTGTCATTAAGGACTGGGACCTAGATCTCTATATAGATACAGCAATGTTTTAGTAGCTTTCCCTGTGATTATTTTGCCCCTCTGTGCCTCTCTTTCCTTATCTCAAAGGTACTTTAACATTTGTTGGAGAAGGATTTTGAGGGTTTCTTTGATTGAGTAATATAATAAAAACGCAGATACGAGCGAACAATTTTGCTGCAAACCATACAAGTCCAAGTCAGGAGTCACCTGAGATGTTAATATAACAGACTTTCATAAAGAGCATTTTCTTTCCAGGATTATCTTGTAAATATTTTTGTGCTTATAAAACATTATGCTAGTTTTCTCATTTTCACTACTTTTTTCTTCCCTGATCATTCAGCCCAGAAGGAGTAACACCAGTGTCCAAGTGGCAGAGCAGACTAGAAGAGCACAGGTAGGACAGAAAGTTCATGATTTTAAGAGTCAACTTAAGTCTGTTTTTGTAAAGACTGATACTGATTTCATGAGGTCTTGTGTAACGGTCCAGTGGTTTGCTAGCAAATAATGAGGTGTTTACTGCTACAGAAATGCTGAATGGATGGTGTAACTTGCTCTCATTTTTTCAGAACCTAGCAGTGTTGCTATTAACTTACACTATTTATAACAAGGCTGAAGTCAGAAATCTTGTGTTCTGTTTTCTGACTCTGCCACCAGCATGGAAAATAAGTTATATTACTATTTTCAAATGCCGACGCTTTAGGTTAGCATTCAGGTATTCTACAAATCCCAGCTGATTTTTCAAATAGAAACCCAGACATATGTCTTTGAAGCTTGAGAAGCTTCAAAGCTTCTCAAGGCAAAACAGTCCCAGCTCTCTCAGCCTCTCCTCATATGAAAGATGCTCCAAGCTCTTATTAATCTTTGTGGCCCTTCTCTGGACTTGCTTCTGTAAGTCCATCTCTCTCACGTATCAGGGAGTTGAGAACCAGACACAGTACTTCAGAGGTGGTTTCACTAGTGCTGAGGGGAAGGTTCACCTCCCTGCCTCCCTGGACCTGCTGACAACACTCCTCCTCATGCAGTCCAGGATTCCGTTGGTCATCTTTGCTGCAAGAGCACAGTGTTGGTTCATGTTCAATTTGGTGTCCACCAAGACTCCTAGGTTATTCTCTGCAGGGCTGCTTTCCAGTGGTGGGTGGGGTGGCTTAAGTCCCCCATGAGGACCAGGTATTATGAATGTGAGACTTCTTCCAGGTGTCTGAAGAAGGCCACATCTACCTTTTCCTTCTGACGAGCTCGTCTATAGCAGACACCCACAACAATGTCATCCATGTTGGTCTGATCACTAATACTAACCTATAAGCTCTCAACTGGCTTATCACCCATCCCCAGGCAGAGCCCCATGCTTCCCAGCTGCTCTCTTACATACAGGGCAGCTTCCCCTCCTTGCCTTCTTGGCCTGCCCTTCTTAAAGAGCTTGTATCCATCCTCACAGCACTCCATTCGTGTGAGCTATCCTTCCACTTCTCTGTGATACCAATGAGGTCATAGCACCGGAAGCGCACACAGACTTATAATTCCTCCTGTTTGTTACCTGTGCTGCGTGCAGTAGTGTACAGGCATTTCAGAGAGGCAGCCAGCCGTGCCAATTGCCCAGAAGGAGTCTGAAAACATTCCCCATAATGCTAGCCCATAGGCAATTCCTTATTTACATGCATATGCTTGGTGTGACCCACTTCAGCCCTGTTTTGTTGATTGTGATGTCCCTTCTGTTCACATCACCCCTTTGCTCACCTGCCATATCCACTGTTTTCTCACTTGATTGTTCAGTCTTCCGTCCCTCCCTGCTTCATTGTGGAGTGCACTATAAAGTGCAGGATACACTGCACTTTATATGTAAACCATAAGGTTTACACCTCGGAAATGCAGCTGCCTTTCTGAGGACATTTTAGGAGGTAAAACATGTGGACAGTAGGTAAACTTTTTAAGAAGAACCTTAAGATTAGGGTCACCTTAAAAATCAATGCCTTACTAAAGCAAGTCCTGTTTTGCCACATTTGAATGTTCTACTTTGGCAATTGCCCGTTTGTAAAGTATTTCTCCATTTCCCCATATATATTATATGGGAGTTCTGAGGCAGATGCTATAATTGGATATAATCAGATTATAGGTGCTTTTACAGGAGGAAATGTATGTGTGCATGTGTATGTGTATAAACATAAAAATCTTTGTAACACTGGAAGTTGTATTTAAGACTGACCCTGAATTATAATTCTAATCTACTTGATTTCACTTGCTCTCAAATTTGTAAAAAATTGCCCTTTGTCTCCCACTGATGAATGTTGAAGCTATTTGATGAGTCCAAGGAAAAAAAATCTATATAGATGCTTTGAAACAGCATATACTGCTGAAAATGTACATTTCACAATCAGGTAGATGAATTTTCGTGAGAATTTCTGCTCAGGTGTAAATTGAAAGTCACTGGATTTCAATCTGCAGATATGGTAATTCACAAAAGCATTTGAAAAAAAAAACAGAAGTAATCTCAAAGCCACTATTAATTGAGAGAAAAATACGATTTTTGGAAAGTAAATTTACAGACATTTATTCTATGGAGAGATGTAATTATATTGCTGCATTATATACTTCTTTAGTACCACTCAAAACCATCTCATTTAAGCATTGCGCGTTAAAACCACTATCATTTTCAGTTCCAGAGGTAAGGACTTTGTGAATCTGATAGAATGTAAAATTTCTCAGTGTAATCCAAGAATGACTGTTTAAATTTACAGAATTAAAAATATGCATTTAATTTATGTTGAAATAGAACAACCTGATACATGGCCTAGGATTAACATAGAGAAAGCTATCAGTAACATACATTCATTCACAATGAAATTAAAATAATTGTATTGACAGCTATTTTGGTCATTCACTATTTCTTAGATTAAACAGAATAACTTGAAGTGGTGATGAACTAATACAATGATCAGAAACTTAATTTTTATTTCTTATTTTTGTGAAAGATTAAATAGCAATTGAAAACTAAGTTCTCTTTCATACTTCTTAATTACTCTCTGACTTGCATGAGACAAAAAACACTTTTATAATTTCAGATTTCTATTTTAATATAGTATTTTAGACTGTTTTGCATATTATTTAAAGAATTACTTTAAAGATATACGTCTGAGTAGCCAGCACCCAAGAACATCATGTGCAATTCTGGCTCTAAGGCCAATGTCAAAACTCTCAATACAGTTGAGTGATAATTTCATAGCTGATATTAGACCCTGCAAGTCAGTGAAACTATAGTAGTGTAAAATTGGACTAAATCAAGCTGAAAACGTAACTGGTCTTTACTCTGGTGAATTTTACCTTCAGGAGTTTGAAAAGCTTTTTCTGTATCCACAGAGTCATCAAGCTTTTCTGTGATAAAATAAGGAAATTAGATTAATTTTGTGTTAGAAATTTTAGCAATGCATCTGAAATACCAATTCTCATATTTAAATGTTTATTGGAAGGTTGCAAAGACACTATTGGAAGTCTCAGACATGTTCCAGAAGATTTGGAAAAACTGGAGCATGTTTTGAGGAGGAGCTTTTTATAGTAGCCAACCCACTGTCCACATGCATTTTGATCAGCCCCTCCATAAATCATATCTTCCATATCAGAGGAGGACATTGTCTGTGCATACCAGACCGTTCTTGATTGATCACTGAGAAAATTGCCAATTATAAGAATATTGTTTGATGTGATTAACCAGGAAAAAAAAAATCCACTTGCCTTTATCAATTCCATTCCTTAGTGTTTTAAACATAATACTGAAAAGCAAGGTGAACTCAGTTATAATGCTTTTTTCTTTCTTTTCCTTACCAACAATGTTAAAACTTACCTAGAAAAGAACTTGATGAAGAAAAGAAGTCCTTAATGGCAATAAGAAAGAAAATAATTCCTCCATATTTTGAATCAGAATTCGGCAAGAAGTTTTTCCTGAGAAAGGTAATGTAGCTGAAAACTGGATGAGTTTGTTGTGCTAGGCCAGATAGTTTCTGCCATACTCCTACATAGATGGTTGTGGGTTTACATCTCAGCCTCGATTTATCTCAAGAAACCATTACAGAGAACAGTCGTGGCAGAATTAATACTGGGAATTATATGTCCTTGTCAAAGGAAACATCTTGGATATGTTACATGTTATTGAGTACAAACTCTGTGGATTCCTTACATAAACTTTGGAGAGAGTGTGATTCAGAGCAGAAACTGAACCTCAGGTTCTTTTCACTTAACCCTCAAACACCTCTCTGCTAACTAGGAAGGGAATTAGTAAGACTAACCCTCCTGGGTTAAAGGTGGCCTTGGGAACTTGCCTGTTGTAATCTCATCTGATAAATGTTGTAAATGCATAAAGCATTCTCAAAAATGTACTTTGGAATCTGAGTTATACTTATGTATATCTTTTTTATAGTTACCACTTTGGTTCTGCTTATTTGTTTCCTTTGCACCCCTTTCCTTTTTTTCCTCTTTTCCTGGCTTTATTTCCCCTTTTCCCCTTTTTTCCCTTTTTCCCCCTTTTTTCTGCCTTTTTCTGCCTTTTTTCCCTTTTTCCCCTTTTTTCCTGCCTTTTTCTGCCTTTTTTCCCCTTTTCTCCTGTTCTCCTTTTTTCTTTTTTCTCCTTTTTAAATTCTTTCCATTTTTTTCCTTTTTTCTTTTTTTTCTTTTCTTTTTCTTTCTTCTTTTTTTCTTCTTTTTTTTCTTTTTCTTTTTTTTTCTTGTGCAAGGGAAAGGAGTTGTCTGATGGGTTTTTTCCTAAGTGTTTCACTGGAAGATCTAAGCCCTCTTTCTTACTTTTCTCTAGATTCCTGATGTGGAAGCACTGTCTATGGAACTTCCTTCAGTTCAAAAAAAAGAAAGTAAGAATTTCCCTCTAGAGACGATCAAAAAACCCAGTAAAGGTAATCTAATCTACTGTCTGGCAACATTTTAGTATCTTTTCCATTGTTTCATCCAGTTGTCTCATTTCATATTGCAGTCAAATTTAAGACAACATTATCTGACCCCATGTATTCCCAGTCATTTTGATACATGAACTACTTGGACCACAATGGCTATATCTTTTCTGGTGCATGGAACACACACAGCAGCATTCCCTGACATTGAGATCCACCAGTATGGGAGTAGGCTATGTAAATCCAGTCTCCCAAAACAAGATGGCCTTTTCCCTGCCCAAAACTTGTGTACCCAAGAGTGTTTTTGGGGATACTGCTAACTTGCACAGTCAATATCATACCAGTGTTCTAACAAGTTAACGGTATAAATTAGCATTTTCCAGTATCTGGGAATGTTCCTGGTTAATCCACTAATATGTGGTATAGGAGACTTCTATATTTAGTGTGTTAAAGGAGCCTTTGCAGACATCATTGAATGTGGAAGCACCATAGGCTTTGGATGCAAAGCTGAACTGTGCTATTAATGAAGGGTGGATGGATGCAAAATGCTCAAGAAAAACTTTAATGAAATAAACAATATTAGGGATGGGTGAGCAAGAACTGAGGAGGCCAAGTTTGGAAAAAGACTAATATGACTGTAGGGGAAAAAAAGGGAGATGGAACTCAATGGTAAGTGGGGCAGCTTGGGGACTGGGGCAAAAGCGATACGGAATAGGAAACATGCAGGCTAAGGGTAATCTGGAGGATATAGGAGGGAAAAAGCTGTGACTAGATGACAGGAACCAGTGAAAGAATGAACCATCATCTTAGGCTTGAGTCTTACAGCATTGAGAGGAATACTTCAGTTCTGTTTGCAAAGCAGCCCTGAGAAGTTACTGAAATCACATAGTGAGATTAAAAGTCATACAGAGCAATGAACCATATCAGGAAAGCAGCCCTCCATGGGGCTTTTTAAGACACTCACTAAATCCCATATTTCCTCATTTTGCAATCACTGTATTGCAATCACCAGAAGACCTGTGTTGGATTGTCCATTAGCCCTTTATGGCTTATTGCTCAGTTTGCCAGAGAACAAGAAATGACTAATCATAAGATATGCATTTTTGATCCCTGTTGCCCAGTGGAGCAAAATGTCACATGGTGAATTTACCTAGCCTCTCATGGTTATGTAGACAGCTTTCAAAGCTTGTCTAAATTAAAGTGCCAAAGACTTTGTGGTTTTTTTACATGTGTTTATGTAAATTATGATGATGATGAAAAACACTTGTCACAGTATTCCATGATTTTCCCTTTAGCATCTGAATGTCTCAATACCATGAGAGATTCCTTACCTTCACCTGGCCTTCAGCTGCAGGCTCATTCAAAACAAAACGAAAGTTCCAGCAGCACAACAGGTAAAGCTGCCTTCCAGAACGTAGTTTGGAGCAGGTTAATATCTGTCTTCTTATAACTGTTGACAAATACTTATAATAGAAATTTAAATCTACCTATTTCTGTTCAGCATTCTGAATGCAAGACTGGCAGAAAGGGAGAGAAGTATAAAACTAATGGGAGAGATTCTATCCTTCACCCTAGGAGGTTGCTATAACAACATGGGAAGATGGGAATGGTAGAACTGCAGACAAAGCCAAGACGTAATTTCTCTACTACAAAAATTTGCACAAGCCAATTTTTCCTGCTCATTAAGGCCTGTAACAGAAGACTCTAGAACAGAGTTTGTGGAGCTTAAATGGTCCTTGCCATTTAAACATCTCTATTCAGTTTTGCTTTCCGTGCTATATCTACTGTCATTCACGCTGTTTCTGCATCTGCTTGCGGTGACAGCCTTGGATGATCACCACTGGAGAGCCACCAGTCTGCTTTAATTAGCCCCAACCTTTGGCTCTCACGTGAGGGGGGGGGCAGAGTGGAGAGGGAGATGCCAAAACTACGCTAGCTTCTAACGTCACAGCATAAATGTTGCTTACGTTTAGGCAAAACAAGAAATGCTAATGTTTTTTCCCTAATGTCCATGCTTAGCTTTTTTTAATAAGCTCTGAGCCATTTGCTGTGTAGATGGGAAGGGCTCTCTCTACCACCAGCAGTTATGTTGTCTGGAAATAAGAGGGGAATCTAGAGAATCTAGAGAAGATGCTATTCTCAAATAACATTTCTGCCCCCTCACAATGACTAACTGAGCAGATTTAGCATTCCAGATTTAGCTAGACAGTGCCTGTAGTCCAAACTGAGAAAAAACAATTCTATTCTGTGCAAAATACTGATCTAGAAGTCGACCTTTGGTGAGAAGACAGCCACCGTAATTGTCTTGTGTTTTCCTTTCAGAGGTTATCAGACTTCACAATAAACTACCTGAGCCTTAGGCTGTCAAGCGAAAGAAGTTGTATTTAGACCTAAGTTGCTCTGGCCATCCCTGTGCTCAGTCTATATCCATTATGCAGTAGAGCACAGCTCAAACATGAAAAGAGAGCCAAGATCATCTTAGCCCCAGAGAACCTCAGAGTCAGAAGCATACAGGTCATCCATATGAGTGAATGGTTGCATTCAAGGCAATAAATCCTGCTCAGAGGCAGGGCTTCCTAGTTCGTTGTGCTGGCAGAGCTGTACTGCTGTGGGGCCTGGACTGGAATTTATTGTCACATGGACATACAGATTTGACTTGACCATCCTGGGTGTTTCTGCACAACTGATCATTGGAATGCCTTTGGAATAGTAATGTCCTCAAGTCTGATTTTAGTGCTTGGGGGTTTGTACCTCCTCTTCTGTTTTTAATCACTTTCACAGGTGTTTATATCTTCATTGTGAGTTTCCACTGAGATGCTTCCAACTAATTAGTTCTAAGAATTACAGTACAACTTTACTTACTAGTTAAATTTTCATTACTTGCTACTATTAGGGGGTTTCTTAACGCATTTCTTGACCTCTTCAATAAAAATGAGACCGATTCTTCTGCCCTTTAATCAAATGCTTTCATAGAAAATAAAATCTTATCTGAACAAGAATTAGGCTGAATCTGATGCTTAGTATTTTTGTGCTTTTGGAAATTTTTCCTTTCCAGACATAAATAAGGCTACAAGATCACAAGAGACACCCTTTCAACGTAAAGTTCAGAGTCTGCTGGTGAATGCTGCAGGACAGCCAAGAAAAGAGAAAGTGAAATTACCATCATCCCTTCAGGGGAGAAAACCAAACTCCATACCAAATAAAAAGGTAAGATAACATTATTTTTTGTTAACATTAATATCCTCTCAGTCATCTCTTTTGTATAAAATCTTCACTCTGGAGCAATACTGGAAGATATTTTGAATATGTTTACTGAAATGCAGTGGTTGCAATTTATATATAAGTTTACTGGCAATTCTAAAAGGACCCTTCCTCTCAACTGCTAGGACAAACTCATGTGCCAAAAGCATAGTTCCGCACCAGGCACCCACAGGAAAGCTCTGATTTCCAAAAGAGTAGAGCTTCCCCCATTCCCTCTGACACATTTCAGCGGCTTAATGTCTGAAAACTCAAACGAATATAAATTTTCGGACAATATTCAAAGTGCCTCTTCAGTTTTTTTACTCAACTTAGAATGTCTTTCTGTAATTCTTCAGAATGCGTGGACAGAGATCAGATGTAGGTTAAGTAACTCTGAACCTAACTTGATAGCCACCAACTTTCTCTACTGTCTAAAATTTTAATTCTGTTTGTAAAGATAGAAGATCCTGTCGCAGGAAAGGTCAACACATCTTCTCTTGCGACAACAAGACAGCATCTTAGTGGCTTCCATCTCATTCCACCCAGAGTGACGCTTGGAGTCCTAAAGGAAGGCTGCACCTATGCAGCCACTGTGATCCTGAAGAATGTTGGTGTGAACTTCTCAAGGTTAGTTTGAATTTTTAGTACCTTGGGTTTTAACTGTCCAAATATGCATTCCTTGTTAATTGTCAACCTTTTTATCTGATTAACATGAGATGACAAATGGTATTTTTATATTTGGAATGATTTGATAATGACTAACTGGATAGATAAGAGGAGATAATATTAGAAATACTTCAGCATTATTTGCATATTAGTGTTATTACGAAGATGGAAAGCAGCAAGGAGCAGCAGGTCCTGTATGCATAGTCCTGGCCCATCACAGATGAATTACTCCTTCTTATTAATGTTCTCAGGTTGAGAGAACAAAGTCTTTCATGGTAACCAGTATTACATTTGGCTTTGGGAAATGTTGCTGGATGCTGCAAGTCAGATGATCTAAATGGGTGCAGCTGTATTCAGGCAGACACATGGCTTCGGCTGCATTGAGAAGCAGCTCCAGTGATGACACTGGGAACAGAGGATGAGGACATTTAAAGCATTTATTTGTGCACATATTTCCCTTCCTCAGTGTCACCCCTGTTAGTGCGTGGGACAAAACAGCACTGCGCTCTGTTCCAATGAGGTGAGGATAAGTTAAGTCCATTTCTAGGTCTGCAGTCCAGCAGCTTTGTCATGCAGGGCAAGAGACAATCATCACAGGAAATTATATTTACCCAGCTGCAGTTTAAAGAATATATAAATACAGTAAGAAAATGCTTGTGACTGCTTTTTTGTACTAGAATTCCCCTTCTGAGTGACTGCACATATGTTCATTCACTCACTGCTGCACCAGCAGTTCCAGTGGTTTTACTTTAATGGCATTCAGGCAGGTGTGCTTATGACCCCTGTCCTCCCAGGTGCCATACATGTGGCAGAAAAGAGGGCAAAGCATATTCTTTCCACTCAGTTTGCTCAACTCCCCTTATCTGTGCTATAAGTACCTTGCTTTTTAGCGTAAAGGAGCAGCAATGGTCTCTTTTCCCACCTAAATGATTCTATGATGCTAAGTTCTTACAGCATCTGGGTTTCCACCTAAGGTTTGTCACTCCAAAATAGATTCATTTGAATGGTTATAACTCCACCAGATGAATTCAAGAATTGCAGTACTTGGTGGAAAGCTTTCATTTCAGATGGCTCAAAAGCCCCAAAGCCAAAACCAAGCTTTTTAAATTCCTGTATTCTAAGATAGCTATTCCCACCAAAGTTTTCCAATGTCAGCCTCTCACTCCCACCTATCCTCAGTTACCTCCTGCAGCTGGAGAGGTTCTTAGTTTATTTCACAGAATCTTTGGGTTGAAAGGGACCTTTAAAGGTCATCTAGTCCAACCCCCTGCAATGAGTAGAGACATCCCCAACTAGATCAGGTTGCTCAGAGCCCCGTCTGACCTTGAATGTTTCCGGGGATGGGGTATCTACCACCTCTCTGGGCAGCCTGTGCCAGTGTTTCACCACCGTCATTGTGAAACATTTCTTCCTTATATCTAGTCAAAAATCTGCCGTCTTTGAGTTTAAAACCATTACTCCTTGTCTTATCGCTATAGGCCCTGTGAAAAAGTCTGTCCCCATCTTTCTTGTAAGCCCCCTTTAAGTACTGGAAGGCTGCAATAAGGTCTCCCTGGAGCCATCTCTTCTCCAGGCAGAACAATTTAGCAGTTAACTGAAAGCTGCTATTTAGGGCAATCTATCTCATCCATCTGTCCCAAGAGACAATTATATACTGTTCTTTTGGAAACAGAGCAAGCCAGGCTTGGACCATTCCTATTATGGGCCTTTCTTCTGCTAGACCCACAGGTCTCAGGAGAGGGAAGCTAACTGGAAGCATGGAAATAAACATCCTACTGTCATGTTGGTCTAGGTCATTCAAAAGCTAGTTCCCTTTCTTAGAACTAGTGATAAATAGTTTTTGAGTTTTCCTGCAACATTAGAACTGGTTAAGGAAAACAGTAATGAGGGCATTAAACATTCTTGGGCTTGTGTGCAAGTCTTATCGCCCTGATGTGCTGCAGCTTCTGGATGCTGTTTCTTTGGAGCACCCTTCACATGAGCAAGCACCTGCCAAACTTCCCTTTTCTGGATGCAGGGGACCTACAGTTTGATACCCTCTTTTTGAAGAGAGTTGAAAGAAGTGTCAGAGTGACACTATCATCTCAGCAGTCACAGCATCCCTCTACTGTGGTACTACAGTGCTGGAATGAAATAAGCATTTGTTGTTCCTCCTTCTCAGGTAGCTAATTATCATCAAAAGAGGTGCTCACAGGAGCCTTGCCCTGCTGAGATCATCATGATCTCTTGTGGGTACTCAGCCAACTAGGAACTTTAGAAATTTGTTCAAGACCAGCTGAGAGACCACTGTACAGCTTCTTCCGTCAGGATGAATGGCAGAGGTTTTTGTTTTTAAATCAGCCTAGTTAGATATGGCCTCAAAGAGACATGTTTTCCTTTAATGCACATTTAAGCATCATGGGGCATGCCATGATAAATCAGGAGATCACATACCAACATCCTAGAGCTCAAGATGTGCACATTACAATTTTATTTTTTTTTCCTCATGCCAGGGCATTATATGTAGACAATCAAGGAAAATACCACCCTGATTCTGATAAATCCAGATTATCTTTTATCACTTTTATTTGATACTTTGAGAGGAGAGCGAAGTGAACTAGCTGCTGAATGACAGCAGAACATGCTGAGAGCAGGGGTAGGGCTAATAGTAGGCAATTCTGAGCCATGTTTGCCTCATGCTGAAGCCAAAACTTTTCCATGACAGAGTCAGTCGTTAATTATGTGCCTTCCAAACTGTCCCTACCCTAGCCTGAACTTGTTGGGACATCCTGACAAAAATCAAATCCAGTCTCTCATAACAGCTAGCACTCCAGAGAAAATACAGGAATTCTGACAGCCAGTTCATAAGTCTGCCAGAACTTTCTATATGATGGAGCCATATACTAGGAATGCCTCTTCTACGGCCTTTCCTTTAACAACTTCTGGTCCAAGTGCATGCTGGGTAAATGTTCTTCAGGTGGAAATGAAAACCACAGGATAAAGTCCAGAGCCATGCAAAAGAGGTCATATCTGCTTTAATCATCTTGAGAGATCTTAACAGTGGAAGTTGCATGCACAAAAGAACTGCACAGATGTGAGACAATCAGCGAGAAATAAAGAAGTTAAACTACTGGCTTAGTGGGTAACATGAAATTAAAGAAGATTTACACAAAATTTATACCAGTATCATGCCTCCTGCAATAGAATCACTTCAAGGGGCATTAAAGAAAGATCTTTAAGGATTCCGGGTGTGCAACACACAGATGTTTGCCAAGAAGATATAACTTTGATTTCAGCTTCCTTTGTGTATGCAGGCTTAGAATGCTGATGTTTCATATTCAGTTGTAAGGACCAGGCAGTGTAACGAGCTCTTTGGACACTACTTTGGCCCATTAATCTGTTCCTTTGGGTTTTTTTGTTAGAAACCTGAGCTGGGCGAAAAGCCTAGGAATACCACTGTAGCCCAAGTTGTATGTTCTGACAGGAAGGATGAGCTATCAAATTCTGCTGTCATTTGCACAGGCAGAGGAAGAGCAGATGGCCTGCTTCCCAGCAGTGCCTTCTGCCTGCCAGCAACAGTTTCTGGCAAACTGATTCTCTTCTCTTTCTGACAGGTTTCGGGTGAAGCAGCCACCTCCGCACACAGGACTGAGAGTGATGTACACACCAGGACCTGTAGGTTATATGAAAGATCTTTTGTTTTTCGCTAGAGTCAGGTGTCACTCGGGCATCCCTCAGGCCATCTAGGAGTCTTCTCGGACCAGCTATCTGAGAATAGCACTGGCAGGGTACATGATTTGTTTAAAGTTATTTGAAGTGATGCTGCCTTCAACCAGGCACCCCATGCACTCTGAGTCTCAGAGCCTGGACCAGAATGCAGATGGATAAACATGTTAAGTCCAGTAGAAAGCAGCAGGTCAAGCACTGAGGTTAAAGAGTTTTTTTGAAGCACATGGGATACTCTACCACTACCTCTGAGTTTTCCCATCATTTAGGGTATTTGTTTTATCTGCTCTGTCTTATGCCTGGACTTTATCTCCTGTCCTGATACATTCAAGAGTTAAACCTAGTAAGCTCTTGCCTCAACCATCTCTTCTCCTGCTTCCAACTGTTCTCCACCTTAAGTCTTTTATCTAGCAAAGCACCATAGCACGTGAAATTGTCCCATTAAGTAGGAAACTAATTCTTTCTGCTTTTGTTCAGTCTCTCTCCACCTGCATGTTGTACCTGAATAAATTATTGTGCTGGCCAGTATCCCCACAGCACCCAGGTAATACCAGGCAATATCCTTGCTAATGCTTTTACAGGCATGGAATCAAGAAGCAATGACTTGTGCAAGGAGGCAGTGCCAGAATGCAAGTTAAACCTCCTAGTCCAGAGTCCTGGCCACAACTCAGTACTTAAAAGAGTCATAGTTTGGGGTGGAAGGGACCTTTAAAGGTCATCTAGTCCAACACCTCTGCAGTGAGCAGGGACATCCTCAACTAGATCAGCTTGCTCAGAGCCCCGTCCAACCTGACCTTGAATGTTACCATGGATGGGGCATCTACCATCTCGCTGGGCAACCTGTGCCTGTGAAACACACCACCCTCATTGTGAAACATTTCTTCCTTAATACCTAGTCTAAATCTACCCTCTTTCTAGATTAAAACCATTACCCCTTGTCCTGTTGCAACAGGCCCTGCTAAAAAGTCTGTCCCCGTCTTTCCTGTAAGCCTCCTTTAAGTACTGGAAGGCTGCAGTAAGGTCTCCCTGGAGCCTTCTCTTCTCCAGGCTGAACAACTCCAACTCTCTCAGCGTGTCATCACAGGAGAGGTGTTCCATCCCTCTGATCATTTTGGGGCCCTCCTCTAGCCCCACTCCAACAGGTCCAAGTCTCTCCTGTGCTGAGGGCTCCAGAGCTGGATGCAGGACTCCAGGTGGGGGTCTCACGAGAGCAGAGCAGAGGGGCAGAATCACCTCCCTCCACCTGCTGGCCACGCTGCTTTGGATGCAGCCCAGGATACCGTTGGCCTTCTGGGCTGTGAGCGCACATAGCTGGCTCATGTCCAGCTTTTCCTCCACCAGTACCCACAAGTCCTTCTCAGCAGGGCTACTCCCCATCCCCCAGCCTGTACTGATACTGGGGGTTGCCCCAACCCAGGTGTAGGACTCTGCACTTGGCCTTGTTGAACCTCATGAGGTTCACACAGGCCCATTCCTTGAGCTTTTCCAGGTCCCTCTGGATGGCATCGCATCCCTCAGGTGTGTCAACCGCACCACTCAGTGTCATCTGTAAACTTGCTGAGGGTGCACTTGATGCCACTGTCTATGTCATTGATGAAGGCATTAAAGAGTACTCGTCCCAGTACAGACCCCTGAGGGATACCACTCATCACTGATCTCCATATGGACATTGAGCCATTGACCACTACCCTCTGGATGCGACCATCCAACCAATGCCTCATCCACCCAACAGTCCACCCATCAAATCCATACCTCTCCAATGTAGAGAGAAGGATGTTGTGGGGGACCGTGTCAAAGGCCTTACAGAAGTCCATATAGATGGCTGAAATAATTTCCATTCTCTTTTCCTCTCCACATATCCATCCCTTTTTTTATCTCCCTTTTCTCCCTACCTCTGTATTCTTTTTAGAATATTTCACTTGCAAAGGACCTACAACAATCATGTCGTCCAACTGTCTGACAAATTCAGAGCAGAGCAGAAGTTAAAGCATGATATTAAGGGCATTGCCCAAACGCCCTTAATTATCTTAAACACTGACAGGCATGGGGCATTGACCACCTCTCATTTTGCTTCTCGTTGCTGTTCCAATTTCCCTTTTCCCTCTGGAACCTAAAAGGAAGTTTAAGGGGAAAAACTGCAAACACTTGGCAGTTTTATTTCAAACTGCAATGTGAAAAAACACTGTACAGACCTTTCTAGTGAAACAGATACTGGGTAACTGGCAAGCACAATCATGTGTGCTGGGCACTGTCTTTAATTTCATCAGACAATGCAGAACAAGAACCAGCTCCAAGGACTGCTGGAGGGACTATGAATGAAACATGCACCTTACCTGTGAGTAATCCTCTCTCTCCTAGGTGGCAGCAGGCTTGCAGGTTGAACTGGAGGTAGAGATTTTTGCCATGGTAATTGGAGGGAAAGACACTGATGGCCTTGAAGAAGTTTCCCATGATATTGAAATATTAACAGAAACAGAGACTCTTCTTCTGCCTGTGAGAGCAAATATCCTTTTTTGTCTTACTTCCCACACACACCTTCAGGCGTCAACCCTGGGGGCCATCCACCTGTCAGGGGCCTTAAGCATTGTTTCCAGTGCAGGCTGCTGAGATAGCAAGCTTTCCTGTCCTTTTCAGAAACACACAATTGGTGTTTTCAAATGCACAACAAATGAACAATTTAAGATTTTGATGCCAAAAGCAATTTACACCAGAGTAACAAGGTTTTGAAAAGTCAGGAAAGGAAGAATGGTAATCTCAGAAAGACGTGGCTTTTAAAAAAATAAATGAAAATAATAGCAACTCTTTCCCACCACCCCCTGATGGAAATTCTTTGTAAGGTTTTTGAACCTATGGTAGCATCTGGTGGTACAGCTTCATAAGCAACAAAATCATGTATCATCTTAGATAGTAAACAGACAAATGAGACAATCCCTGTGTCAGTAAAGATGCAAGCACAGAAGTACATGAATGCTGTCAGAAGTCAGCCCAGTGTGAGTTCAGTGGGCTTTTCAGTTTAATTGAGGACAGAGCTAGAGTAAAAGAAAACAGGAAAGTCAAGAACTATTATTTCTCTTTCCCTTGTGCTCCAGAAACTACAATTATTTAATAGATAAAATTGGAGGCTCATTTTTCAAGGGCCCATTCAGAAGAAAGGGTGAAGTTCTGTTTGACTTTTAATCAAATTTACACTTAAAAGCCTGGGAGAAGAGGTCTTCTGGAAACCTATTAAAGAAATAGCAAGGCAGGGTACATCCAAACATACCAGAAACTCCACTCCTGATAAGGGCCACCCTTACCAAAGACAGAAAACATCAGGATCCTCCAAGACTGCCCAGAGTACTAGCTAACAGCAACTCCATTGAGGCTTTATATGCTCTGGAAGTGACATCAAATTGAAACTCCCCGAATTTACTTCATAGTGACCCAAAGTCTTTCATGCCCATTATTGAGAAGCTGAGCCAGACAGGACTGGTGGCATAGCAGTAAAACCAGCTCCTGCTGTGTTCCCACTCACCCAGTCCTCAGACACACAGCTGCAGACCAGCCTCCAAAACATGTGCCTTTCCCCAGTATTTTACCTGGTCTTTAATCTTTCAGCTGAGGGCAGGAGTCCAGATTCCAGCTGTTTCACAGCCTTATTTCCAGAATTCATTCCAGCCTCCACACATTTTATTTTAGGTACATAAATGTACATAAATGGTTCGATCCTTAACATGATATTCCACCTGTGTTAACCAATGACGTTTATGAGTGCCGCCCACAAGGATATCCCCAAGGTGGAATGGCACCAACAGTCCGGGCAGTTCCTACAAGCTCCAAGCCACGGTTCTGGATTACACTACCCCGAAAGCTTTCTAGTTAATGTAATACTGGATGCAGTGATATCAGACGTAAATTAAAGTACAGTTGTTTTGTCTTCTCTTGGCTTCTGATCCACATCATCAACAAACCTCATGTCAGCAAAGCTGTCACGCACATGTCACACAGACATGACGACCTGAGACAAGAAAAGGAAAGCACTGGATGACATTAACCAAAGGACTCACTGCAAGAGATTTACAGATTACTACAGCCACTCAGCTCAGTGAAGGCACTCACAGCAGAGCATCCCCAGTCTTGTCCTTCACTTAACTGTCTCCACATTAAACAAGTCATTGAGCCTCCTGGCAGCAGGAGGCTGGATTTACTGAGGTTAAGCCCTAATAAATCAGCCTCTCTTTAACACTCTTCGCTTTCTAAAACCAAGTCTTAACTGCTGACCCTTTGACACTGACAGCAAGTCTAATAAGGGACAGGAGTCTTGCAGATAGACAGGGCAACCTTAACATGACATGTTCAAGCACACACAACCCTCTGCCCGCATCCTTCATTAAGCACATTTCCATAAACTTAGAGAATCAGCCTACACAGAGAATGGGTAAGTCTTCCCTGCCAACAAGAAAGCCTTACTGGGAATTTCTCCTCAAACCACCAGCCAACATGTTTAACATTAGGCTCGTGTTTCATCTCACCCATGTCAACTCAGACACTCTATAATACAATCGATGGTGACAGTTCATAAACAGGAACCCTATAGATGTTTCTTCTCTCCTCAGCTCAAGAGTGCCCATTTGCCTTGTACGTGTAACACTAACATCTTTTTCTTTCACCTTTAACATCTGTAAATCTGCCATGTTATCTAACAAGTCAGTAAAGAAATCCCAGCTGTATCTCATTTCCTCTCCTTTGGAGAAAAAGAAAAGCAACCACATCAGTCAGTTCTCAAAAGAAACTTTGCAGAGACATGCACCTCTGACTGCTGCATCTGCTCTAGGACTGCCCAGAGTACACCAAACATAACTTTTTTCCCCATTTAAATATTTTCTTACATTTAAAATATCCCGTTTAAATATCTTCCCCGTCTGGAATTTTACCCCCAGAGTAACATGCAATTAGTCTAGAAGAACAGCAAATTTAACGCCTTCCAGCTTAGGTGCTTACAACCGGGAGCTTATCAGTGAAGGCAATTTAGACAAACTTCTCTCACTTCATGTTGAGATGGAAGAGAAGTACTCACCCAGCCTGTTCACATTTCAGTGAGTCACCCCCATCCCAACAGTCCCAACAGAAATTCTCATCTCCCATTAAAAGCTCCAGGTGAGGTGAAATTAACTACATGGTATTCTCCTCCCACAAGGCTAATCCAGCTAATCATAGTTGCCGTTGCCACAGAAAAATCTCCCTTCTGTTCTGACAAAGCCTTTTAGTGAATTGATTGATAACTCCTACTGAAGCTGGCTACAGCTACCCCATGCTACCCAAGCAGCTGTACCAAATGCCTCTTCGAATGTTCATCCCCACAAAATCTCCTGGACTCAAAAGCATAACCATCTCAAATGTGTCAAAGAACTCTGGACTGGTTGGTTTAGTCTCACAAAACATGAAATGCTGACACTCCCAGGTTAAGTCCTGGTTAAATAGTCTTGTTCAACTATCCAGAATAGAAATAGTTAAGTCTTTCCAGAGACACTGTGACAACTTTTTAAGTTCCTATCACCTTTCACAGGTGGTTATCACCAGAGCCAATGATTCTCTTCATTGAGACCTAGAAACTTCCCTGCAATATTAGGCTTGGTCACAAATTTGCCATACATCCTAGTTGAGACCAACAAGCAAAAATCACCGATGAAGCATCATCTGACCGAACTTTGTCATGTCTCGTTTATATTTTCTTAGTTATTTCTCATTTCTATTTAAAACATTTCACAAAGATACTCTTAATACACAGAATTAAATACTGCATAGGAAGCTGCCCATGAAAGCCTTCAGTATTCTTAAGTAGACTGCCCATCCTGAACTCATGGTCATGATTCTTATGCCACTCAATTTGTGAAATAAAAGCAAACTCTTAATCTAGTTGAAGTCCTTGCAGCAGCAAGAGTAGAGGCCAGTTCTGCTGAAGCTTACACAACAGTTGCAAAGAATCTGGACATAATTACTGGGTTTGCTTCAACAACTGTATAAAGGTAGATTTGGGGTTTTGTTTTTTTCTTTCCTTTCATGTCAATTTTCTCTCCTCTTTTCACTACAGGTCAGAGCCCTAGAACAATAAACATGAATTGTAGTCCAACATTATGGAAACATCGCGTGTAGACTTTTTCATTTATTTAATCAGATTAACATGAATAAATATTTTGTCCGTTCCCTATTGATGGGAAGGGTGGTCAGAAAGTTACATAGTGTTCTGACGTGGCCATCTGAAATGCAGACAGTGGAAAGATTACTGTATTGCAACCCCAATGTTTGATACTCTGCACTTCAGACAAGTGCTGAATGGTTCCCGATAGGTTTATTTTGTTATTAAAAGGGGTTAGGTCTCTATAACCTGTGCTGAGGCACCTGAAATCTTTTTTAAGTACTGAGCATGCAGCAAATTTCACTGAAGTCAGCTGTGATTCTTCAAGAAAGAGATTCTTCCGATTCCTAAGTTTGTTTGCTTTCACAATCATAGGCTTCATTTTCTGTGTGTTCACCGACTTTTAATTAGCTGCACACACCAGATGGAGATTATGAGTACACAAAGTTGCACTTGACAGAGAGGGACTGACAGCAATTCCGTTTATATCCTCTTGTTCATTATCAGACATTATCACCTTCAAATGCTCATCTGCACATCTCTCTTCATAACAGAAGACTGAGCCACTCAGAGATGGCCACCTTGCCCCGCTTTGTTCCTCCTTACACAGTAGTGACTAAAAGAAACATCTCAGTCTCTTTGCGAGACACTGTATATGCAACTGCAGTTCTGCTTGCTTTTTATGAATTAATTTCCAGCAAGGTGCTTTCCTGTGCTTCATCCTTTTTCCAGCTTGTGATATCCTGAGAGATGGGGAATTTTCCTTGATACATGCAGATGACTTGTTCTCTCAACACTTCACTGTGACTGAGAATCTCACAATTGGGGATTAACTAATAGCTTTCACCAGTGTGAAATATGAATGCCAGGTTTGGACTTTCTCATCTACACTGTTAAGTGAGACACGGATTCTAACGATACACATTTTAAGGTGGCCCTGTATTTGCAAGTGCTTTCCTGCTCAGGTTTGTAAATCCAGGTAATTTAATCTAGTAAAGGGCAAGTTGAGGCACCCAAGGATATCAGAATTCTAGTGCATCAGTGGATTGTTGCCACAGGACGGACCTCTTCCATTTAAAGCACATACTGAGCTCCCTCAGTAGCCGTCTGAGCACTGCATTGGTGTTTTCCACTGCCTCACCAGACATGACTATTTGTCCATCAGCTCTGAGTCAGATTTGACCTATTGACCAAGGCTGAAAGTCATCCTGGGAAGGTGCCAAAACAGATACCCAGATGTGGACATTGTTTAAGCTGTACCCACAGATGAGAAAACACCACAAGAAGTAGCATCAAACTTGGTAACATTATTCTCCAACACCAATGATTTTGCTACAGACTCTGCTGATTTCTGCCCTGATGCCTTTCAGTTTTCTGCAGACACAGCCAACAGTCCTTCACCTGTCCCCTTGGGAGTGCATTCCGGGCACTGAGGCAGGCCACTGTTGCCAGTATGGACTGGTCACAAGTGATACAAATCAGAGAACCTGAGGGCAAGTTCAATTGGGAAGCCTGCGTCAGCACCTGTGGAGAAAGGCCAACCACGTTCCACTGCCTCAAAGACCTTTTATTTTCAAGGATTCTTCCCAAATCCCAGTGACAGCAAACAGAGACAAAGATGAAGGAATTTCACTTCTTCCAACTTAGATCAAAGGACACACTGGTCATCATCATGAGAAGATGACTCTGCATCCCAAGTCACTCCTCTATACCACCATCTACATCCTTGTCATTAGTCTCCGAGTTCATGTGCACCTGCAGCCATGTTTCAGAATTCTCTCAGGCTTCCCAGAGGATCAAACAGCAGCTCATTATGTAGGTTCCATAACATACATCTCCCTGGCATTAAGGTAAACAGAGCACATCACATGGAGGCCTAGAGTCAGCCTTCCCCTTTTGGTACCTGGTTTTGGTATCTCTCTCCTCAGTCATCACTGCTGAAGGTGCAGTGGTGTCACAAGCCACCTCTCCTTTTAACGCTTTTCTTTCTTTTTCCCAGTGGCCTAGCCCATTTCAGCAGCAGCTGACATGGATACAAGATGTCAACTGAGGTTACCAACACAATTCATCATCCTACAAGTGCCTCCTCTCCTTCCCACTGCAGTAATCCCTCTTATGAGGTTCTCCTTTGGGAGAAGGAAAGGAATACAACAGAACAAGACGGAATAGAACAGAATAGGTCAGGATGGAGACACATTTGAGTGGAGCTGTTTGGTCACAAGTTTTATCCATATCTGGACAAATGTCAAATTATAGAGGCACCCAGAAACAACTCGCAGAGCTGTATGAAGTTTGCTATTTCCATAAAGAGTCTGAGACCCATCTCCTGGAACTGGAGCATGAAGTGCTGCTGTAAATTACCCAGACTCTGAAGAAGCAAGTGAACCATCAGCCCCCTTACAAAGTTATTTACTAAGGCAGTTCTTCTAAGAGATGGGGTTATTACACCTGAGGTGCTATTGAAAGACTGATCAACTGAACTGTTTGCCTTGTGCATAATTGCTAGTAATAGTGAACCTAAGTCAAAGACAGTAGTTGGTAACAACTGGCATGCAATTAAAATCCATATGAAGCTCGTTAGAAAGAAGTCCATCTTTGAGTACCCAAGTCAGACATGTAAGTCCAACAGTCAGCAAAGTACCCAGGAAGCAGCCCCCACCACATCCACCAAACCTGTGATTACTTTTAAAAAAGCCAGCATGTACTACAAACTAGTAACTTACCAACAGCAGCAGAGACTTCCTCACTTTATCCTGCCCCACTTCCCCCACTGTGAAAATAAATAATTTTGTCTGATACAGGACAAATACAACATTCTAACAGTTCAGTGCAATTTCTAAAAACTGAGGCAAGTACAATACAACCCACACTTCTCATGCTCAGTCTGCCAACTCTAGCACAGTCCTGGATGTCAGTCCTTCCATTTTCTCCCACAGATTTTATTCTCTGGAAAAAAAAAAATCCTTTGAGAACTGACACACAGGGCAAGGCAGTTGAGGCTTTACTAGAGAAATAACAGGATAGAACTCCATTAGCAACATTGACTCATAAAGCATATATGAATATGCATTTAACAGAATGCAGCCATGTTTTTCCCCATCCGACTAAAAAGTGAGTGGCTGTAGACCAAGTTCTCACACTTTGGCAGAAGTCACACAGCTTTGCCCAGAGGCTCTAAGCACTGCCACAAACCACCAGCAGGTGTCAAAACGGCATAAAATCTTGCCAGCTGCCTTCCTTGGACAGGGCATGGTCTCACCAGCATGTTGCTGGATTCACTCCATTGAGTCAACACTACCAGAATGAGGTGATCTCTTCCGCACAAGAAGTCAAATCCATTTCTAATGGGCACTCTGCTGGAGTAGCTTTGACAGCCACCTCAGAAATAGTTCAAATGCATACATCTGCAGCAGACTACAGAGAGTTCATCTCGGAGACAACCATGCTGAGTTGGGGTTATATGCTGTGTTATACCACATGGGGAGGGGACAGACTGTCCCAGTCACCGGACATCATCACAGATGGTCAGCCACAAGAACACTTCCATGGCTAGCACTGATCTTATGTGACCCCATCAAGGCAGCAAATGCTAGAGCACTGCAAGGACCATCTTCTCTTTCTTCTTCCTCTTCCTCCTCTTCTCTTCAAAACGGTCAGTAGCATCAGCAAAAAATGTCACCTCATCCTTGGCCTCAATCTCTCTCTTCAGGTACTGGAGCCCTGCCATGTTGAATCCCAGCACATCCTGTAGAGACAGACCAGCACCACACTGTTGGGCACATCTCAAGCTTGTTAGGGGGCAGAGAGTCCTGCACTTGCTGCCCCCTACTAAGAAATGATGAAAGCAAGACAATCCACAGACCTAAATAAAAGCAACGTTATTTAAATGTAAACTTCATCTGAGTAGAACAGTCAGTCCTGCACTCTGTTCCCCACAGTTGTCTCAAGAACAGCTATAATCCACTGTATTTTCTGAAAGACAAGTTGCCAGCAGGCACCTGAAGTTGCCTGGGAAGATGCACAGTCTGCATTATTTGAGAGATTAACAGCCCACAGAAAAGCCCAAGAGAAATCAAGAGTTTGTTTATTTACCTCCTACATGTTTAGAAACTAGTGAGCCAAAGCCCAAACATATACATCAAAGAAAACCAAGAGTAAATGAGGGAGGGAGCACAAGCGCAGGCTGATCACTGGGTAGTCTCACATCAGGAAGAACATAAGGAAAAGGCAGCCTATTTGCACAGAAGGAAGGTGAAATGGGCTCAAACCCCCAACCAACTTTCCCACTGGACACCACATGCTCCCAGACATTAGCCTATCCTGTTATTCCAGATCCTGGAAAAGGGGAGGGTGCAGCACTCACCCGGGCCTCACTGACTCTGGAGATGGTGGTTTTCTTCAGATTTTCTATCACTGTCACCAGCATATGGTTGCTTGTGATCTGTCCAAAATGTATCCTGGGAACAAAGCAGGCAGAGATGTATTGCAGCACTGGTCTTAGAAACATCAGAAAGCCCCCCTCCTAAGCCTCTGTATGTTCTGGACATAGAATTTTTCTTAAATGAGGCCTCCCCAGACCAGCCTTATATAACAGGCATGGGCAGATTTATCTGGAAAAGCTATTTTCTGAAGCTTCTCTTTAACATACAGTGGTTCAAAGGGAAGGTCTCGCTGAGGTACTCTCTGAGGGCATGGGCTCTACAATGACCCTGTCCCAGTCAACAGTGCCACTTCAGCCTTGATGCAGGATCTTTCACACTTGGGGGACCAGGACCAGCAACCCCATCTGGGCATGTCAAGACTCTGCATCCGATCAATCCATTGCCACACGCCATTCACGGGCTGCAGTGATTCCTTATCTCCGGCAGAGACCACATCTTTATTCCCAAGGATGCTTCCCCAAGAGCTTCAGACACAGAGAGATATATGAGAAAGCCCAAATTTTCCCCACACTCTTACTCTACAAGCATTCACAACAAGCAATGTCATCTTTGCAGCTCCAGGAAACAGGGTATATTCCTCAGCTCTGTACTGTCCCAACACACCGACTCACAGCCCAGGAGCAAGGAGTACCTCTCTGTTCATGTAGCTGGCACAAAGTGAGTTTGTGATATGCACCAGCACAAGGGACCCAGAGGAACTGGCAGGCCCACTACTGACCAGAGCCCTGTTAGGGCTTCTTCGGGTCCAGGTTCTGGACAGCAATAGCTACCGAACTAAGACTAGCAGATCTCTCTGGGCAGACGAAAGACTCACTTGAGCAGGAAAAGGAGAGCTCGGCACAGAAGTTCAACTTCTGAGCCCAGGTGAATATATTCATTGAAAAGTCTGAGCAGGTCAGGAACATAGGAGAAGGGCAGCACCAGGAGAGACTCTTCCAGCTCACTGAGAAGAAAGCAAAGGGACAGAAGCATTAGTCTCAGCCACTGCACTGCTACAGATGAGCAGGAAACACTTCTGTATAGGTAGTTTATGGTACAAAAGCTGTACTAAGCATTCATGACAGCTGGTCTGTGACTGTCCACAAAGTACAGTGCATTGGCACAGACTACAGCCCAGGCCAGCAGACATCTTTTGGCACAGGGAGCAGGCACACAATCTTCCCTCCTCAGCATATCCAAGCTGCTCTTCACATACATATGCATCTCCAAGCAGCCAACGCACATACACAAGCTTCATCCAATACTCCCCATGGAACCAACAATTTCCATTCCCCAATTCCATGCATGCTCCAAAAGACGCTGCCAGGAACAGTAACTCCAGACTCTCTAGCACTGCCCATACCCAACACAAGAGACCGTTCCAGGACCCCAGCCAGTCCTGGGCCCAGAAATCCGATACTCAGTCACAACCCTGTTCAGTAATAAGGCTCTTGGGACTCACCTCGACTTGATCTTCTTGAAAACTTCTAGCACATACAGAGAAGGCTGTAACAGAGGAAAGACACCAGCTATGCATATCAAGAAACATCCCAGGACAAACATATGCCTTAAGGTCCATTTCACCCAGTTAAACACGCGATCATGTCTTGTAAGATGGACAGGTCAAGCTGAATATAACAAAGAGGAAACCCCTTCAGCTTCAATCAGCTGCCAATCTGAGAAGTTCTCCCTCCCCAAGACACACACCCAGCCTTCTCAGAATACTCTAAACTGGTGAAGAATATTGTGAAAAATCTAATTTATATTCAACCAGCTAAATCATCTCATATTCATTTCAATGAATCTTGTACAAACTGGATAAAAAGCTTGGTGAAACAGACAAATTATACATATAAAACTTTACACAAACTCATGTCCCAAAGACTTAATTCCTGCTACTCCTGCATATCTGCTGAAAGTGTTTGGCAGATGCAGAGCAGAGCTGGAAATTGCCGAAAGTGCCTAACTACTAAGTCACAGGATTTCATTCACTTCTGTTGCAGTCTGTCCAACTTACAATTAAATATACCTATAACCATGGAGGAAGGGACAGAAGGGCTCTTGTAAAGTGATTACAGGTGGTTAGAAGGAAGACAAAAGGCTGTTTCATCTGGCATTGACATAATCTTCAGAAAAGGGGAGAATGAAAAAACAAGGATCTTCCTAAGGGTAATTAAAAATGCAATTTAGGAGTATACATTCAAATAAATTAGAAAAAACAAAACTAATCTTCTCAGAGTAGTGGATTTTTATCTATCAGTGAAACCCATGCATCCATGTGTATATTTTGTATTACCAAAAAATTCTCAGAGTGTAGTGAAAACTGCTGTGTACTAGTATGACATGAGCAGGTAAAGGCACCACCTCAAGCCTGGATCTGGACAGGCTGGATCGATGGGCTGAGGTCAACTGTACGAGGTTTAACAAGGCCAAGTGCCAGGTCCTCCACTTTGGTCACAAAAACCCCATGCAACGCTACAGGCTTGGGGAGGAGTGGCTGGAGAGCTGCCTGGCAGAAAAAGACCTGGGGGTGCTGGTTGACAGCCGGCTGAACATGAGCCGGCAGTGTGCCCAGGTAGCCAAGAAGGCCAACAGCATCCTGGCCTGTATCAGAAACAGTGTGGCCAGCAGGACCAGGGAAGTCACTATACCCCTGTACCCGGCACTGGTGAGGCTGCACCTTGAATACTGTGTTCAGTTTTGGGCCCCTCACGAGAAGAAGGACATTGAGGTGCTGGACTGTGTCCAGAGAAGGGCAACGAAGCTGGTGAGGGGTCTGGAGCACAAGTCTTATGAGGAGTGGCTGAGGGAACTGGGGATGTTCAGTCTGGAGAAGAGGAGGCTGAGGGGAGACCTTATCGCTCTCTACAACTACCTGAAAGGGCGTTGTGGTGAGGTGGGTGTTGGTCTCTTCTCCCAAGTAACCAGCGATAGGACGAGAGGAAATGGCCTCAAGTTGTGCCAGGGGAGGTTTAGATTGGATATTAGGAAAAATTTCTTTACGGAGAGAGTGGTCAAGCATTGGAACAGGCTGCCCATGGAGGTGGTGGAGTCACCATCACTGGAAGCGTTCTAAAAACGTGTGGACGTGGCACTTCAGGACATGGTTTAGGGGGCCTGGTGGTGTTGGGCTGACAGTTGCACTTGATGATCTTAAAGGTCTTTTCCAACCTCAGTGATTCTGTGATTCTATGAAGCCTGCAATACTTGGACATTTGCATTACCATGCGGAATTTTCTCAATGTAAATTATTTAGGAAGAAAAGTAGAATCAGTAACTGATGTACTGATGCCACAGAAATAAACCCGGGCAGCTACAACACAGCTCTGCCTTGCTCAGAGCTGCCCTGCTGGTTACAGGGTCAGGAAGCCTTCAAGTGCTTCCAGCTCCTGCTTCTTGAGTCAAGGCAACACCGTAGGTACAGTGGGATAAGTCCTCCACAAGCAGTCTCTCCCAAGAAAGAGGGTAAGTGACTGTCAGTGCATGAAGTATTTTTGTTCATGGTCTGACATACTGAATGCTCAACATGCTCAGTTCACCACATAACAGGACACGTCATAACTTGTGGCTATGTTTTTACCCAGCAGTCTAGCACTTGGAGTAGCACATTCTTCCAGCCAAGACTTTGGGAACAGGTTCAAATTCCCTTCTCTGTACAGTGGGGTTCAATCAAACATCACCCGCCTCCAAAGAAATTGCTAGCTACTGAGCCTAAGATTTCATTCAGCCCTGTTCAACCTATTCAACTTGCAATTAAATATGCCTCTATTCACAAAGGAAGGGAGAGAATGGCTCTGGCTAAGTGCTGACTGATGTCACATGGTTGGGGACACAGTGACATGGGTTCTCAATTACATATTCTAGTGGATGCTCAGGTATTTTGTGTAAGATGGAATATGCTGTAGCATGGCAACTGCACCCTCCTGTGCTCTCAGGCACAGGAAAAGTTTGAACTAGCTTTCCCCTATCTTCAAGAATACAAAAAAAAAAAAACCAACACCCCCCACCCCTGCAAAAGACACACCCAAAAAACCCCCACATTCTGTGTTCACTTTGCACAAGCAAAAGTGCTGAGTTTTTGTTTCCAGTTGAACCAGGACATCCTGCTTCCCTAGAGCAACCCAGTGTTTTGGCTTAGCCAGCAAATCAACCAGCCCCACTCCAGCTAAGAATGACCCACAGCCTGTGGCCTGGGCATTCCACTTACTGTAATATTTCCATATGCACGGAGGATAGGATTGACAGGAAAGGGAATCTGGAGACACAAAATGGGTTACAATGAGGCAGGTGTGTGTGTACAAATGCATATTCACAGAGCAAACTTTATCCCACGGTAGTAGAGAGCTTTTATCAAGTGTTTTCCTGCAATTCCCACACTGCTGCCCTCCCCAGAAGGTTGCCAAAGGCCTCATTTGCAGCCGCTAGACAATTTCATTCTCAGACATATATGACTAACTCAAACGTGTATACATTTTCTTCCACTTCTTAACTGTCACTTTTCCCACAGCCCCTTTATTTATCCCACAGCCCCTTTATTTAGCAAAGTGTGTTGAGATAAAGGCAAAGAATAGGCTTGGGGATGAATTTGCAGCAGCATGCTCTCCTAGGGACAAAACTTACATCCTACTTTAAACCTAAAGATTGTTGGAAAGAACACAGCACTAACCATGCCCCAGAGCACAGTGCCATTTTTGTTCTCCAAAAGTTTTCTCTCCTATTTCCAGCTGTCCTGATTTTATCTGCATGCCAAGCATTTCCACCTGCACTGGAAGGATACATCCAACACACCTTGGGATTGGTACATTCCTCAGTCTTTTACCTCTTTTCCTGCAGCTTTGCATATGGCCTTGTGTTCCTTTAGTTTTGCCGTCTCTTCTCTATACAGCTCAACAGCTTCCATGATCCGCTCAGCCTGCGTGGCAGAACAGCACATCAGTGCTAGACAAGCCAAACAAAAGCTCAAGTCCAACTGGACAAATGGAGGTGGAAATAGAGGGGCTGACATGGAGCATCACAGGACATCTCCCTCAGGAAGACAATCTCTACTCCAGACTGCACCACTACTCTGAGCACATCAGTCATGTCCTGAAGATGTCAAACACCATCCTCATTTCCCCCACTGCCCTGGGGTGCTCTCTGCTGCACCTTCAAGTGTTGCCTTGACATTGAACTCCACCCCCAGCAAGCAGTACCCGTTTGAGGCACAAGCCAGAGTCAGGCCATCTTGACTATTCAGATTAAGGATTTCCTCTGTATTTACAAGAGCACCAGACTGTTGAAATCTGTGGCCATGAAATTACCCACCTCCCGGCTCAGACACTGCAATACATTGCCACCTTCCACAGATGCCCATGGGACAAGGCAGACCCTTTGGGGAGAGACCTGGTGCCTAGAGAACATCCCAGCTGCCTTGTGCTCCTTTGGGCTGCAAACCCCTGTCCCACACATGACAGGCAGAGAAAACTGCAGCTACAGGAACCTCACACCTCGCTCCCTGTAGAGATCTCGGGAGGAGATAATTCCTGGTGTGTGACTCTCCAGAGTCAGACCCCTCCCTGTTGGTCATGGAGCAGGACAGGCTGCTCTTGCAGGCAGAGGCAATCTGCCCTTATGTGACAGCATAGGTTATTTCTCTTCAAACTGATGCGCCGACCCTCTGACATCAGTCTCTCAAGGAGGGGGGCTAAGGCACAAAGCAATGCCAGCAGACCCACACAATCTTACCGCTTTGATGGATTCAATAGTCTTCTTTCCTGCCAGCCCCGTCTCTCCTTGTGTCTCTCCGGCCACCTACAAAATACAGAGTTTGCAGCTCCCTCCTTCCGCAGCTGATACATGTAGGCACCCCCTGCATCCTACCACAGTCTATAATAAGAAAAACACCAGCCCCATTCCCTAAAATGGTCATTTATCTGAGGAAATACAGGATTTCCCAAGTACACAGCTCTTCCTCAGGAACAGAGGCACTGTGCAAACACTGAGCTCTGGGAGGCAGGTAAACACAGCTCTTGTTCTGCCAACAGAGGCCATATGATCCAATCAGTGTCAAAACTATCAGCAACACAACCCAAGCATCTGAGCAAGGGGGATCAGGCTTCCCCACCTGTCCTGCACTACATGGACCTGGAAGCAGCTGTCAAAAGGCAGCCCAGCCTTGATACAGAGCTGGTGTGGACCTGAACCGGGGAAGACAGGAAGGGCAACAGCACAGCAAGGTTTCAGCATTCACAGCTACTGTGTACCAGTTTGGCCAGCTCCACACACTCTCCTGAAGTCTGTAGGAAGTACCAGAGTCAACTGCATCATGGGGCAACCACAGCTTCAGCAGCAGCTTCCCCCCTGCATCTCCCCAAAGCATGAAAATTATCAGTCCTCTCTGACACCTCTTCTATGCCTCTTACAGAAACAGTTATTCCAGACTTTGTACAGTCAGACTGGCACAAACTCAGACGGTGCAACTCACCACAGGCTGCTCTTCCTTCGACACACTCTCTTCATATTCTGCTTCTCGTTGCTGCAGTGGATGAGAACACAACATATTAACACAGGTGAGCAGGCAGCAAGCAAGGGTTCAAGTCCCTTCCAGACTGGTTCAGCAAGGGAGCCTGCAGCTTCACGCAGCCTGTTGCAAAACCAGGACAAATCAGCAGAGATCAACAATGCCAGTGCAAAATGGCCACTTGTTCCTGGTCCCAAGCCCACGGAGAACTCCAGAATCTCCCAGACAGAAAGAAATCAGGGTCTCTGCTCTGGATGCAGGGACTGCCCTTAGACAGCCCACGAAGCTGACACACAGACAACAGCAATTCAGCACCAGACCTTCTACCTAGCACACAACACAGAAGAAAGAAACCTAGAAAAGTCCCAGGGTTGTCCTAACCTGCAACAGGAAAGAGCGTCCTGTATGGCATCTCTCACATGAACAGGGCTCCATCAGTGTAAATGCACTACCGGTGTATTCACACCCACCTTGTTACTCAAGCTTGACCCAAAACACACTTCTCTGGCACCTGGAGAAGGAGCTGTCTCTCATTTTACCACCATCATTCCTAGCACACCAACCACTGGGAATCAAGATGCTGCCTATGGATCAACTCAGCTATCTGCAAACAGGCTGGGACAAAAAAAAAAACCAACCACCATATTTATTGCAGGTTTCTCATCCACTCCTGCTTCTGCACGTGTTCCTACACACTTCTCCCACTGTGGTTTGAGAACTGCTTTAAGAAGGGGAGACAAAGGCAGACTCCTCTGAGGGATACAGTGAAAAGACAAGAGTTACAAATTGTTCCACAGGAATTTCTAGTTGGATACATGAAACAAAGGCATCTGCCAACACCAACAGTGCTTCAGCACTGAAAGAGGTGCTCAGACAGCCTGGAAAATCTCCTTCCTTGGAGATGTTCATGCATCAAGACAAGTCTCTGAGCAGTCTGATGCAGCTTTAAAGTTACCCTGCAATGAGCAAGGGGTTGGACTAGAGACCCCAGAGTTTCCTTCCTATTGAAGCCTTTCTGTGAGTCTATAACTCCTCACAATACACGCTCAAATGGAGTAGAAGGAGCTTCTTCCAGCATCCCTGAGCTCTGGGGCCTTCTACTGAGATAGAGCGGACCTCTCATGTTTGGAAAAGGGGAAATCAAGACAAGCTGCATTTAACAGGAGCAGTGCTCTCCATCACTCCACAACAGCCACCTGCTGAACTGCCTCCAAAGCACACTTGAGTTGAAAGGAGCACATGAGAGTAAGAGAAGGTCAAAGTCTGTAGCCAACAAGGCCTGTAGAAAACCACAGCTATAGAGGATGGTCTGGGAAGCAAGACAGAAGCAAGGCAGAGCGCAAGTTATCCAGCCCTCTGCAATGCAGTACAGACAGGCAAGGATCTACAACATCTGTGTCTTTACATGTCTTTAGACAGATCAGGGCAACAGTACCATCATGCAAAACATGCCAGTCAACCCTGGGCACCTCAACACCAGGCTGTGGTTAGTAATGAGCAAGTCTGCCAATTGTGGAGCCAGGCTCTTCCACAGTGAAAAATGAGGTATCTTCCTGCTGGGGAAAAAACAGGTCTGGGAGTCGTCACTGGCAGGAAAGATGCAACTCTCACCATCTCCCTCTCCTCTTCCAAAACAAGTGGCTCCCTTGTCCTTTCCCAGAGGCGCAGGGACTTGTCATGGGAGGCCGACACCACGTAGTCTCCATTGGGACTGAGTGCCAAACACCACACCTCCTGGTGATGCCCCTGCATGGCAGACAGAAGAGGTAAGACATGAACATCACCCAGCTCCCAGCCCCTGACGGAAGTGCTGCTCATGCTGGGATACCGATTCCTTTCTCCAAAAATTCAAGTCTTCAAAACTTCCTACCTCCAGCGTCTGGATGTGCTCAAATTTATCTGCATCCCACTGTTTAATCTTGCTGTCCTTTCCAGCTGTGAAGAAGAGATGGGATTTCGCCACGAACTGCAGATACATCACACTGGAAGGGAAAAAGGCTCAAATTCACGCACTTGGGAAACGCTGCAGACCTCCTCCCACTCTATGCTGGACAAAAGGGTTCTTGCTGGATCACAACCCCTTGGCAATAAGATAGCCCAGAGATGCTGCAGGATTTGACTGACCTGTCATCATGGGCAAAGAGAGAGCGGTGACAGTCCCCAAAATCCAAGCCCCAAATCTTCACGTTCCTGTCAGCAGAGCCGGTCGCAATTAGAGTCCCATCCTACAGAGCAACAAAGAGAAAGGAGAGTGCGGGTAGCTGGCTGGCAGACCCAAGAGAAATTGCTGCTGAACTAGTGATTAAGCAGTGCTGAGTAGGCAGATACCTGGCTCCTGAAACATGCCCTCCTGATCACAGAATCACAGAATCACTAAGGTTGGAAAGGACCTTCAAGATCATCAAGTCCAACCGTTAACCCAACGCCACCAGGCCCCCTAAACCATGTCCCGAAGCGCCACATCCACACGTTTTTTGAATACTTCCAGAGATGGTGACTCCACCACCTCCCTGGGCAGCCTGTTCCAATGCTTGACCACTCCCTCTGTAAAGAAATTTTTCCTAATATCCAATCTAAACCTCTTCTGGCGCAACTTGAGACCATTTCCTCTCATCCTATCCCTCCACCTCCTCTCACCAGGGTGGACCATGCTTGTGGTACTGGCACAGCCTACTGACAGCACCCTGGCTCTTTTCTGAACCTCTGCAGGCATTTAAGACCTTAGCTATATCTTGATATTTTTGGCTTCCAGTGAGCCTCATTCCAAGGACACCCCAGAGCAAGATACAGCCCAAGAATGAACAGGCATGAAGAGGCTGCTCCACCTCAGCACCTGCTCTCTGCTCCCACTAACAAAGAATTCAGGCTCCTTTCACACAGTTAGTAACTTTGAGAGTAACAGAGAGCAGGCTGTTCTTAAGAAGAGTGCAGGGAACCACCACAACATTTTGATTTCCAGTCGCTTACAAAATGCCCTGGTCAGTTCTGTCATGACCACTACTCCGTGACCCCTCTTCAGTGAGCACAGGGACTGCAGGATAAGGAAGGGCTTGCTGTGTCCCATTAAGAAACTGCTAAGCTGGGAGCAAGGAGGTGACAAGAAAGCATTATCCTAGAGCCCTTTTTGCCAGCAGAGGTTCTCGCAGTCATCCACATCACCACAGTCCCACCTAACACACAGTCCTAATGATACTTACATAGGAGATGTCCATACACAGCACTGGCAGCTTGTGTCCATACAGAGAGAGGAAAAACTGAAGCAGAAGAAAGGCATCTCAGTTAGACATGCTGGGTAGACATGTGCGAAAATCTCGAGGTCCAGGCTAGTTCTGCTCTGCCTCAGGAGCTCTTTCTAGCACTGCTACACTTTCATTCTTGCTCTGAACACTGTTAGTAGCAAGGCAATGATGGCAGAACTGAGAGAAGGGTGGAAGTACCCAAGCAAGCTGAGCTAATTCTGGTGCTAATCACCACTGCCTATGGAGTTTATCTCTGTTTCTCTTTGCCTATCTGTCAGTGCTGGTCTGTCTTGTGTCATATTCCTTAACATTCACATGCTAATACACAAGTCACGAAACCACCACACCACTCACAAGGAAGATTCTCCTCCCCCAGGCTTTGCCTCTGCTATGACCTATTAAATGCCATGTGCGACACATCCACTCCCACCCTTACAGCACCTTGCAGCTCTGCAGTACCACCATGCCCACAGGGTTTAGAATGAACCTTGCCAACCGCAGGTTCACACCACTTTCCAGATGAAAAAAATTTATTTTCTCCCCAGTGTGGGCCAGCCATGGTTCTGTCAGGTTTGCTAGCAAACAGACACCTGAAGTGGGATGCATGGTGTCTCTTTGATTCTTACTAGTGTCCCACAATAAATAAGACACTTTTCCTATGTATTCCTGATCTTTCAGACTACAATTACGTCATTCCCTGCACAGCCTCACAGCCCATATTTGGCCACGCACCTTGAGCGTGTCAATGTAGAAAATCTTCACAGTGCAATCCAGTAAGGAGACAGCCAGCAGTTTCTGGCTGGGGCTGTAGCGCACACAGAGAACATCTTCATCCAGCTGCAAAATGCGCACATGTTTCATGGAAAGCCTGGCCACAAGAAGAGGAAAAAAAATCAATTGTTATCCCAAACAAACAAGTTGGGAAGAGGTATGAATACAATTCCCACATTGCACCCTGAGAAAACAAGTTAATTCTAACAGGCAGCATCCCATTCCTCATTATGATTGGAACAAGACAGGACTGGAAATAAGCACGGCACTGCAGGCTGATAAACCTCACTGCTAAATTTACTGCTTAATCTGGAGGCCCATCCTGTGGTTAGAAGCTAACCTCACACATGAGCAAGGGATCAGAATGTGGCAAGTGCCCTTCCCCAGCTAAGCTCAGACCTTCACAAAACAGCACTAAGCTCACACTCTTCTCCATGTGTTCCACGTACACGTCATGGGCACTTCTTACAGTGCACAGCAAAAGCCAAAGCATCCAAAAACAATGGATGCTGCAGCTCAGTGTAGTCTAGAAAGGTTTATTTTCTCACCTTTTCTGACCACTGCTCTCATCCTTCACAAGCTCAAACTCCCAGAACTTGACACATTTATCAGCACTTCCCGTCACGAAGCCACGCTGCAGGGGAGAACAAAAAAATTATTGTGAAACCACTTTTGCTATAACCCAGAGAAATTCTACCGCAAGGAATTTTCAAAAACCTCCTGGTGTGTTGACATGTCCCACATTCCTACAGTATTACTTATTAAGTGGACACCACCAGCAGCACTTGCTTTGGTTGGTTGAGCATGCATTACCCATCAGCCGGGCAACAACAACACTCTCAAAAGCTCTGGCAGGGAGGTCTAAGACAAGACTCCAAATGTAAATCAAGACACAGACCGAAACTTTGGGACTGAAAGCAGTCCTCTCAGCTGTAGGTAATAATGTGCTTGTGTTTTGTGGGCAAATTGACACTCCCACTGTTACTGGATCACACACACCTTGCACAAGCCCACAAGCACAACCTTCTAAAGGAAGAACAGTTCAACATTATCCCTTTTACATTAAGAACAAGGGTAAAATCCATCCCATATGCTTTAATCTGTAGGGTGAATGAATCTTAGGCAGGTTATTACTTGCTAGGGTTTTGATTCCACTAAAAACCACTCCAGCTTCTAGTGCAACATGACCATGTAAGAAAAATAAGAAAGGACACACAGCAAACAGAAGAAAGTAGAAATTGATAGAAAACAATATGAACCTGAACTGGGGTAATGGAGAAAAACTGATAGAAGGAGTAAAAGACACAGACAGACTTCTACAGCCACGGTGGTTAGGCTAAATAGAGTGAGTGTGTGCATGTAAAATGGGAACATTTAAAAAAAAAGTCTTTCCAGTAGTACTGACCCACTTCTAGAGGGAAGTATGAGAACTATTAAACAGCAATGCTCAGTAAACATGGGTTCAGTAAACATTTCTCATCTGCTGTGCTCAGAGAAAAAAAAAAACCCACATACCATAATCACATTACAAGACAGTGATGAAAAACTGCTCCAATAACTCACAAGGCTGTCAGAAGGCAGCTACCTATATCAGGCATTTATAAATCAATGGTTCAGATCCCCTGAATCCAAGACTTTTACAGACCAAATTGAGGTCTCTAAACTGTCAACGTCCATTCTCAGCAACTTCAGAAATACTAGGTGAGATCCAGGAAGAAACTAATGTACACCATAAAGAGGCAGGCCTGGTAACTGAGCATGGTCAATAGAAGTAACAGGTCACTGCAGTTTCCATCAAACAAAGTAAACTGAATATGGAGAAAAGAGCTTATGGAAAATTAATTTGATAGGGATTATAATCGTCCTTAAGATTAAAGCTGCAGTTGGTAATAGTAACAGTGTTGCTCGTGCAAGGAACGCCTCTTGGTCTTTTGTTACATTTTCATTTACATAACTAGGATACTATAGTTCAACAGAGCACATACTCCATGGATTCAAGACCAGCTAAGAGGTTTCAAAGCTTAAGAAATACCTAATAACTTGACACTAGGCTGCTTCAGATTTTATGGATTACTAGAAAAATAACCAATTAAATGTATTTATATAATGTCAGAGCTATTCAACCTATCTGACAAAGAGTGCCCAAAGAGAACCAAAACATTAATTTATATATTAGGAAGTAATGGTCTAAGTCCCACATATATGCCTTCCACAAAGCAGTGCCCCAAAATAGGCTTTGAGGGACACAGTGGATTATTATCTGAATACACATTCTCACTGCAGAACTAGCACCAAAAGAGCTAATTAAGTCCTTGGATGGATTTAAAAGGCACTGGTGCATTTGGCACTGGTATAATGCCTATCAGACAGGGAACCCAGATCCTAGGGCCACCTGCAAAAAAAAGACTACGGTAATCTAAAAAGTACCACAAGAACAATTAAGAGCCCGGAAAACACATCCTGCAGGGACAAAGTTGAGCCTAATGACCATCAGATAGATGGGGAGGATGATTTGGTCACTCAGGAAGAGTGCAACACAAATAAAAAACATCACCATGTTAGAGATCTTTAATCTAGCAGACAAGCAGCAAATTTAACAAGGAGGATAATCAGCCACTGCAGCAGGTTACAAGGGGCTGAAGCTTTCCACGGCTGGAACACATCCACAGGGTATGTACTGATGCACACATGGTCTCCACCAGGGAAGTCCGAGTGTTCTCCATCATGCAGAAGCCAGATGAGGTGATGAGGATGGGCCCACTCAGCCCAAACACTCATTGCCCTGTGCCACACAACTAGAGAGATATTTCATCAAGCTGTGCACATATCCACAGTTAAAGTTCTTAGACACTACCAGCTGCATCCTCCACCTGCCACAATAAGGAGTTCCCATCAGTAGTACAAACACAGCACTACAGGAAGGAGCTACATGAAAAGATGTGCAATGGATGATACTTAGACAGGTGGCTGAGTTACCTGGTCTGGTGAAAGAGCAATGGACCACACTGCCCCATCATGAGCACTAATTGTCTCCACTAGACTCCCAGAAGCCAGGTCATACAGCTGCAGCTTCCCTGTCTGGGGAAAAAGATATATCACAGAGGACAAAATCAGTCCCTCCACCTTCATGATACATGACAGCTCCTAGCAGAACACCACCCCTGCCACCCATCTCCCAAACAGCCAGCTTCATTAGATGGCTGTTACCCACAGATGGTCAAATCCCCAATCTCCATCAGGAACTTCCCAAACCTCTCCCCAGCTGTCCAGCTCAAGCCACAAGAGCTACATAAAGAGTCTGGGAACAGAGCAGAACCTGACTGCCAGAGAAGTTTTTACATCTAAAACAGAGTGCTCCAGATCAGGAGATACAATGCATTTTCTACAAGACTGCCTTAACAACATTTTCCTAACATACTTCCAGACCTGGGGAGTCTGGAGTGCAGAAGGACACTATACTTACCTTGGTGCCAATGATGACCTGTCGATCTCCTGGGACGAAGAGTGAGCAGAGCGCATACTCACAGTCCATTGTCCGAATGCACTGCAAGGTCGATCTGTGGACAAAGGCAGAGCCAAAAACCTCTTATCAGACACAAAATCTGGCCCACTTAATTAAGACATGCTCCAGAGTGGCCTCTGCCTACAGCTGTCTTTTCACCTGGGGCCAGAAGATACACCACCATCATCCTATGACCCAAATGCTATCCAGCATTATTGCTAAGAACATTTTCCACAAAAATGTGGCATTCATAGTCCACCATCATGACTTATTGCTGTGAGCAAGGACAGAGCTCCTGTTCTCAAACAGCAATTGCTGTCATTCAGGAAAGGAAGGAGTATAAGATAGCATGCTCAAAGGAAACAGAGCCTGAAATCAGCACCACTCAGGAAATACTGGGACAACACTAGATCAAAACAGCAGCATATTCAGTCTAATACTAGATCCTTCAGGCAAAGTGTCAAGAAACCCACATGTTCCCTAAAGAACAGGCAGTAGCTAATTTAGGGTAACAGTACCTCCCATTTAAAAGGGAAAAAACCCAACAAAATACAGTCTATACCAGACTGCTGTGTATGACCTTTGTGTTTAGAGATTTGTCTTTCCATACCTGCCATAAGTTTAGTAACTTAGCCTCAGTGCTACTTTACAACATCAAACTCCATGAGTTAATTATGCAGTTTTAGCTCTATAGCTTCTCAGTTTCCCTAATAAGGAAAGAAGTCGAATAGTTTTCTATTTACTTCCTTTACTTCATTTGCTATTTTGTATTTCTCCATCATCCTCTCTGCCTTAGCACTGCCTCTCTGAACACAGCATCCCTGAGTTCTGGGAGACTGACATATATAGGGCAGAGGGGACTGACACAACTGGACTGTGTACCTGTTCCAAATCTTTACAGACTCTGCAGCTGCTGAGAGAATTGCAATGTTGTCAGAGCTAAAAGTCAATGTCCTGACATCACTGCGGTGGCCTCCAATGGTTATCTTGGACACACGGACAGCCTGTGGGACTTGTGCTGACAGGTTCAGGTTGTACGACTCAATGATGTTATTCTGGAGCAGGAGTATGATCTTCAGCTCTCCTTTTGGAGAGAGAATCAAGTCAAATGACCTGTTTGATTAGACAAAATCAGAGCTGTACAGAGGGCCAATAAGACAAAATGTAGGAGGGACCAAACACCAAGAACAACTGAGAAAGAGGAACACAGAGTGCAGGCCACAAGGAAGTGCACACTAAGCCACAGATGTGTGCAAGAAGGGGACCATTTGTGGAAGAGGTGTGAATGGACTGGAGATTGTGGTAGGCCTCTCGGTTACAGATGTCAAGGGGGAAGCTTCTTCCACCTCTGCCTGTACTGAGCTGGGCAGAGTTCTCCCCGAGTAGCTGCATAACCACAGCTCAGCCTCTACAACAGGCTTTCCACTCACTTGATTTTAGAAGAAGCTCTGATGTTAGTGACCCGCTGAATCTCCTCCTGCAGGCTCAGCTCCACACTCTTTTCAGGCTCCTCTTCACAGTTCTGTCTAGAAATGTCAGATAATGGAGGACAGTCAAATAACCCAGCACAGCCAACATAAACAGAGAGACAGAAAAAAACATAAGGAAACCACTTAGCCTGCTGAAAACAACCACACTCTTACCCAGCAGTGCTAACTACATTTAAGAAAGGGGTGAGACAGTGAAGTTCATGCTGGAACGCAGACTACTAAAAAGACAAACTGTCCTAAAAAAAAGGCAACCTCCTCTGGAGCCAAAGCACTTGAACAAGGCATGTTAGAAAGATGGATACAAAACAGACAACAGAAAGCAGTGTTTGAGAGGGAGATCAGCTTCTGCTCATCTCCTACCACTCACCAGAAGTCCTCAGCCATTTGCCAAAATGCATCTCCAGATTTACATGCCCTATGCTTCAATTTCTACCCTGGAGATAGACCTCCCCCTAAGGGCTGTTGCGAGGCACCTGTTAAGTGCCAGGATAACCAGAGAGACACTTTAAGTAAACATTAAGAAAGCTCTCACCTGTATCTCTGCCTGCTGCAAAACAGGAGATGAGGTATCAGTCACTCTGACATCTCAGATGGAACTCTCATTCCTGTATGTCCTATCAAGGACTTCATTTGATGCACCAAGCAATGTAAATAAAAATGTCAGGTAGAAGTAAGCAGCTCTGAAAAACCCATTTTATGTCCATTCCTTTGCATATACTAGTTTTTTTTTTTGTAGGGGGAAGACTCAGAAAGAAAGGTATTTCCTTAGCCTCTGGGAGCAGCGTTGCTCAGACAAGCACCAAGGATGCACAGGATCAGTGACCCCAAAATACAACAGGTAGCACAGACAGAATGACTAGCAGCTTAGAGTTCAACCAGTGTTGCTGAAGTGCTTTTCTTACAGTTCTCTGGACACAGACAGCATCCAAATACATCCAAAAGACTGCTTACTTGGCTTTTTTCTTTGCTTTCTTCATTTTCTTTTCCAACTTATTTCGGACTTCCTCTTCAGAAAGGACAGAAAACACTTCCAGAACAGCATCTGTTCCCTAGAGACAGAGCAAACAAGGTCAAAAGCACACAAAGACCTGGCTGGCCCTTACAGAAACTACCCAGGGTCTCTAACAGCCTCCTCTACAGCTCAATACCAGAGCCCAACATTACTTACATGGCAGGCCAAAATCTTGCCTGTTTGATCTGTGGCAAGAGTAACTATTCGGTCTCTCCCTTCCCGCATGATGGATCCAACTTTACTGCACTTTATGAGGCGCTATAGGGAAAGAAAGAGAAGAACTTTGTTGTGAAAGGTCAAGCGATCTTCTCAAGCAAACTCAGAAACCTACTGGCAAGGGAAGTCGAGAAGAGGGGACAATGAACCTACAGGCTCCTGGTAGGACAGCTAGCAAGGATAATCTAGGGACAAAGCAAGCATTTGTGAGAGCTACAGGCTTATGTCGTTATGTTTTGTTGCATATTAGCTGAAAATAATCATCGACAGTCTCAGTGGAAGCATAACAACTTTACTGTCAAACCATAACCATTTAATAGATGGGGCTGAAGTTTTATGCTACAAAGGCCGCAGAGCTCAGTTCTTCTGTCAGAAGAGGCAGAGAAGGCAGGAACAGAGATTCTTAAATAGGCAGCTGAAGACAGAGAAATCCTCTGGAGAGGAAGTTGGAAAAGTATTTAACGAAGCCAGGTATCTACCATAACTACAAGTAGTCTGAAATCTGAGGACCCCAGAAAGTTCTAGCAGAAAGACAGATTCAGTAAAGTCTCCACCAGCAGCACAAGTGGGAACGGCTTTCTGTAATTGAATCTCACACCATATTTTGTTATGGTGCAACTCCGACCTCTCAGTTTCTGCTACTGACCTGCAAAGCTGAGCATCAGCACTGAACTCAGCAGCTGCCAGCCAGCTAGTAACTATTTTATTCCTGTGTTGTTTGATGAAAGAGCTCTGTTAGCACTGCCAAACTTAAAACATTTGTGAGTCCTCCCCAAATAGAAGGCAAAGAAACAGTTTTCAGTGGAGAATAACACATACGTGTTTTGACACACATACTCCTCTGATGTTCTGCAGGTAGATGAGGCAGCAACTGCTGCTGAGGAAGATGTTATGAAGCAAGACAAGAATTATCACATTTTCCCTAAAAGGCTAAATATGACACTCAGTTTATAAATCCAACACAGAGGAGCAATGTGTGAATGACTAAAACTACTGGCTCTGCAAGCAGCACCATGTAAATGGGGTTAGATACACAATCCCACAGACAGCATGGAAAACTGAGCTTACTTCCTCAGGACGCTCATCCAATTCTAGGGTCTCATCCTCTTCAGTGTTTCCTTCTGCTCCAGGTGAAGAACCTTTGCTTTTCTTGGATTCTGGCTCATCAGGGTCTTTTACCTGTTCACAGACAAAAAAAAAAAACCCAAAACATAAGGAGTACCTTAAACCACACGAGCTACAGCGTTCTGGTTTCTGCCTCTTACACTTCATTCCCCTGGAGGAACAAGTGGTGAGCATACACTGCAACAAAGGAGTGGCCTATAGCATGCCTGCAGGCACCAAACACTCCATGTCCTCCTCTGCTTACCATCTACCCACAAGACTCTCTTCTCTAGCTGTAGGCCAGAAGGCAGGAAGATCTGGCACACACTGGAAATCTTGTTCTGGAAGTGCTCACAGCTTCACTTGAAAGCTCAAAACACAGAAAACAGCAAAGTCTATCCCAAGAGCAGCTTCTGGACCCCTCAGACACCAAAGACATTATTTTGGCTGTTTCCCAAAAGGTCAATCAGATTTCATAGAACCATAGAATCATAGAATAATTGGGGTTGGAAGGGACCTTTAAGGTCATCTAGTCCAAGCTCCCCTGCAATGAGCAGGGGCATCTTCAACTAGTTGGACAGCGCTCTGAGCACCCTGATCCTGACCTTGAATGTTTCCAGGGATGGGGTATCTACCACCTCTCTGAGCAACCTGTTCCAGTCCCATCTTAGTCCAAAGACAAGCTGCTAGGCAAGACCGTGAGGGGTAACAGAGGGAATATCTTACCTCCTGGATATAAGCAATATCCCACACCCTCAGCTCACTGTCAGCACTCCCAGTGATCAGACGCTTCTCTTCGGATATCAAAGCCATCCCCCACACCTGTCCAGAGGCACAGTATGAGGAATTGGCTTATGGCTCCTTTAACTATCATAAAAACAGCAAGAGCATCTTTGATTGATTTATTTAAGCAGCAACCAAGAAAATACTGGATCCTCCTCTGAGGATATCCGTATTGGAATTGTCACCCACTGCATGTTGATGACAAGTCCTGGAAAGTTTGGAAGTTTCTCATTTTCTCTCTAAAGCTTAATGACAAGCAAAATGTATCACGGTGCCAGTTTACAACTCCTGAGAGCAGGGAAAGTGCGAAATGAGCCATGACATGTAGTCCAAAGTCTCTCCACCCCAACAGCTCCCCACACATCCTCTTTACCTCAGTACGGTGTCCAACCAGAGTTTTGAAGCAGTGCTGGGTGTCCAGATCCCACCATTTCACCAGTGTGTCTTTGCCACTGGAACAAAGAAAAACTAAACGCATGAGGAAAGATTGCCAGAGCTCACCTGCTTAGAAAAGTGGTAGAAATACAAAAAATCTAAAACATGCCACAACATATCACAGAGCAGCTGCTCAGACATTGAAGTTTGCAAGCTATGCAAGAACAAAGTATAGCAATACAAAGGTACTGCAAAAAAGTATCTAGCAAGTCATTGAAAACTGTTTCCTCCTTCAGCTGCAAGCTCCAGCATGATGAAGCCTCCTTTCTCCCTTATTTAGGCTGAGAACAGTAAGTGTAGAGTGCTCATTAATTCTAAAGCTGACTCTAAAAGGCCCCTCCACATTCTCAGCTTGTGCCATGCCTGTGCATTGACCAGGCTACAAGAAAAGCAGATTCCTTAATTTTGAACAGTGATTTGGAGCTGCTCCTCTTCACAAAGAATTACAGCTGTTTAAATCTTTCCAAGCTCTCATGGGATTAGATCTCCTTGAAAACATTTCTGGCTACATTATGCTACCCCAATACTACAAGAGCACCTGAGAAAAGTAATTTGAAGTTTTTTGAAACTTGAACAGATTTTTTTCAGTACACCCTACAACACTTAACACTTTTTTTTATTTTTGGTAACTTTGTTAGAGCCTATTTTTTTCAGTAAGTTTCAACTAAATCAAAATATAAAACTTGTTCCATTACTAAACTTGCTCAGAACAAAAAAGTTCTGATTACAAGTGATATTTATTAGTTAATTCATCTCTTGTTACATAGGATCCAATGGTACTTGTAAATCAGACATATGAAAATATCACAAAAAATTCTGTACACAAAGGACTGCAGTTAGCTGCTTGGGGAAAAAAAAACAAACCAGACTAAGTAAGGAAGCAAAACTTTGCATCTCCAGAGAACAGGATAACATGTCCTCTTATGTCAGGAGATATACAATCTCAGTTTAGCTACTGAGAGAATTTAGAAGCATGTCTAAAGCTGACATGCAAAGACTTGAAATTGCATTGAGAAACAGGCATCATCTGCCAAACCAACAAAATACTACTTTTTCCACTTGAAACAGCAAAAAAAGCACAAGAAACTTATTCTAATTTTACAAACTGATTGCATGCACTTTTCTATTAAGCTATTAGATGACATATTAATAAACAAAAAATGATTGACTGATATTTGAGCAAGAGTATCTTCTCTCCACCACTTATTATTAAAGGGATACAGTCAACTAGCAGCTCATGTTGAATAACTGAAAACCAACTAAAAAGAAATCTATCATCTTTTAATTCATTCCTACAAATACAGCTTACTAGGAAGCAATTTTTCTGTCACACTGCTGTGTGAATAACACATACAGAAGGTGTCTGCTTAATTCTTCAAGATAAACAGCAAAATGGTTACATACATAATGAACATATCACTATTCCTTGTTACAATAATTCTAAATCGCTATATTTACCAGCAAATTAAATCCTCTTCCAAACTCTGTTTTTCAGGATAGCCATTTCAGTTCCACTTACCACATCTGGATTCAGGCACCGGACTTAAAAAAATATGTGGATGTGACAAAATCATATTCTAAGATGCTGGTGGGTCTGAGATATCATGAGTCGAGAAGGAAAACATAACTGGCTATAGCACCTAGAATGTCTAAATTGCAAGTAAAACCATGGCTGCTTTCCTATCAACCACTATGCTTAGCCTGGCTCACCTGGTGACCAACAGGTTCTTCTCCTTCAAGAAAAGGACTTGAGTGACAGCATCCTTGTGTCCTTTCAGCCGGTACAGCCCGCTCTCATTGATGACATCCCACACAATGACATCTGTGTCCTGGAACAGACAGATGTCTCCAAGACACTGGCATTTGTCTCTGCAAAATGTCTACCTCTGCCATGAGATTGAAAAGATTACCTGCGAGCACACTTTATCACTTTGAATTTGAATGTCAGGGATGATTACTGCCAGTGACATTCCTTCCCCAAAGGTGCATTCAGACCAATAAATGCACCTCTGCCCCAGCTTGAGTCACTTTTGTTATTCTTGACCTCACAAGCTCCTTGAACTTTACCAGCTCTACTAGTACCCTGCTCCTGCCCTGCAGCCCCTGCTGCTCTCCCCACCCTGGGCTCCACAACTCCATCATTGTCTTGCAGCCCTAACTCCTCTCCCTGCCATCCTCTGGCCATAGGCAGAGGCCACATAACCCACTTAAAATACCAAACATTTTAGTGCAGGTCAGCTTTCAGCCTCCTCCATGGAACATCTCTATGAAAGGGCTGGCCTCCAGACATGCAATTCTCACCTTTGAGCCAGATACTAGCCGGCCACCCAGATGGTCATACTGCAGGGCTGTAACTGCAGCCTTGTGTCCATTGAAAGTGATATTTGCTTCTCCACTTAGGAGGCTGAAGACACGGATCGATCCATCTTCATACCCAACAGCCAAGTGCAACCCGTCTGGAGAAGGGCAGAGGCAACTGACCTGCTGCTTGAGACCCTTAAGGATAAGAACCTGCAATTTTTAGGAGACAAAACACATATAATGTTGATAAATGACATGTCAGAGCCAGATACTTGCACAGCAGAAAGAATATACTCTGCTCTTCTACTGAACTTCCAATTGAGTGCTGCTGCCACTTCAGAGGTTCATTTTTCAGCTCCATGCACCAAATACAATGTCATTAGCTCCATTTTACAAGGCAGACAGCAGCTAGAAAGAAAGTAATTTCTCACAATCAAACAGGGAACTGGTGTAGAATGAGACCTGGAACTCAGAAGCCCAAATTTCTGCCCCTGCATTTTAAATGCCAGAGAGCAAGGAACATTGTTCGAGAGTAAAGGCTGAAAGCTTCTTTCTGACTCATCCTGTCCTGCTTGGCCTTTCTCAGGTATAGGACAGAGCTGCTTTTCCACAGACTGCACAAGAACTTGAGAGTAATAAAAACATCTCCAGAACAACATGCCAGTAGTCACCACTCTAGTGGTTGCTAAAGGAAATCCTGAATTCAGTTTGTAATGAACAGGAGTACTTGCAATGACTTCAGAATCTGACAGGAGGAAATATGTGGGAAAGCCCTTAAGGTTACAGCTCACAAGCCCCCAGTAGGACACAACTTTCACATGGGAAGCCCAGTTCCACAGCCAAAACACAAACTCCATGACACCCCTGTTTCACCCCAGAACTTTTACACAGCGCTGTTGCTGGTCGACAGCTAAAGAGGGAACAGCTTTCCAGTCACCGTGGCAGTAATTTCTCTTCCCCAGCTGATGTACCAAAGGCAAATCTCAAAGGATCAACAGCGACATTCAGCCAGGGTACACCCAGAGCTGCAAACTCACACCACAAGCAAACCTCAAGGGGTGTGCTCAACCTACCGAAAAGGGGCGAAGCTGTGGAGATGACACTTCCCTTAAAACACATGATGGCCCAAAAGCGCTGCGCACTACGCTCCCCCCGCCCCCTCCCACTCCTCATCACCACCATCGCAGCCCCAGGGACGGCCCCGCTCTCACCTTCTCTCCTTTCCGCGTGTCCCACACGAAGACGTGCTCGCAGGCCGGCACGGCCGCACAGCGGCCCCGCTCGCCGCGCAGCGCCACGAAGGCCACGTTGCCCCTGGCGCTGGCCACCAGCCCAAAGAGCGCGGCCGGCCCGTACCGCAGGTACTGTCGAGTGAGGCCCATGGCGGCGCCGAGGGGAGAGGCGGGCTGTGGGGGGAAGGGAGGGAAGACGCCGAGAAAACCCCGTCCCGCCCCACCCGACCGTCCCAACCGAGCTCCACACGTGCCAAGCGCCTGCCTTCCCCCTCCCCGCGCCCCGCTGCGGCCGGAAGTGCGTCACCGACGTGGGCGGAGTGAGCCCTCGCCGGAAGCGAGGCGGTGAAGCCGGCGGCTGGGCAGCCTAGGGCTGGGGGGTGGGGCTACGCCCGGAAGCGGAAACGCGCGGAGGCGGTGGCTCCGCTTTTCTGGGTGATGTCGCCGAACGGGCGCCGACCGAGCCCGTGTGGTCGGGCGGGGTTGGCAGCGGCGCGCCCTGCCCGTGAGTTGCTGTGCGGCCGCTTCGGTGGGGATGGGAGGAGGCGGCTGCCGTTGCTGCTGCTGCTGCCGGCGGCTCCGCGCTGATAGGGGCTGGGTGGAGCCGCTGACCGCTCGCCGGCCTCGCTCCCGGTGGTGCGGGTTACCGGCAGCCCAGGTGCGCGCGGTGGGCTGCAAGAGGTGGGAGAGACAGCGCCGTCCTCCCGGGCAGGGGCACGACACCCCGCCCGGGGGCTTTGAGTGCCTTGACTGCCGCTCGCAGCGCTTTGTGCCGCCTTCCGAGCCTGTCATGCCCGCAGGGCCGCCCCTGCCGCAGGAGGGCCCCGAGCAACAAATGTGGGGGGAGTATCCACGAGGCGCTTACGTGCCCCCCTTTGCTTCTGTCTTCCCCTCATACTTAGGCCCTTGTTTTTGGGTGTTCGTCATAGAGAAAACATTGTTGTAGATGAACTTTTGGTTGCAGCCGCTCTAACTGTTCTTACCTTCTTGTTCATTGCCTTTCTCCTAGCTCTTCATGGCTAAATTCTTATCTAGATGCGCTTACGGCCATCTTTTGTCATAGTGTCAGCATTTATTATCCTTCAGTTCGCGTTTGGGTGTTTGGTTGGATTTTTTTCCTAGCTCATGAATGTACTTCATGATTCATGTTTCAGGGTTACCACTTGAGGATGCTATCTTTTCAAAATTATTATTAATATATAAATGTTATTAATTATGAACCTGTAAAAAAGGTTGAATAGTAGGTGTTTGTGTGGCAAACTGAAGTTACTTATGTGAGTGCATTCATGCTGGCTTAATTTACTAGTATGGTTTAGTAGGTACAATAAAAACATAGTAACCTAGTTGTTATGTTCTGGCAATTGCACAGTATGTTTTGGCGAGTTTGAGTCTTAATGTAGCTACCAGTATCATCTCAGCCTTTAAAAAACAAAAAGGACACATTCTTTAGGCCAGTATTCAAATTTACAACTTTTGCTCTCTTTCTTGCAAAACCTATTTGGGTGAAGGGGTTTTGTGCCTGAGTGCATGACTATAAGAACTAAGCAACAGTAAGTCTCATTTACAGTGCTTCAGAATTCACTGAACTGCAAGGGTTGTATGATTTGGCGGGGGCGGGGGGGAGGGAGGATGTCTTAATTGATTGGTTTGTAAGGGTGGTTTTGTGTTTAGGGGTTTTTGGGGTTGTGGTGGTTTGGGGAGTGGTGTATTTTCTTTTGGTCTTTCTGGTTTTTCAAAGTAGAACCCAGGGCTAGACCAAAATCTCAGAAGGGATAGATTATACATACCCTGCTATAAATTTACTTTTTATTTAGATAAAGAAATAATAATTTTCAGAAAGACCAAGGTCCTTTCTACGTTTGGGAATTTGTGTTCAGTGTTTTCAAAATGCAAGATCACAAGCCAGTTGGACCAATTTAACAGAGAAGGTGTTTTCGTCTTGCACTATTGGAAACATTTTGTCTAACGCAAGTATTTGCATTGCCTTTTTGCATATGAATAACAATACAGAAAGAGAGAGCAGTTCAGTTGGAAATCTCTTTTTTTGTTTTCTGCTAGCTGTAATTGCATTGCAGTCTTGTGAAAGGTCTGGCTCCACAGGAATCACTTTTAGTGAACAGCTGGTGACCTGGCTTGATTTTCTTCCTTTAAAGCACCTGGAAGACTCCAGTGAGAATTGGAGTGTGACAAGTTATCAGAGGAAAGAAGTTGTTGTTTCCATTCCATGGATCCCTTGGGTGCTCCTTCCCAGTTCGTGGATGTTGACAGTCTGCCAGGCTGGACTGAAGCCTATGAGGCTAAGCAGCTGGACTCTCACCAATACCCTGTTGAAAAAGCTCAAGTTGGTCTTAGATCACCTTTTCCATACAGGAAAGACATCAATGCGAAAATAATCTTATGGTAAGTTCCATATGGCTCTGGTGTGTTTCTCAACACTTCTCCATTTACTGTGGGATCTGATTGTCTCATATAACAATCACCGCTATAGAATAAAGCCCTCGAGCCCTCTTTTTTTGACTCAAACATTACAGATGTGGGAAGAAAATAATCAATCTGTTCACTGTATATATGCAAGTCTGAGATTTGCTCCACCATAGGTTATAAATTGCATGTTCGTAGGCATTCCTTGATGCAGCAGACTGGAGCTGTACTTCCTACTGTCATACTCTATTTTTAATATCAAAACCTGATGGGGCATTTTGATAAAATTTTTTAAATTTTTAAAAAATATACTTGCTGTCTACTAGCTCTTTCCTTTCTTTGCTGTCTTTATTCTGCTTTCACTTTTCTGGTTTGGATCAGTATTTCCTTTTTTCATGTGGTTCTTGTGGCTTGCTTTGGACTCTCCCCACCCTCCCACCCCCTTTCTCTCTCCATTTTGTGTTCTGTCTGCATGGTTTTCTACCAAAATTTATCGATAAAGTACAGTGTGCTGAGGTGAACTTAGTCCATCAGTTTTTCTTTCCTGTAACTCAGATACTTGAACCTGCTCTCTAGATGAGTAACTCTTTGTTAATACAAAGAGAGGAGGATTTCTCAGGGATGCAGATGCAGGGATCAGCCTGAATCTTTCTGGTTCGTACATGCAGGAAATGAGACTGTTCATGGATTTCCGGAACCTGATTAAGTAAAAAAAGAGAAAAGTAAAAGGTTAAATATCTCTTATGACTTGGGTATAATAAACATGTACAATTTAAACTATTATTTGAATCTCTCCCTGTGCATGGGAATCTTTATCTCCCTTCCTATGGTCTTTGATCCCAAGATCTGTAGTGGCTGCTGCTGTGACAAAAAGCATACCAAAGTTCTGCTACTCCATTGTCTCTTATGCATCTCTGCTTTGTTTGTCTTCTGCATGTCTGATCTTTGAACAGCAGAATGAACATGATCAAATTGTGGGTTCACAATTTCAGAACAAAAGCAATGAAAACTTATCTAGCTGCAGTGTCACTCTAGATCCTCAGAGGTCTGAGGAAGAGCCGTAGCAGTAAGGTACCCTGAGTACTGTGTATGCAAACTGAAAAAAGCACATTGAAAAAATGGTTGAAGTTTTGAAAGTAATATACTTCAAGGACTGCCCTCGTATCTCCAAGAAAGAATACATGGGTTTTTCGAGCACATTATGCCCTATCAGTTTAGTACGCTGTTTCGCATATTCTGCTAGTTAAACTGCCCTATGTACAACTGGAACACTGTCCTTTCTACATACATCACAAAGTTACTGTTGAGGCTGGGAGTTTTTAAAGAAATGATGTGTTGCATGTGATCTTTCTTCATCAGTTAGAGGGAAAGGATGTTTCTGCATGGTGAGCATGTCAGGGTACACTACGCTATGTGAGCACTGGAGTACTGTTAATGCTTGAACTTGGCATTTCTTTGCTTGTCAGTACTTTATGGAGAATATAGTGCTTAATCTTACATTTAGCATGTAATAAACTGTTTCCGTGTTTCCTTAGGAAAGGAGACGTAGCATTATTGAACTGCACAGCCATAGTAAATACCAGTAATGAGTCTCTCACTGACAAGAACCCAGTATCTGAAAGTATATTGATGCATGCTGGGCCTGACCTGAGGGATGAACTCCAGAAGCTCAAAGGTAAGTGGCTGGAGATGTTTTTGTCTTATTGAAATCTGTCCTCGCATAATACAAAGCATCAGGATTTGGGCATAAACTAAAATCGAGGTATAGCTGCTTTTTTTTCCCCGCAACGTTTCACCTTATTGTGAAATAAATGGAGGAAATGCATGCCAATCTATTCTCTTCTCTTTTTGCCATTCACATTACAGATTATTGAAAATCTGTGGTAGATGTTCGAGTTGCTGAGTCCTTACTTTGTAATACAGTAATTCCCATCGTTAGCTGAAGCCACTAAGAGTAGTTAGCGTATCAGAGCTTTTACTCGAGGGGCAGCCATGTACATCTTCAGATTTTGCTCTTATCCTGTTTAGTGTGCATACACTGTGGAAGACAGAAACTGAAGTACACCATTGCAGAAATTAAAATATACATGTATCCTCTTTAAGGCTATTAATATACACTCAGTCTTTCAGGAAACTATGACAGTAACAGATAGAATGGTAAAACACTGCATGTCTAAAAGTCTTAGTGACTACTCAAATTGTTCAGTTCATTTGCCTCTTCTGCACAACAGAAACTTTTATTAGAAAGTTACAAGACTGCCTCTAATGGAAGGCTATTCTGGAAATGGATGAGATTTGCTTTACCTAGATTCTTTACTAACAGGGTTTATGGCATATAATTAAATTTATAAATGCTCAGCTTTATTTCCAGTCCCCCTTAGACAAAGACTTTCCTTCTTTTATGTGTGAGGAACAAAGAGTTTATAGTTATCCAAGGGTATACAGAAGTCTGATCTAGTTTGCAGTTAAGACTTCACATTTCTAGTAACTATGGTACTGAGTTGAATTTTGAGACCCATCTGATGGGGTAGCAGCTCTATCTCCTTATCACGTAGTAACGAAATGGATAGAAGAGCTATATTATTTCTAATACAAACGCTTAGTAGCTGAAACTACAATTGAGTAGACATCCTCTGTTCTTATAAAATCATATTTTGCTGGTTCAACTTGCTTTTTATGAGAAATCTGGAAGTAAAACAGGAGCACGAGTAACCATTTCATAGGAGAGGGGAAAGTCAGTGTTTCCTTTGGGTGGAAACAACTGTTAAAGTACAGCAGATCTTAAACTAATTAAGACTCTGCTATGTATGCAAGAACTCTTTGAAATTTGCGATTCCTGTGTGCACTGTGAGGTGGGAAGAGAGGGACAACATTTCAAGGAGTCCTCAGAATTTGAGATCTGTCAGCTCTGTAGGGAGTTTTTTGTAAAAGCTGGGCTTGGCTTCTTAAATCCCCCTTTACCATGTTGAGTTATATGTAGTTTTGCATCCTCCATCCCTGTGATGGCACTGATGTCTTCTCTCTGTAATGCATTCTGCAGTTTCACAACTCCCTATGCATGACAGTTTCCTTTTAATCTTGTGACAATAGCTTTTCAGAAGTCAGTTTTTCTGTGACACTGCTGGTGTGTTGCATGGGGGAGGAAAGAGAGGCTGGGTTACACCTTTTGGTTTTTGTGCACCCTTAATGTGTTTGTCATGGTAGCAGAAGTGGAAGGGAGCTTAGTTAGGAAACTTATGACTCTTATCTCTGCCTCCTTTTTGTGCTCTTTCCATTTAACTTTGAACTTTTTTCATAGGAGAGTGTCCTTGGGAAGAAGTGAAAATGTATGGTCTTTGCTCTAAAGCTGTAAAATGGGTGCAGTGATGATTTTCTGTTAGTTCTCTCCTGCTTTATTCATAGTGCTTAGTATATATTCGTATTTCATAGGCTCCAAGAGAAATCATGATCTTAAAGCATGTGACGTGCTGACCTTTCAAAGGCTTGTGCTTTCTTTAAGGCTTAGCTAACTTGTGCGTTCCTGGGAACAGTGTGTAGTTTTGATTAACACAGAAACACTACAGCCAAGGGTCCAGGCTTGCAAGTGAAGTGCTATTGATATATGCTTGCCTATCAACACATGCTTGTTGCAGTCTAATAAAGACCTTCTGTGACAGCGATGCATAGTAGTCTTCCAACTCCAGTGAGACTTTTTCTCTGTTGCACACTTTAGATGGAGGATTCAGACTTTCCATTTTAAACTTGGAGAGAAGCTGTTCTAATGTTTGAAATCTCATTGCATAAAAAAATAAGATCTTGACTTTGTTCCCAGTTATGCCACAGACCTTGACCTGTGCAGCTCAATCTACTAGCTTACCTCATCCTGTATCTTAAAATAGGAATAATAACTTGCTGCTCATTTCAGTTTTATAAATTTTGCAGATTATCTCCAGGCATGAGGCATTGGGAAGTACTAAGTGTGATGTAGCATCAGTAACCTCTAACTATACTTAACATCTGGCTGTCTGAATTTATTAGTTTCCCTGCTGAATTCACAGCTATACTGCAGTCAAACTTGCTTCATTCTTTTTCACAAGACAGTTTTTCCTACAGGCCTTTACTTGCTCTTTTCAAGTTGTGTGACTTGGATGGACCACAGAGGAAGGATAGTAATTTGATATCTGATATATTATTTCAGTTTTAGCTTCTACTTTTTCCATATCATGCTTATTTAGTTGCTCTCTTGAGCTGAGGTGTCTTAGAGAATGTGCAGTAATTCAGAAGAGTATGCTTGGTTTTAGTATGCTGTTATATTCCTTCTGATTAATCCAGAAGAAAACAAGGTGGAGGTCTATAGAAGCTAATGATGTGATTTATTGGATCAAAAAGCTTACAGGATGTTGGCTTAAAGGCAATGTGTTGTTGCCATTAAAAAGTCAAACTTGCAGTTTTGAGTAAGAGATACTCTCAACCTGGAATGTCTCTTGCTGTAAAATACGCTTTCATGCATGCTGATAGCCTGCCTGAACACCACGAGGAACAGAGTGGAGTGGGAGAAGTGAATGCTCCTATTCAGCGAGCAGCTTCCTGATTGAATTAAGCCAAGCTACTGCAGTGCTTCTGCCAGAAGGGTGGTCACAGCCACTTGTTCACATCTCATTCCTTTTTGTGGGCACTAGCAACCTATCAGATCAGGTTGAAAGCTAATCCAGTGAAATCATTTGTTTTCAGACAGATCAGAAAGCTGAAGTGCAGCTGTACAAGCAGAAGGAAGAAGGTGGAAAATGCTTGTCTTTGAGGGTGGGGAAAGAGAAAGACTAGAAGTACTTCTTCAGCTGTCCAGAACTAGAGTGGTCTAGATTTGAGTGAGGAAGGGGAGAGTTAGCAGACTTTTTTTCCAGGTGCCAAAGGAAAGTAGCTGTTCCTGGATTTTTCATTATCAGAAATGTATTGATGAACTGAAGGGAGTAGAGGCCTATAGATGTCATCAAGGGTTCTGATAAAACTGATGTCCCTTGTGAAAAATTAGAGGAATTAAGCACAAGTAACTTGCAGGGGTTAGCATTTGAAGCAAAAAAAGAGGTAAAGCCAAAAAGAGGTAAAGATGTACAGTATGCTAACATGCAGTAAATGATCCTAGAGTGTGCAACTGGAGGGTGCTGTGAATGGAACAATTAAATGTGTTGCTTGAACTTCCTTGCCTTGAGACAAGACACCTAGTCTGTCAAGAAAATTATCTCCATGACAATCATACTCCTGCCTTGTGGACATGATTCTGGGAGCGTAGATGAAAGAAGTGCTTGATCTATTCATTTTTAATAGCTTTGCCAACAGCTGGTGGGTTTGATTAAGGAGACTTGTCCTTTTATCTAAAAAGTAATCTCCCCAAATCAAGAAGGACGTTTTATTGCTGGTTGTATAGCATATTTGTGCATCAGTGTGCTGCACATCGTTAAATCATTTCTCCCTTTGGCCCTGTATGTAGCATAGTAAGCACTGCAATTAAGACAGCATTTCTAGCAATTTCTCGTTTGTCCTTATATGCATAGTTTTAAAATTGAGAGGAATGAGCACAGCTCTCTCCTTAACCTGACTAGGTGATACTAACCAGCTGTCAAGAGGTAGAAGTCTATCCTTCATATTTGATGAAACACTGACTTCTATATATGGAGTTATCTGACTCTGGAGGAAGTCAAGGCTTCTTTATTGTGACATTGGCACTTTAACCGTGTGTTATTTTTTCAGGGTGCAGGACAGGCGACGCTAAACTCACCAAAGGATTTAACTTGGCTGCACGTTTCATCATTCACACAGTGGGACCCAAATACAAAAGCCGGTATCGCACAGCAGCTGAGAGTTCTCTATACAGCTGTTACCGCAATGTCCTGCAGCTCGCTAAGTAAGGACACAACTTCTCATGAGGTTTTGCCATCTGTTCTAGATACTCAGGTCTGCACAGAAGCCAAATGGCTGTGAATATCTTCTCAGTTTATCAATGATCTGGATGAGGGGATCAAGTGCACCCTCAGTAATTTTGCAGACAATGCCATGTTGGGCAGGAGTGTTGATCTGCTGACAGTCAGAAGGCTCTACAGAGGGATCTGGACAGGCTGGATCCATGGATCAAGGCCAACTGTATGAGGTTCAACAAGGCCAAGTGCTGGGTCCTGCACTTAGGTCACAATAACCCCATCTACAGGCCTGGGGAAGAGTGGCTGGAAAGCTGGCTGGCAGAAAAAAAACTGGGCGTATTGGTCAACAGGTGGCTGAACATGAGCCAGCAGTGTGCCCAGGTGGCAAAGGCAGCCAATAGCATTCTGGCTTATATCAGAAATAGTGTGGCTAGCAGGACTAGGGAAGTGATTGTGCCCCTGTATTCAGCACTGATGAGGCCGCACCTGGAATACTGTGAGTATTGGGCCCCTCACTACAAGAAAGACATTGAGGTGTTGGGGCATGTCCAAAGAGGGGCAATGAAGCTGGTGAAGGGTCTAGAGCATAAGTCCTGTGAGGAGCAGCTGAGGGAACTGGGGTTGTTTAGCCTGGAGAAAAGAAAGCTCAGAGGAGACCTTAGTGCTCACTACAGCTGCCTGAAAGGAGGTTGCAGTGAGGAGGTTGTTGGTCTCTTCTCCCAAGTAACAAGCAATAGGACAAGAGGGAATGGCCTCAAGTTGCACCAGGGGAGGTTTAGATTGGGTATTAGGAAAAATTACTTTGCCAAAAGGGTTGTCAAGCATTGGAACAGGCTGCCCAGGGAAGTGGTTGAGTTGCCATTCCTGGAGTTATTTAATGTATAGATGTGGCGCTTAGTGACGTGGCTTAGTGGTGGACTTGGCAGTGTCAAGTTAACGGTTGGACTTGATGATCTTAAAGATCTTTTCCAACCTAAATGATTCTATGATTCTGTTCTATGATTTGGTTAAGGACATGACATTAGTGGCTTCATGAGCTTGCTCAAGCCGCAACTTCATGTGTCTCAGCAGCCACATGGACATACCTGCAGGGAGATCTGGCTGCTGTATCAGTTCATGTATTTGGTGCTCTTGCCTTTGTACAACAGCCATCTAAAATCCTGAGTCAGGATGCAAGGTTATTTCTCAATCCATAGTTGCTGCAGATGCGTTTTTAGTTTTTCCTCTTTCATCTGTGGTATTTTCTACTTCCTCTTAGCTAACAGGTTTTTACTTTCTACTTTTCTGTGTTCTTTTCTGTATTCTGTTCTCTTCCAGTGATGGCTGTTGTAATGGTAGCAGTCACAAAAAATACCTGAACAAGAGCAATGTCAGAGAATATACTTAACAATTTCTTAGGGTTGAGAAGATCAATTCTTCTAAGTCTGGACTGTGCGTTACAGTGCAATAGTAACTGTTTCATAATCAAGATTACAGCTAAGATTTCTAGTATGTGCCAGTTTTATTGTGCCTCTGAAGTAACAAGCAAAGTCAGGCCTGGATTGAAACATGTTGAAAACAATTAAAAAATCTAATAATTCTACTTACTGAATTATGAATGCCTTTCAGTCAATCTAGTGTCTAGACTAACTTCTGATGCTTGTGAAATTGTCTACCAACTCAGAGCTTGCTCAAACTCCTCTGACTGTTGGCAACACCTCTGCTTTACTCTTCTAAAAATGTGGCTCTGCTGGAAGCATCTTGTTGGTCTTGAAGTATGTATCACTCCACACCAATGATTGTCTAATCATCCTTAGGATTGAGTAAGCCACCTTGGTCTGTGTCCATACCTCTAACAAAACAAGTGATAGGTCAGGTGGAGGAGAATGTTTGCCATAAAGAATACCTTCTTTTCCCCTCCTTCTCCTCACTGTTAATCTCCTCCTGTCAATCCTATACAGGAAGGAGAGTATTTTGGAAAGGATTGCAGGGAGATTGAGGGAAGAACTTCTTCATTCAGGATATGAGAAACTGCAGGAATAACATAGCTGGGGTAGAAGGAAAAAATCTGAGAACAAACAAAAGAGGAAATTGTGTGGTATCATTAATGGTTTCCTCCTTCTCTGCTTAATGGTGGTATGTATAGATCTTGCCAGGAAAAAAATCCTTCTGCAAAAAACCTAAAAGAGGGTTGCTGCTGCATAGAGGCAGGGGAAAAAAGTACTAGTGTTATGTACTGTACTAACAGACATTTGTTCTCATTTGACTGTCTATTCATTTGTTTCTCTTTTTCTGGATTTCAGAGAACAGGCAATGTGCTCCGTAGGATTTTGTGTCATTAACTCTCTGAAAAGATGCTACCCCTTGGAGGATGCAACCCACATAGCACTGCGTAAGTTTGTTGGAAAGTGGTGTAAACTGAATGGCAGTATTCAGCAGATCGCTTACCTCTGACAGACTGCTGTTGATATGGGGAAACCCTTTTTTTACAGGGCTGTAGTTTGTTATAGACTGTAAAAAGGCAAGGGCTTCCATGGTTGATCATGAAATGGAGGATAAAAACAAATGATCCTTTCTCTGTTGCGAGGTCATCAGTAAAGATCCATGGGAATCTGTGCTGGAACTTGCAGTCTTCAATATATTGATTAATAACCTGAAAAAGATGGTGAACGGTGAGGTGAGAGAGTTTGCTGGTAATAGAAAATGGTTCAAAATGGCAAAGATGAGGCCTTACTGCTGAATAGCTATAGATGGATCTCAAGCACCAGAGTGAATTTCATCTGCCATTTTAGTGTCATTAGTGTATCCAAACGTAAAGTGATATTTTTCCTCCACTGACCCACCCATATATGCTTCTGCCTTCACATGCAAAATGACAGGCTAATCCTAGTGAGCAAAATCTTGAGCAACAGCTCACTGGAGTTCAAAAAGGCAAGTTGAGTAAGACACAAGAAAATTAAGAATGTTATGCTATAAATCTGTGTTTTGCCCACCCTTTAAAGCTGCACATTCAAAAAGAATATAGTAGAACGAGGAGTTGAGGAGATCAACAAGAACAAGGAAAGGCAAGAAATAGCTAAGTAAGCTAAAGTGTTGGTTTTTTTTTTCCCCCCCAGACTGAAATATGCTGAACTGGAAGGCAGTGTGATAGATGTCTATAAACTCATGAGTTGTGTGGAAATGGTGAATAGGAGTCAGCTGTTCGCTATCTCCCAAAATAAGAACCTTCAAACAATGCTAGCATGAATCAAGTTCAGAACAAACAAGGGGATATGGTTCTTTATACTTACACTATTTGTTTTGTGAAACTTCTTAGCAAAAAACATGGTAGATGCTAAAAGTTTTCAAATTTCTTTGGGTTCAAGAGGAAACTATATTAAAGGAAAAAATGAAGGCTACTAAAAACAAATTAGAAAATTTCCTAGGCTGAAAATACTTAGAGAACAGAGAAGTGCTCAGAGGATAATATTATATACTTGCCTGGTTCTTACTTTTCCCATTTCTCTTTTGACTTTTTCATTTCCGTTGGCCTTCTCCTGTCTGCTTTCCACTACCACCACCACCCACTCCCTGGACCTTCCTGCATGGTACTCCTTCACAGTAGGAAAGTTGTTGCAGATGGAAGAGTGGGTTTTCCTCTTGCTGTGCAAGCTGACTGGAGAAATCTTTCTTACCCCGTTTAGCAGAGGTGCTGACACTGGAGAAACAGTAGTCCATTGTTTTCTCTGCTATCTGCCTATTGAGTGAGACACCTGAAAACATCTGCTCACATAGATTCAGAAAACTGTTTGCTGTGGAACCGCACAACTTCATTTGTCCTGTAAAGTGGTGTTGCAAGTCAACACATGAATTTCTGTACAGGAAGTATTTGAAAATAGCTGGTTTTCCTCTGCTCTTTCTTGAAGAAATCATGCTAATATATTCTCTGTAGACTCCTTTATTGCTGTCTTCTCTTGTCTTTGTAGGAATATATGCTGCTTGATAAAATACTGCTAGGCCAACCTATTTGTTTGGACACTTTCTCTCTTGGCAGTCTGACAGGAAAGCCCTTGAAGATCCTGACATGTGTCAAGATTATTGCAGCTCAAGGACCTCATCTGTACAAAGATATATTTGACTGGGAGCTTGGTTACAAAATGTTTTTTCTTCTCAGCTGCAAATGCTTAGGAACTTGACTGTGTCCCTGGATTATACTAAAGCTTTGGGGGAGTCCAAAAAAAGTAATAGAGGAAATAAATTCTCTCATGACTTAGCAATATAATTTTTATATGCCTCTTTGGCATAGCTGACCCTGGAGATTTTGCTGGTACAAGACAGTGTCAGCCAGACTTCTGTTGTAGCTTGTTTATCATCTTGCTTTCCTGGTAACTTAGGGCACGATGACTAGGAATGGCTTTTGTCAGTTTGCACAGGACTCTCTAAACGAAGGATTTGGCTTGATTTTGCAGGGCCGTAGAATCACATTCCACAGATAGGAATACCTAGTAAGCTGAAATTAGAGAGGTACTTTTTCTCTTGTGTTAATCTCTAAAGTGAGCTGCAGGAGAAAGTAGAGATGGAACTTCCAATATGGCAAATAACCCATTTGGTGTGCTAAATTACCATTTAATCCACCCTTGCATATAGCCTGTGGAGCTATTTTGTATGAGGAGAGAGATGTGACTCTATTCTGCACTGCGGCTCCCTCACTTGTAGTCATGTGTGTAAACTTCTCCTCCTGTTTTGCTAACTACATTTAATCTTCTTCCTTGTAGGCACAGTTAGAAGGTTCTTGGAGATTCATGGAGAGACTCTGGAGAAGGTGGTGTTTGCAGTCTCTGAGCTTGAAGAGGTATCTCCTTGATGTTCATTCCACCAATATTCATGGGCATGTTTGATCTTCTCTGCAGCATTGTAGAGCTGGATTTTGATTTCCCCTTCAAATCATATAGACTTTTGGTCCCACAGCATCCTTCTGTCTCCTACTAGCGTAGCATCTTTTCCAGTACTGTTTATGCTCTTAGCAGTCACTATGGATATGTTCAGAATCTTTCCACTTCTGGCTTCCATGTTCCTGCGCCAAAACAGAAACCAGTACTAGAGGTTGTAGCATGCAGTTATGCTGGATAGTATCTGCCAGCCAGAAAGGAAATTCCTCATACAGGATTTCCTCCTTAAACAATGCTGTTTCCCTTGTGCTTTAAAAGGGCCGGTTTAGCATGCCCACAGATCACCTACAAACATCTTAAACATTGCTTGTTGAAATAGCAAGCTTGGCATCTAATGATCTGCATTCAGACAGATGCTAGCAGTCTGAATATTGACTTCTCTTGTATACCAGACTTGCTAATGGCAGTTCCTGGGCAGAACACCCACGCTCTGTTCAGGTTCTGTTGCATCTGCATGAGGAAAATAACTAACTTGTTGGGGGTTCTAAAAGTGCTAATCAGTTGCAGAGAACACATGAAGTATTACAATGTTCAGTAGAGATTTCCACTATTTTCTTACACGTGGGGAGGGTTTCCTTTGGTTGGTTGTTGCTTTTTTCCTAGTCAGATCACTAAAGGTGGTCTGTGTAGTGGTGCATTTTAATACAAGCAGCCTTTGCTGAAGTCTGCCATCCATGCATATTGCAACTTTATAATAAAGCTAAAGTACCTGCAATTTACCTGAGTTCATGCAGGTTAAAGCAGAGTCCTCTCAAGGTCATTTGCCAGTGTGGTTAAAAAAAAGTTAACTTTTATTGAGGTTCTATGCCTTTACTACCAGGTAACAGCCCAAAATAAGCCATTCAGGGAAGTGGTACTTTGCCTCTAAACAGCTGAGAAGGCCCCTGCTACAAGGGCAGGTGTCACCTAACTGAAGAGCAAGGGTGCGTGATAGACCCTTCACGCATTTTTCTTATTTGTAGGCCACTTACCAGAAGTTGCTGCCTCTGTATTTTCCAAGATCCTTGGAAGAAGAGATACAATCCTTGCCTTACCTCCCCGCAGATATTGGCAATGCGGAAGGGGAGCCTGTAGTACCAGAGCGACAGATCAGGATTACTGAAAAGCCGGGTGTTCCGGATGGTGAGTTCTTCACTGAACTTTGCAATAAGTATCTCTGTGAAAGTCAATGGAAAAACAGAAGAGGCACGTGGGAAATGTGTTCCACAGCAGTATCTTCTGCTTTCTGCCTCATCGTGTAGACTGATGTGGTTAGAGGATGCAGTAGGGCCGTTGTTCTGTCTATTTTCTTTCTTGTGGGGGGAGGTGGGGTAGTTCATTCCCTTTGTGAATTTTCTCCCGAAGTGATTAGGACCTTTGCAGGTTTTTTGCAGAATCTTGTGCAGCCCCTAACTTAAAAAAGGCACTATTGTTAATGGTCTATCTTATATAAGCAATGCTTTGCTAATATATATTAGCAAATGTTGTATCAAATGATAAGATTCTGTTGATAGAGCATGTGCATCAAACTAGTAGATGCTCCATGAAAATTAGCATGGAGAGAAGAACTAGATCAGCCCAGAGATCAGTGTTTGGGAAATGGCTGTCAAAGCTTGGTGAAGGAAGTCTGTAAAGAGGTTGCCTAGTGTCAGGGTTGAGGAGGTGAGATATGTAGGGCAAAACAATTTAATATATAAATGGGCATAGCTGGCACATTCTGCCTGATTTATTAAGCAGTGCTGTGAAAGTTTTACACTTCTTCAGGCAAAGTCTCAAACCATCAAAAGCAGATAACTTGGAATGGGTTTCAAAGGGTTCTTTTTGCATGGCCAGTTGGGATAAGGCTGAGTATGCAATGAGAATACAGACAACTTAATTTTCCTGCTCATGGTTTGATACCTGATGTACCTACACCTGCTGATCCAATCCTTTTTTTTTCTTCCCCTGTCCAAACTGCTGGTTAGAGTGGCATTTGCAGCTATGGCTGATCACTGCGAGGCATTCAACCACTAGCTAATAATTTGTGAAATTACTGGGTTTGCATATGTAGGAACGAATGGATATAGTGGAACCTTGCACTTTTGTCCCATTGCTGCTATAGCCTGTCACACTAAGACTGGGAAACTCAATTCCCATCCACGTTGCCCAGAGAGATAGTGCCAGAAGCCTGAGCAATATTCCTTGATGACATCAAGTTCAGTGGAGCATTCTGGTATTGTCACTAGCAAGTGAACTTGTGCTCTTGTATTTCATCACACAGTCATGTTGTAAACAATGCTATAAAAATATCTAAACTCAGTTTACCGCCAGCTTTACAGCATCTGTTCAAGCAGTGTCAATGATATAAGAAGTGAGCCCTTTCTACAGTACAGCTCCTAAACTGAATAAAGCTGCAGCATCTGTCCCTCTCCATACTTATTTCTCCCCCGTCACAAGTAGTACAACTGTAAAGCCCAGTCACTCTCTAGGCCTTGTTTTTTTGAGAGTTAACTGTTATCCCTTTGCTACAAGCTGATGACTAGGACATGCCCAGTTAGTTTCCAGGTAAACCAACATTTTAAGGAAGTCCATAGTTATCAATCACATGCTATAATCTGTCAGTTGGTACTGGTGAGATCAGAGCCACATCATGGTACATTGTGTTTTTTTGTTAGTTTGTAGCATGACAACTGCGTTGGCTCACTGAGATATGTAGCAATTCAGCAGCAGCATTGCTGTCTTGTACGCAGCTTGAACATTTTACACTACCTTTGTTTCTACTGCAGATGCTTCAGATGAAGAGGGTCTGGAGGCAGATTTGGCTTTCATTGGTTCCCATGCTTTTGCACGCATGGAGGGAGACGTTGATAAACAGAGACGCCTCATCCTTCAGGGACAGTTGTCAGAGGCAGCACTGCAAAAACAGCATCAGAGGAAGTGAGAATTTCCTTGTCTGTGTGAATATTTTGGGTTAATTTGCTGTTCAGAGGACCAACCCTTATGACGATTTTGTTATCTGTAAAGCATAATCTTCTGGCAAGGAAATACAGATAAAGCCTGGTGTCACCCTGGATTGCTGTGGTAGCCTCTTTGGCCTGAAGCGAGAAGGGAAGGGGCAGTACGAGGAAAAGGGAAGCTAGTGATGAACCCACTAGTGTGCCTAGTGCATCCGACCAGCTGCCTTATCTCTTTGCCACAAGATGTCACTGTTTCGTCACCACATTCTGTAGTGGCGTCACGTCCTTTCAATACTACCCACTTGCTCCTGAGGCTCTGGGCAGATAGCAAAACATTTTTCTTCTGTCTTTTAAAACAGAAAAATAAATATGAAAATATGAATTAGTTAAATTATTTTATTAAAAATGCTGAGGCTTTTTTCCTCTCCCCCACCCTCGGCTAACCATGCTGGAGTCCTCTTGAGGCTTGTTTTGTCAGATGAGGAACTAAATTGTCACCATTCAAAGGGGGGAAAAAAAAAAATCTGTGCGTGACACTGGTTGCTGCATAGTTGTTTTTGAGTTTTAGACTTTTTAAAGAAATTTTCTTTTTTCCTATTTTTTAAACACTGACGCCAAAGTATTTAAATGGAAAAAACCTCAGATCTTTTCAGCCCAAACGCAATGCCAATATAGTTACTAGTTGGTGCATATGCATTGCCCCAGTGAACATCACTAAGTATGTAACTAAGACACTCAAATCTTTTTCGTGGTGTTTTTTGTTGTTCCTCCCCCCCCAACTCTTCTTTCTTTTAAAGTTGCTCTATAGGTCAGAAAACCACAACAGCAGAGAGACAGCTGTCAGAAAGATCTTGTTTTGTCTTTCCCTTCCCATATATCTCTTCAGGCTTCTAATGCTAATCCAAAGAGGGATTAGATCTGACCAGATGTTTTTAACTTTCTAGTTATAATCGCTGGCTCTGTCAGGCAAGAGCTGAAGATCTCTCTGATATTGCTTCTCTTAAAGCCTTGTACCAGACAGGTAAGTTCAGGGTACCAATGACTGATGTATATTGTCTTAAAGTAAAAATACAAAAGAAAAATATAGTATTTTCTTCGGATTTGAGTATACAGTAAGTCATGTTATTAAGCTAGAAGCCTGGCCAAGAACTAGGCAACATCTCTGCAGTAAAGCAGGAATTCTGTCTTGATGGGCTTTGAAAGACTGTGTGGTAAATTCCCAAACTGCCCTGCTTAAACAGTCTGAGAATACATGCATATCCTGAATTATTTGTAGCTTTAGATGTGAATCAGTACTGTTAGATTAAGCCAATGCCTAAGGTGCTCTGTATGAGAGAGTTCTTCTTTTGTTCTGAATTATCTCCACCCTTTTGTTACAAAGAAATGAATGTTGCTTTTAGACGATTAGTGTAGAGAATAAGCAGTTACCAAAGCAACTTTTAACACAGCTTTCCTGAACAAAATGGCTTGCTTTATTTCCCTCAGGTTAGGTATGTGTTGCTCACTCTGTGTCTTCTAGTACTAATGACTGAGTACCATGGGCAGCACATCTTGTGACCTTGAGTTCAGTAGATGGAGAGATTAGGGAGAGATTTAACAACCCAGTGGAGACTTCAATGGAAGACAATTAGCTGCAAGGTCCTTGCAGCCTGGGAAGCAGATATGGGGAACCTTGAAAGGTCACCTTTCAACCCAAAGATTCTATGATCCCTTCTACTCAGTAGCTGCAATTTTAAATTCTTTTGTTTGCCTTAGAGGAGGCTCTGTGGGCCGCATGTGGTCCATAAGGTGTGCTCTGGGAATCTGTGCATTAGATTTCAGAGCTTGGTTTCAAGGAAGAAGTTTGCTTTGGTGATAGAACTGCAAGTGAAAGGTTTTGTGGTGTTTTGGGTTTTTTAATAAAAAACATGTTATCACTTGTGATCACTACGTAAATATGGAGTACACAGGCAACCTAAAATTGCAGTCCTTAAGACTTAAGTCTCTCAGATGTGATGCAGCCTTTTTTGGATCAGAATAGCTACTGGTATAGTGAGAACAGTAACTCTAAGTATATTTTCTGTGTTGTTAAGATGGAAACCAGATGTGTTGCAAAAATTCTGAGCTGTGGTGCATTCTCTCTGGTTTGAAAGTGACCAACTTCAAAACCTGGCATGACTGAGATGTTTAGAGAGATATTTTCCTTTCTTTTGTAGGTGTAGATAACTGTGGCCGCACAGTGATGGTGGTGGTTGGAAGGAATATCCCCGTAACACTGATAGACATGGAAAAGGTAAGGCTTTGTAAAACTAGAGTTGTGTAGGTTGAATATGAAGTTCAGGATGTAAGAGTCTGAGGGTAATTCAGTGTTAATACTAGAAATGCTATTTGTGGAAGACTTAAGAGACTAAACAGAAACTATTTTTATAGGCAGACAAAAATATATTCCCTTACAAAGATTTGTGTGTGTTGGGGTGGCTCTTTTTCAAGGAGGAACTGGACTCTTTTTACAAAAATAGGCCTAATATGGACTCCCTTTTCTTCTCAAGAAGAAAGCAACTTGCCCTGCTTCTATAACTGCCAAGACATGAGGAGTGAAATGTAATGGGTCAAACTAGTTTTTCATGGAAACAGCAAGAATTTGTCTCCATCTATGAGGCCAGCTAGACAAAAAAGACATCTAAGTTGTTATAGTCAAGTTGAAGACTTTAAATGTTCCCCTTGCTTTTGTACCTGAAACATAATGCCACCTAGCCTCATGATTCCTGATTTGTGAATGAATTAAAGGAAGCGTATTAAGATGTAATGCAACTATGAAAGAGTCCTTCACAAATATAAGTTTCATTTCTTTCTGTCTCAGGCTCTTCTGTATTTCATCCATGTCATGGATCATATTGCAGTGAAGGAATATGTCCTGGTGTACTTCCATACACTTACAAATGATTACAATCAACTAGACTCTAATTTCTTGAAGAAAGTCTATGATGTTGTCGATGCCAAGTGAGTGTCAATATGGAAAGAACATCATCTGGTCTTCCTCTGTGCTATACAAATGTTTGTTATTCCCTGTATCTGGTTTTCCATTTATTTGTGAGTGAGTTTTGCTGGGACAAAGACCTAAATAAAAAATAACAAAGGCAAAAGGAAGGAAGATACATGGTTTTGAGAAGGAAAAAAAAACCCGTATTAAACCAGAATATTCTGTCCTCTGTAGTATCCTTTCTGGAGCTGTTAGAGAATCATAGAATCATAGGATCTTTGGGTTGAAAGGGACCTTTTCAGTCTAACCCCCTCCCCTCCGCAGTGAGCAGGGACATGTTCAAATAGGTCAGGTTGCTCAGAGCCCTGTCCAACCTGACCTTGAATGTTTCCAGGGATGGGGCATCTACTACTGGGTGTATTGTCAGTTTCTATCCAGAGGTGGAGCTTCTGGAGCCTGGCTTTGTTAAAAGTATGTTGCTAGTTGTGAGGGAAGAAGCTTGGGTAACATTGGCAGTCATAATTTGTCCATAACTTTCACTGTCCACATAAAAGACTGCAAGCTATGATATCTTTACCTGAAAAATAATCATTCTGCTTTTTAAATTTTTTTTCCCCCGTTACATTTGCTTTTCTGGTATCTGCCCTTATATTAGATCTACCTTTGTGAGATTACATCACAGGCACTAAAGCAAAATTATCTAGTTTTGAGAGTTGCATTGTGTAGGTGAGTTTAATTACAAGTCACTTTTAAAGATTTTTTTTTTCTTTTTCTAAACCAGGTATAAGAGGAATTTGAAGGCACTGTATTTTGTCCACCCAACATTTCGTTCAAAGGTGAGGTAAATAGTGCAAAAGAAAAGTGTATTTTGGGTGTTGGCAGAATAGCATGTAAGACTGTAGTATGAGGAATATGGAGGTATATAGAATACTTCCAAAATTAGGCAGTATCTTCTGGGGATGAAATTCATCCCCATATTTGATCAAGCTGTAGTCTTCTAACCTTAGTGATAAGCTGAATCCCAATGTGGTACAGCTGTCTGTGCCCTGTTTGGTGTGTGCATTTGAGAGAGATGGAAGCTTTGGGTCTTGTCTCTTTCAAAGAGAAACATTTTGTCCTTTTTCCTGCTGTCTGGTTGGCAGGGTGATGAAACATGACCAAAAACTCCTGGAATTCTTTTTTGTGTAGTTATTTCCTGGACATTTCACCTTTTCATTCACCACAGAAGGTATTGCATGTGTGCTGCATGTCACTTAAAAGCTGTCCTGGTAAGGGCAGAGGGTGGCGTATCAAGCAGCAATGAGATTAGTCAGGATTATGGAGTGTAGGGTAACAAAGAAAGACTGGAAGAATGCCTCTGGGACATGGAGTGCAGAAAAATCCTATTAAACCTTCAGGAGATGAAAAACTGAACTCATCAAGCGGTAAGATACTATTCTTGGATATGATGTGTGTGGGGCAACAGAAGATGGAGCTTGCTCCCTTCTGTATTTCAAACACACTGCTTGTATTGCAGCAGTATGAGTCCTTCAGATGAACTAAGCATCAGCAGCAGCCCTTCCTAAAACTTTTGTTTGTCCTATTAAAACAGCTAGAAATGTGATCCTCCATGTTCACATCAGGTTAACCTCTGCATTTACTCTGCTTTTTGCTGACATTGATCAAATTTGAGAAAATGTATAATGTAAATGCCTGGAGAAGAACATCTGTTTGCACATGTTCAGCAAGAATTTCTTTGCTAAATTTCCAAGGAGTCCTTTTTTTGGCATGTGCACAGCTGGGACACCATGAGACTTAGAGCTTCCTTATTTTTATGTAGATGAGTGAGGCTTCCCAACAGCATACCTTCCAGTTTCTGTCAGGATATTGGTTATCCCCACAGGGTACAGATCTGAGGTCTGAGTGCTAGAACTAGAGCTTCCAGTTCTGATGCTCTTGAAAATGTGAGAGCTAGCATAGAACATTACGAAGATTACAAAGCTGAGTGGAGAAGTGGAAGCTAGGAAGTACTAGTGTTTTAGATTCCCAGCAGCACTTTATCCTCTTCCTCTCTTCCCATGCATACCTACTTGATTGAGAAACCTTTTTTTGTTGGAGCCTGAGAACTTGTGTTCATCAGTCCATTGCCACGTTCTCTGTCCCATTGGGAGCTGCAGTGGGACTTGACAGATCTGTAGGGCAAGGAGAGAGTTGGTGGGAAGCAGCGAGGGTGAGAGACGTAGAGCTCTAACTTGCTGAAAATTGAATTGGTTTGTGTCCTATTCTAGCAGCACAGCTGGAGGCAAAATAGGATGTGTGTCCATGTCTTTCTGCCAAGCCTTTTCTCTAACTGGCCAGCTGTTGCAGAGATCATCAGCTTATGAAACACAATGGGGAATATGCAGCGGAAAGTCCTGGTGGCAGAGGTGGCTGCTAAGAAGGAATTATTTTTCTCTCCACTCCTTTTTTGGCTATATCAGGGCTGTTGTCCCTGTAGAAGATTGCTAGCCTAGAAGCCTCAGATCTCTTAAAATGTTTGGCACATTTATCTTCCTACTTGGAGCACTGACTTCCTTTCCTAGAAATAGTGGAAAATACCCCACATCTCAAATGTAGGAGGAAGTCTTGTGCATTCAAGCAGCTTCCCAAACCCATCATGCTTATTCATGTATCTCATTCTTAAATCTCTGATATAATGGTCCATTTTGCCATGGTATTGAATCCTGACACAGTGGATGTCTGCCATTTGTTAGTCCCATTGCGTGTTTTCTGGGCTAAAAGGGATCAAGAGGCTTTTCATCATGTCTCTGGGAAACTTATGTGCTCCTAAAAAACACACTTAGTTCTTAAAGTGCTTCACAGTGCCAGTGGTGATTCTTTGTTTGGTTTCTAGATGTGAAACTTAAATTATGTATATTCTGAAGCTAATTGCCTAATCTGGAATACATGGTTTTCAGTATGCAGGGAGAAGGGTTCAGCAGTTTTCCTAAAACACAGCGTAACAGAAGCAGGATGTGTCACTGCACAATCTGGTTTTGTACAGTAATCCTGCCTTCATTCATGCTTTGATGTGAGCGTTCCTGTGATCTGTGAAGAACCTGATTCTCTTGTAGTGCTGCTGAAATGTAACCATTCTTACGATGAAATTGCATCATAGGCAACAGCAGTTTTTTAGGCTGGCAGCAACTCTTGCAATGTGAACACTTCACCACCAGGCCTTAGGTTAAGATACCCTTGAGGTGCTATCACAAATTCCTTCATACTCTTGCATGTAAATATACTTCTGCTGCTGATACATAAGTAAAGGTCTTCTGGGGCATTTTTGTGTGAATCTTCTCGGCTTCCCTGTTCTGAGAGCTTTCTAAGCAAAGCTTTACAGAGCTTGCTGTGTTCTGAGTGAAGTGTCAGTGACTTGATCTGAAACAATCTCACCCAGAGAAATTCTGTTTTCATAAATTTAGTAACTGTTCTGTGAATCAATAATGTTTCAAAACATACATGAACACTCAAATTAGATATTCATAATCATCATAATCTTTATATTAATCATGAACAATTTTTGTCTTGTTTTTCTGTAACAGTCGTAAAAGCAGTTTCTGGAAATCAGATGCCAATATAAAGGTTGCTGCAAATCACTTGTATCTCTTTCTACACAAGATCCTTCCAATTCTAATAAAATTTCCCAGATTTTAGTAAGTTTCTCTTTGGGGTATGATCCAATTAAGAGACTCACACTTTATCTGTGTTGTGCTGCTTTTTTGTGGGAAAGGCATCTGATTCCTTAACCCTGTGTTTTTCTAGCTTGGCAGAGTGATTTTGATAGCCTTTATATTCAGATTCAGAGCGGCAGGACAAGAAAAAAAAATGAAGGAAAACTTCAACAATTGATGAGATTTTCAACTCTTTTGACTGCTCTTGTATAAATTACTCTACTATCAGTGTATTAACAGGGATTTGGTTTAATTTGAAGTTCTCTGTCCTCTTACTGACAAGGAAATGGCTGCTCTTGTATTACTGTTTCTACAATCTGTGATTAGTGAGAATGGAGATAATAGAAAAATTCTCTAGAAACAGTTCTGGCCCCCTCTCTTTTTTTCCTGTTTCTGGGTAAGATGTGTCAAACCGCAATGGCTTGTATACTGGGGGGGAGGGGAGCGGGGGGGGTGGTGCAGAGAATTGCTTTTCCTGATACCAGTTTTTGTGATGGCTGCAAAAATATTCCCTATTTAGTCTTTTATACATTAAACGGCCATAGCAATTATGTCTAATGATTGTCATTCATAACATGCCTTGGAATGCATGCTACTTCGGTATGGGATTGAAAGGGTAATTTTTACTCATTAAACTGTTATTCAGTGTCACTCATAAGAGGACTTGTAAGAAAAATATAGTAAATAATGGATGCTAGTAATAGTCTGTCTCCCTACTTTCTGCTAACATAAATCTCTAATTCTGCCCTTGAAATAATGAACAGATCTTAAATGCTCTGTCCTGTTCTTTACCTCTTTTCTCTTTTTTGTTGTTCTTTTCTCATGAAAATATGCTGTTTTGAGGAGGCAGCATAGTTATTCCAGGATGGTTTTTAGGCATTGACTTTCTTTAAATGTTGGGTTCAGGCAGATCACTTTTATTGACCGAATGTTTTAGTTTATTTGAAACTCCCACCTCCCTCAAGGCTTTCCTTGTGGTGTTGCTTCTTTTCTGTTAACTTACCTGCAATAAAGTACAACTATGAAACAGAATCACAGAATGGAATGGTCAAGGCTGGAAAGGACATCTAGAAGTCATCTGGTCCAGCCCTCCTGCTCAAGCAGGGTCAGTGAGAGCTGGTCATGCAGGACCATGTGAGTGGTTGCTAATATGAGCATTTCTGACCTGAGGAACAGTAATCTTTAGTTCTCACAAGTTTGTTTTCTTTCTCTTTGGTCTGCCAGGAAAAGACTAGGTAAGAAATAAAAAACAATAGAGTGCTTAATTTTGAAGAAGGTGGGTTTAAAAGTAAAAGCTTGTGCAGTCAGTCTAAACAGGAATATTTAATAACTTGTAGAAGTATCTGTGGTCTCTTGCTGGCCTTGGCAAAACAAAAATTCCTTACCCTGTTTACAACCAAAAGAGGAGTGTGTATACTTAAAGTAAAATCTTTTAGAATAAGGCAATAAGGCTTATTCTTGTGGAATAGCTTGATAAGGCTTTGATAAAGAATGTGGTAAAACAGAAGGGCATGCTTACTCACTCATCTAACCCAAAGCAGGGAGGAGACTTCAGCAGGACCTTTGAACAGCTGAAAGTGTCTCTCTCCCCCTTGACTTGCCTTTTCTGTGAAAACTTGAAAGCAAAGGGTTGGAAATGCTTCTGTCAGATACAGAGTCAAATAGGTCATATTCTGAGCTGGCTAAACTGGAAGTGAAAATGTGCCACTATACAGATAGGGTTTTTTGAAGACAAATAGCAGACTAGCCATCACTCTTGCACAGTAGAAAGGGACCTTAAACAGGCAGTTGGGGAGGAGTGAATGTGGAGTTGGAAAACACTAGCTTGAAAGCTCTTGAGACAGTGCTTACTAGCAGTCAGTGGTGTGTACTTCCTGACCTTGTGATATTGCCATGATATTAGTGTATCAAGTTTAACTCAAGCCTTTTTAACAATGGAGTATTATGTTGAACTTGAAGGTTTTGAAACAGCACCATCTTCCATTTGTTTTGTTGGGGTGTTTTTTTCAGGTCTCGGCATGGTTTTTCACAACCTTTACAGTCTCAGGGCTAAAGGACAAAATCCACTATGTGGAAAGCCTTCAGCAGTTGTTCACAGCCATACCCCCAGAACAGATTGATCTCCCCCCTTTTGTCCTCGAGTATGATGCCAGGGTAAGTGATTGCATGTGGCATGCATGAGTCTTTGCTCCTATGTGTAGTTCTTGTGCATCTCCCATTCTGCTCTGCAGGAGCTTTATAAAGGGGGGTGACTTCCACATCTTAAGAATGAGAAGAAAGGGAGGGTTCCTGGAGAGTCTAGTTGTTTTTCTGTGAGTAAAAATTTTCTTAGACTTTTTTTTTTTGACACATCAGTGAAAGTAGAGGACTTGGGGCAGACTCGTTTCCCAATAGAGCAGTCTCCTATGTGCATAAAAGGCAGACTACCTTTCTTCAGCTAAGAACTGTAACATAATACACTAAGAGCCTATGGACAAGATAAAATTCATGTTATATACCTGCTATATACCTTACACTGACTGCAAAAATTAAAAAGATGCTGTATTTTGTCTTCCCTGTCCCACATATCAACAAACACACAGGAGGAGGGGAGGTGGGGGGAAGCAGTGGAGAAAAATGAAACCGTAGCAGGGTGCCTTGCCTTTGTGTTGGTCTGTCCTCTTCCTTTCTCCATCCCAGGTCTCTATCCAAATGGTGGAATGAATATGGCTTGCATTGGCCAAATCATTCTGAAGAGGATGTGCTGTAACTACAAAGTAACAGCCAGAGCTGTGTGTCTGCATAAGCAACTTTACCTTGAGTGGCTGGCTATGCTAGCATTTGTGGCTTCCTTGCCTCACACCTTTGGCTTAAATAAACTTTAACCTGCACTTTTTACTTAAAACAGAGGCAAAACCGAGGCCTGTTTTTGCCTGGTTACCAGCACAGTCCTCTCCTGGGTGAATTGTGGCAGCCACTGTACTTGTGGAAGATAAAGCCAGGAGTACCTGTTTACTTCTGCCTCTGTCATCATCCATTGGGCCAAGGTGTATTGGAGAAGACTGTTGTTCAACTGCTCATTCTGTTCTCATTGCAGGAAAATGGGCCTTACTATTCTTCTTATCCTCCATCCCCTGACTTGTGATCTGCAGTCCTGTGATGCTGCTGGTTTCCCAATGACCTGATGCCTGCCAAAACCTGTGCATTTGCCCATGTACAGAATTCAGAGAGAGGGTTTTCCTTCCCCAGCTCTGGTATTTTTTTACTGATGAGATATTTTCAAGCACTCAAGCAATCAGAGAACTTTATGCCACTGTGAACTGTACAACTATTTCAAATATATTTATCCAATGGAAAAGTTGATTTAAAGATCACTAGGTGCATTTTATTTTGTTGTTTTTGAAGCTGTTACATTTATTTCTGAACAGACTTTCTCTTTTCTGGGAAATCCATCAAAAGCACTTGATGTTTTTAATTATTATCATTTTCTGGCTCCATTCGTAATACCCATTTCTGACTAGTCTGTACAAAATTGTGCAGTACCAGCCCGACACATTGCTCATCATATGGTGTCTGTGTTTCACATCCGATTACTTTCCCTTTCTGTTAGTGCTGATTACTTTGGTCTTGACCCAGCAAGAGTATCTGGAATTGGGAAAACCATGTCTGCAGGCTCAACAAAGCACTACAGCCAAGCCAAGATTACTGCAAGATGTAGTACCATCAATGCTAGGTGAGCTAGGAGCCTTGATAATGTCCCTGTCAGTTTTCATTGGATGATGCGACATGTCAGGATGCCACTACCCTCCTAGTAAGAATAAAATTGAAAAGCATTTGTGGCTTCTTTTCTCTAACTATAGTTGTTTATGTTCTCCTTTGACAGGGCCAGCTGTGTTTGTATGGTAAATGGCCATCTGCCTGGAGTATGTGTGGAGGGGAAGGGGAAACAGTGACTCCAACTCCAACCTCTGGTGGCAGAGATTGTTTCTTAGAGATATTGGTGTCCCTTTTATTTCCTGTTACACTGACACTCACTGGTTTTAACAGACATGGTACATGGAAGAGAGCTCAGCCACAGGGTACTTACAAAAGTGGAGGTGAAAAGCTTTTTAGCCTGCCAATGGAAAGCTAGAAGAGCAGGGAGGAGGCTGCCTTGTAAAACATAATCAGGGATGGCAGTCTCAAATATAGAAGGATGGAATCCCTGGTAGGAAGAATGTCACAACAGTACTGCATGTGAAAACAGTGATACGATTTTCATGTTTTCATTCTAGCTGCTTTCCTATCCTGACTTGTATCTGCTACTCTCTTTGCCAAACTTCAGTTTTTCTTGTTCTGCCACTTCTGCAATAACTACCTTTGTAAAGCATAAGCAAAAGTCATCAGGAGATATCTTAGAAGGTGGTTATTCATGCCAATTGAGTTGATTTGGAATAGATATCTCTCTCCTGTTTAAAGATACTGTAAATTGTTGGGATAAACAGGAAAAAAAATCCTCCCTTAGTCATCTAATTGCATGTCACAATTTGTGTTTGCAGTCTGAGAGTTAGGTCTTTTGTAAGTTAGGAGTGCAGTGAAAGATGAGCTTGCTTTCTTTCCTACCTTAGCTTCCTGGCTTAATGTGGTGTTGATACTCTGTGTATCCTCAGCATGCTGGTATGTCAGTTACAGATTAAGATAATTGCATACCTGGGGTTTAGCAGCCATGTATATACAACATACAAAAAGCAAGTGGTTTTGCTTTTTAAGTGTCTTCCAGGGTCCTTATGTGATTCCATTATCAGATCCAAGGTACTGCTAAAAGCCGGAAACTAGCACAATGGAAAACCACCTTGGCATTAATACTCTGTAGTGTTGACCCTTATGGTCAGTTCACATGTGATTCCTTCAGTGCTTTTCTGGTGGTTTTTGAGAAAGAAATAGCAGTAGTCTATACAGAGCAGCTACCACGTGTCTCTACCTCCTCTTTTCACTTAGCTGTTTACAGCTGCCTTTGTCTAGTGACTTTTATAGCCAGCAATGAATTTTCCATGCTTCTCTAACGATTTGTATAGCTTTCCACCCCCATTAACCATCTGCTGTTTTCACACCAACGGTATGTTCAGTGGGGTTGTTGCAGGGTAGCCACACTTAATAGGCAGGTTAAAACCGAACTCTAAGCTTCACAGTTTTTAGATGTTTTTTTGTCCCTTTAGCTCACAGATGGCTCAGTCATAAAACCTAAACACTTCTTCTTAGGACTCAGTCTGCACGTTTTTCAAACCCTAGTCCAGTCATTTTAAGAAATTACTTGGCTCAGTGAAGTGTGAATCTGCCTCCAGAGCATTTGCAAAGCAAAAAGGAGATCTTGGCACTGTGTATCTTACTGTGTATATTTTTCCCTTGAAAGACTTTGCTTTAAAGATGTATTTATTTTTTACCCACGTCTCACAAATCTCAGTGGCAAGACAGACCTGCATTGTGCTGCAAAGATCCTGCATTTTCCAGTGAAGCTGGAGTTGTGGCAATTTACTGATTTCTTTTTAACAGAGACTTTTAAAAGTAATGTAGAAAAAAATAATCATTGAAGTGCTCAGGATATTCATTGCTATTAAAATGTTTAATTTTAATATGCAAAGGAAAAGCATTAAACCAGCTGAACTGTGTTTGGTTTAGGCTGAGATAGACTGGCATGCCCTAGTTAAGGGTGGATACAATGCTTTCCTCTTGAAGAGGCCAGGGAAGCAGTTTGTGTATGTCGTAACTTTGTGTTTTAACACCTCTGTGCAGTGCAGTCACTGCAGAATTAAAAGTTCTGATGAAGGTTTTATTGCCTTGCTTACAGCTGTTTCACACCATCTGCAGCCTCCAAAGGGGAGTCACTGTAGGGCAGTATGTTAGCATAATTATGAGTGTCGTTATTACCACTGTAACTCCCTGTGCGATGTCGACAGTAGAGTGACATCGTTGTTGTCAGTGAAACTCGAATTGGTGCTTGGGCACTCATTAGCCATACCTCTTCTAAAAGCATCCTATATTCCCTTGCTGATGCTGCAATTAGATGTCTTAAGAGCCGGAGCCTGTCAAGCTGATGTCTGACCATGGGCAGGTGACGCAAAGTATCTTGGCTTACCTGCTGTTGTTTGGCCAAGCCAGAGTTTTTGAAGCAATTGCCAAGGCAGTGAAAGGTAAAGTATCTGGTGGCTGCTTCTCCTGTTGTGTTTTGTGCTTGTTTCTTAGCCAGTTGTTGTTGGGAGTAGGAAGTGGCAAGAAGTTGTTACCAAAGTCAGAATGTCAGCTTTCTACAGGCCATTGAGCCAGTGTGAATTTGCCATGTACACCTGAAGCTCAGCTGCTCTTTTCCTGTGCTTTCCTGCTTACAAGATTCTAGAATGAAAACAGACTGGCTGAGTTTCTCTGGCATCTTCTCTTCCCCAGCAGTAACCTTAAAACCTTGCATTTTTCTATCATATGGGCCTCTTGTCCCAGCTTTGTGCTGAATCAGGCCTTCTCCCTGGTCTGTCCCTGAGCGCTTATGTAGCTATAGTTCTGCGAAGGATTAGCATCCCACTGCTGAGACCAGACACTGCATGTGAAATTAATTTAAATGGTTCTGCTATTCAACAAGCTGATATCAGCCCTTCTCCTTTGTCAAACTGAAAAACAAGACCAAAAGGAGTTATCCCCTTTCCTTGGCCTCTCTGAGATGAAATCTCCTGTTACAACCAAGTGAATAGTCCCAATGTGAAACTTGTTTGCACCTCTAAGGACATTAGAGAAATTCCTGAATATGTTGATTCTGGCTAAATAGGAACTGATCCCAGTGACTTCTGTTAGCAAGTGCAGTCTCGGGAGAGTAAGGGAGGTGTTTCAGCTGTGTTTGGGCAAGAAGGTAAGAAGCCATCTACCTGGAACAACTCAATTTGCACTCCCCCAGTGCCAAGGAGGGCGAACACCAATACCTAGCCTGTACTTCTAAGGCAACTGGCCTGCTAGATATTCTCCAGTCTCCTGTGGGAAAGGAATTAGTCCTGAGTTAGAAGGATAAATGACCACATAGACCAGCAACATGCAGTCTCTGCATTAAGCTAAGCTGACAATATGCATGAACTAAAGCAGCCCTGAGCCGCACTGGAGCAGTGAGAGGTGAGTGAACCTGGTGCTGCAAGGTGCTGTTTCCTTCCAAAAATGAATGGGAGAAAGATGTTTTCTGCCTCAGCATTGGGGTGCAGAACCTTCTTGGCTCATATGCTTCAAACTAAAGCAGAGTGTGTGGGGAAGGTGTTCCACCTCTGGTCCCAGAGTCGATGGAGCTCACTCCTCCTGGTGTGAGGTTAAGGACTGCAGAGATTAAAATGCTACAGCCCCATGCCCTCTGCAGCATGGCCTCTGTCTCCTTTGAATACCAGGTGGATTTTGATAATCGGTCAACTACTTGACTGTACAGTCCCTCTAAAATATTGTGAATGGCTTTGCCATTCACAACATGTATAACTGAAAAAATGCCAAGATTCCTAATGCAATTTAGACATAGCTGTGGGGGAGGTAGCTTTGCTTGGAAGGACATTATGTACAAAAATGAGGGGAAGGGGATTGTATCAGATGATCCACAGCAGTCTGTCTGCCAGCACAGCATCTGTTTTTAATCAGCTAATCAGATCCTGTTAGAAGCCTTTCTCAGCTGTGCTTCCCTTGAAAACCAGATTCCTCATCCAAATGAGGCAGGACTGCTTGCGATTACAGTGTGGTTAGCATGAGCAGCAAAACTCAATGTAGTGCGTGCTCAACACTTTCACCAAAATGTTATGAGAAGAAGCCCTTACCCCAAGGAAGACGTAGGCAGCAGAGCCTCTTCTCCTTTGTTCCTCCCATCTGCTGGAGGAGTCTTGCTCTCCCCTTTTTTGGGGGTGAGGAAGAAAAAGGAAGATTAACTTAAGCACCCACCCCTGTGCTGTGGAAAGAGGACTGCTTCAATGTACTCTAATACTGATGCTTCTGGGTGGAACTGGTTTTAGGATTGTAGCCAGGGAGTCAGTAATGGCATGAGTAGCCTGAGCCAGGTCCTGGAGAGGTGGTCTAGAGGGACTATACCTGGACTAGAGACCCAAGCCCACGTACAGCACCAAATCTGCATTGTGTCTACATTAGTCAGCATGGTCCTGACTCATCTCTGCCTGGTGCCTGCAGCTGAATTGCTATCTGCATATGTGATTTTCGGATCACCTATCAAGGAAGCTGTGGGAAAATGTCATGGGCTTAATCTCAGTCCTTTGGGAAGGTCCTGTAACTCACTGAGAACTGACATAAAGAGTAAGCACTCGGAAGAAAGGCTCAGCATGATGATTTGGCTCTTGCTGGGTGGGGTGTTTGTTGGGGTTTTTTCAGAAAGCAAAAGCAATTTTTAAGTAGTTGATATGGAGGATGACTGATTTATTCATTGACCTTTTAACAAAGCCCTGGAGTGATGTACTCTGCACCTGTGCTGGGACCAATTGTGTGGCCTGTCACAGCAGTAGATGTCCTGTGTTATGCATCTCTTCCCCATAAAAACCTGTGTGCCTGGCACACAGGATGTGTGGTTTCTGGGCATGACTGGGGAACGCTTTGGGTGGGAGGGTCTTCATGGCTACCATAAACTTGAGCTGCTGCCTGTGTTGCAGTTCTTACCTGGCACATGGATACGCTATCTCCTGCTTAGTCAGTGTAACTGGGCTGTAATCTGGCCACCTGCTTTATGAAAGGGGTGGAGATGAAGTTTCAAACGTGGCTGTAGTGCTAAGTGGAGCTACTTTATCAACAGGATCATTCACAATTGAGTCTTATTTGTAGGACTGCTTTTGTTTCTAGCATGACACTGGGAGTGGTGGTAAACTCACACCTACTGTAAAACAACACTGCATGAAACAAGATAAACGTAGCGGTAGATGAGTGTCCCACAAAACGTGCCTGGTGTTGTCCATGCAGTTTACCACGCTTATTTCCTAGAAAGAACGGGTTGCAAACTCTCTTTCTCGTTCTCATCAGAATGTTTGTGCAATAAGCAGCTCATAACTCACATGGTTTAGAAAGTTATTAACAGCAGCTGGCTGGTGTAACAACTTGGACACACTTAGGCATTGCTAATAGTTTGGCAGGAAAAGCTGTATTTACATCATCTGAACAGGTTTGCTTATTTGCAAGTACGATGTTACCCTGTCTGCCCAGAAAAGGACATTTCAAAGGTGGCTTTGCATATCAAAGGCTAATGCTCACAAACATCGTGAAAAGAACAGAGAAGAGTGCAACATAGCCCCTTGACTGGCTGGTGTTCTTAGCTCTGCTAGCTCTCTGGTTCACCAATCTGTCGGCACCCTCTTCATTGGATCTTGCTGAGTTGGGTTTCTACCAGAGTAGTGAGCCACTGTGTGCCTGCTGGATCAAACATGAGGGAAGTAGCAAAAGCATGCAAGAAAAAGTGTGCAGTTCGGAGCAGGTGGATCCATAGCAAATGAACATACTCTTCTCAGCAGCAGCCAGCAGCACTAACAGGCTAAGTGCAACCAAACAGTGCCCTTGGAGTCACATACATCCCATGCAGATTCGGGAGTTCCTAAGAGTCCTTGGGCCACCTCCTCAGTAAGCTGCAAGGACCCAGAGATAAGCCAGCAACAGGAGCTCCCAAAAAAAGAATCACTGAACCAACCTGGCAAGTGCTCACCCAAGCACAGCAGAGTAGAGAAAGAAACTTCAGACCCTGATGTCACTTGAATCTGCTGCCATCAGTTAAGTAAAGCCTAACCAGACCAGCTCATCAAACCCTTTGAGTCTGCAAGGAGGGGAAAAACTGACAGAAAACTGCTGGGCATAGCTGAAACGCTCCCTGAAAATGCTCTGCATTGTAGGCCAGGGGTAATCCCCCTTTTCTGGTCCCAGTGGACTTCAAAAGGGTCTTCTAAAGGTGACTGGACAGTATGACATTTCAGGAACATCCGCCTCTCTGATTTGCTATGTAAACACACCCAGAAGCTCGTATGCACAGTCAGTATGAAATGTGAGCTTGGTAAGATGTTACTGAGCAGAGACCAGCTGACCGTCAACAGCATGGTCACAGTAATAACATTAAACAAGTATTTCTGTAAGTCCAGAGCCGTAAGAAAAAACACAAAGCAGAATAGCTGCTCTCTTATGAGACCAGACAGGAACATTTAAAAAAATGCGAACTTATTGTATGGTAATGGTAGGATAGCTTCTTTTGGCAGATCTCAATTAAATAATTATATTAAAGGGAAGTGCTCCGTGTCCTATTTCAGTAGCTTTGTTTGCACTTGAGCATCTCTTTAAATGTAATGCTGTTACAGCAGCATACCAATGCATTTTCAAGGGACTACTCCAGGAATTTAAAAAATAATAATAATAAAAATTTCAAGCCCAGCAACTGATGACCCCAAAGCAACATACGTAGAAATGTTCTGTAGCCTGGCTGGTGCAGTAGCAGCCATCAGTGGGACTTGCTGCTGTGCCAGCTGAGGACGGCAGAGCCTGGGGGCGTGGGATGGGTAGTCAGTACAACAGAGTGTACCGAGACCCGAAGAAGATGGCAGAATTTGTGTAGATGGAGTGGCCATGAGCAAGATGCCCTTTTAGACATTTTTGGAGGCATTGATGCAGTTAGGCAAATTCTCCTCTGCTGCATCACGTTTGAATGTTTCACTCTATGTGCTGCCATCATCACTGTTGCCATTAGCAAGAGAAACTAGTTAAATGGTCATTACAAAAGCAACAGTGCAGAAATATTTCACAATTAGCAATGAGCCTTCAAAGCGAGTCACTAAAAACAGACTCTGGGGCTGGCCCCTGCAAAACCCATTGCTCCCTCCTGCCCCATCCTCTGGGGGCCCATTTCCGAGGGGCTCAAAGCACAACACCTTTCCAGCACCTGGACTGGAAAGGCGTGTGGGTATTCCCTGCTGGATGCAAGTTGTTTTACTGATCCAGCTAGGCAGCAAGCAGCAGAACTAGAAACAGTTCTTAGCCCTGTGGAAAATACGCTGCAGAGTCAGCAGCAAGGGTTTCTGATGGAAGACTGTGTCATTAGCCTGGGCTTGCACGCACACCCAGCCCGAGGCAACGCTCGTCAGCTGGCCCGAGGAAATAAACTGCAACACTGCAGCAACCAGCAAGGACGACAGAGACAGCAACCAGTTCCATCCCACAGCACGGCTCAGTGCAGTTTTAAACCACCATCGTTAAATTCAGCATGTTGACTCCAGACATTTCTTGAGGTTTGGAGGTTTTGGGGTTTTGGCTTGGGGTTTTTTGGGTGGGAGGAACAAAGCTGGTTTGGGGGGCCCCTGGACTCTTCAGTCATTCTTTGATGTGTCACAGGGTCTCTGAATCGAGTGCGTGCCCACAGGTTGGTGCCATGCCCACGGCAGCGCTGCATGGCTGGGAGCTCGTGCTGCTCCGAGCCCTCTGCTGCCAGCTGCCAGCACCCCGTGCAGTCTAAAGAGCACAGGGTTTGCTGTGTCTGGCAAATCCCAAGGGAGGAGCAGCTGTAGCAGCTCCAGGACAGCGGTAGAGGGACGTGCACATGAGTCCAGAGAGAAATATTCTTTTCTCTTGGCACTATAACAAGGCCTAATGAGAAGCAGCCCACCCGAGCTTTTGAAGAATGAACTCACCAGGAGACTCCTCTGCTCTGATCAGCCTCCAACCCTCTCATCCGCTTAGGAGAAATAATAAACTGGGACATACGAGTTATTTTCATATGCACAGTTGAGTAACCTCACATAGGGACGACTGGCAGGGAGGAGGGGGGTGATGCTGGGGCTTCATCCCCCCAGGACCAGGCAACGCAACAAGGGGCCTGCGAAGCCTGCAGAAACTCTCCTGGTCCCTTTAGGGAGATGTGGAAACAGGGCAGGGAAAAAGGGACAGGGTGATTTGTTTCCCAGGGTCCAAAAGGCTGTTGTGTTTTATTTTTAACCTGGGCTTGTGCCAGCTGCCATGCTCTGACCCAGCGTCGTGTCCCAGGACAGACACCTGCTTGCCTGCAGTGCGGGCAGGCACAGCCAGCCAGGTCCTGGGCAGCTTCTTGGGACTGCCCAGAAAACCAGCCAGAAAGCACAGGGTCTTCTTCAACCAAAGAATACACTTTCAGAATGTTATTTGATGGCCCAAACTGTGATACGCATGTGATTTCTTTTTTTTTCCCCCTTAGATTTTAAATATTTCACTCTTTTAAACCTTTTTTTTTTTTTTCCTTTAGCATTTGCTTTCCTGCTGGCAGACACACAGGAAATGTCGCATCCAGTCAACTTCTTCTCATCCTTTTTTTGCCACTTTCCAAGCCAACTAAGGCACATTTGAATTTCTATTCTGGAAAACAACAACAACAACAACCAAACAAACAAACAAAAAACCAAAAGAACCCACCCAAACAAAACAAAAAAAAAAAAAAGAAAATGTCACAAAACCATTTGTTTACCCAAGGACACCAGTTGCCAGGACTGGCAGCACAGTCAACGGGGAAGTCATGGTCCCGAATTCAGTCCCTCATCCTCGCCCTTGGCACTAAGCCGGCCGGGCACAGGGAGCCGTGGTACCGGCTGGGGATGGGCTTTGGCGCGGCTGGGCCTGGCGGCCGGCAGCCCCGGGGCTGAGGCGGAGGGAAGCCGAGCAGCTGCTGCCGCAGCGCTGCTTTGGCGGGGGGGCAGCACTGATAGGGGCGACCCTGAGCCCAGCCGTGCCCGCTGGCCGGCCTCACGCCCGGGGCACCTCTGTTTGCACTGCAGCGAGGCTCCGAGCTGGGGAGGGCAGTGGGAATGGGCCACGCGGGCCCCGTGGCGGCCAGGCTTTTCGCAGATTTCTGTTTCAGCTGTTTAGCCCATGGCATGCAAATGCAATTACCTCTTCTTTTCCAAGACCATTTGAGCAGCAATACATCTATCCTGGGTTTTTTACCACAAAGTTTTAGCAGAAAAAGCTCCTTTAGCATTTTGCAAAAGCTCCTTGGCCAGGTAAAGCCAGTGGTCCAACAGGCAGAAGGTCTTCTGAAGTTTCAATCTTTCCCAAGATATGAACCGTATCAGTTAAGGCGAAGTGTCCTCCGTGAGTAGAAAAAGGACTTGTGCGGTGGAGTAACTCAGCCCTTTGTAACATCACTCCCAGGGGCAAAGGCATGGCGATGACAGTCACTTACGGTCTCCAAAAGGACACAGGCAATTTGTGGCTTTGTGTGAGTTTTATTTGTTGTAGGGCTTTTGCCTTCTGGTCTATAAAAAACTCAAGGTAGCCAAGAAGGGGTTTAGGTTTTTCATTTTTTTAGACATGGATTTGGTTTTTAATCCTGAATTGGGTTCTCTTTGCATGACTTGCTTTCCCTAGCATCTCCTATCCCCCTCCTGTTTCCTGCAGGAAGACAGTTAGATAAGGATAATTAGAGATGGAAACCTTCTCCATTGCTAGCTGAACCAGCAACTGCTCTTGGAATTTTCACATAAAATGCCTCTTCCGACCACTTGCCAGACATCTGGAGACAAATGGCTGTTAAAAGAAAACAACATAAAACATGTATGTTTTGAATCATTTGATTGACTGAAATATTTTTGCCTCTTGGTTGCTCTTTTTTTTCCCCCTTGCTTGGGTTGTGTCAAATCCATTTTCTACACCACCAGTACCAGGCAAAGTCTTCCAGAAAAAAGAGACCAATCAAGACCTAATTTCCTAAACTAAAAAAGAAGAAAAAAAAAAAGAAAATAAAAACCCAGGTCTGCCAGTGTTACAGATATTTGTGTCTGCTTATATAGAAACAAACAACCAAAAACCATCACCCAAACAAAGCAACTGTCCTCCCTCCTCCCCCTCACAAGATGGGCTAGAAAGCCAACTCTCCTTTATGCTTGAATGCTGCTTTTCAAAGGAAAAGGAAGTTTTCAAGTTGGAAACAGAATGAAATGAGCTAATTTATGCCAGCAATTTGCATTGAGACTTCCAAAAAGCTTTAGCCCACCATTTTAGAAAAGTGCAGACCCATAGGGCTTATTCCCCTACCTGGCAAATCACCAGAGGCAATGAATAAAGCAAAGACACATTTAGAAAATCATAAGCCCGCTGACTGTAGCCAGGGGATGCCTGCTGCAGAGCAAATTACAACATCTCACAAACCCAAAGGCATGTTCAGCTAAGTCAAGTCAGACAAAAAGTGTCTAAAAGGGAATGAAATGACATTTTTTGGACTTTCAAAGGTTTTTAACAAGGTTTTTTGTAAGTTAATCTGCAGGCACAGTGTATGGATATGGGGTCATGGAGTTTTTTTTTTTTCTTTCCAGCCATTCTGCCTGGTGGTGGTTATTAAAACAGCTATTAAAACCTTCCTTACTAGTAGGCCACTAAAGGCCATATGGACTTTACTTGTTGGTTCCGGACCCATATATTTAAGGAACAGTAAAGCCCGGTGCATCCTGCCTCCTGGGGTACAAGGGGAGAAGCGCTGCCGTGGCTCAATACCAGGTGAAGGGGTAGAAACATGGGTGGGAATGTTTGGCTTCCAGGGCAGTGATTAGGACTAGCGATCCTGAAGATGGGCTTGATTTGGTTTAGACTGGCAACGCACAGTCTGTCTCAGGCATGGCCGGAGGGACACCCACGGGCCCTTCATGAAAGCACCACGTGCAGTTTCTCTTCGACACCCCAGCTTCTCCCCTGTTGCCGCGACTGTACCCACCTCTTCCAGCCCGGGAGCATCACACAGCAGCTCAGCAAGACCCCTTTTTAACGTTCTTTCTGTCCCACTTTAACTGACCGCCCTGATCGCCCAGGCCAGCAGCTGCTGGGGACAGGCCCCACCTGCAGCCCAGCGCTTTTGCGGGAGGAGCAGGGGCTGCAGGCTGCGCGACGGACCCTCGCTCCCGGTTTGCGCGCAGCGATGCAGCCGCAGCGCCTGCCTGAGCAAACCCTGCCGGGCAGGCAGGGGCGATGCCGGCTGCAACTGGTGGAGCCGGCGCCTTCAGAGGTGGCTGGCAGCTGCCCGGGATGCCGGTCCTCAGAAGAGGGTTTGGCACAGCTGCTGCCTCCCTGGGGACATAGTTTCTGCGGCATCCCAAAACGCAACGTGACTCTTGAGCCGGGTACAAGGTTAGGGCTTGTTTTGCCGCCCCTTTCTGGGATAAATGCCCAGGCCGTGCAAGCCTGGGGATGCGTGCCGGGGCATGCGCCAAGGGTCTCTCCAAAAAGGCTGCGGCTGGTCCCATCCTGGCACAGAGCCTTGCCTCACTCCCTCCTCAAGGTCTTTTAAGGATCTTTTTCTCCAGGACAAAACATCAACAACCTTGCGCACAGCTGATGTTTAGTCTGACCTCGCTGCTGCGCCTCCGGCGTGCTGCTGTCTCGCGGGGATGGCCGGCTCTCAGGCATTTTGCAGGGCAGAGCTGACAGGCAGCGACTGAGCTGCGGGGTTGCGGCGTGCCCGTAGCATTGCCGCTGGCTGCCCTGCGAAGCCGAGAGGCAGCTCCTGGGGTCCCGTGTGCTGGCCCGGCCGCGAACGCTGGAGGACTGGCACCGGGCGTGAGGCGGAGCAGCCAAGAGACTCAGCCATCACTCTGAACTCTATCATCAGACACACCGTGGCTGCCATCCACAGCTGCCAAACCCTCTGAAAAACTCTGACTTCTCTTCAAAGAAGTCCTTTCCCGTTCCAAAACAGAGGGGTCGGCCAAGTGAGCACGTTACTCACTCTGTCCGCTGCACTCAGACATGGGGGCACAAACCCTCCTGGAATCACAGAGACCTTTTGGTAGGACCATGAGTTAGGCTATTCTGCATTCCCAAAGGAGCGAGTGCCTCCAGGGACCACATACACCAATATTTCAGGTCAGTTACTGAGATGGACTATGAACAGCTCAGAAACTTCCTAAGCTGGTAACTAGGTCCACCCAGGTCTACATATTGGTCTTCCAGGGTGGACAGGTACATCTCCACCCAGCCACCCACCAGGCTCCCCAGGATGGGATGGGGATGAGCACCACCAGAGCAGGGTGTGGTCAGCACTGGACAGAGAGAGGACTGGATTCAAGTTTGGGAAACAGCACAGCCAGGCCACTAAAGAGCTGTGCATGGAGCTGGTGCTGCATGACCCACAGACCCCATTGCAGGACCCTACTCGGGCAGTGGGCAACCAGCCGGCGCTGGGACGGTGGCTCAGTCCATCACCAGGCTGACCCAGGGATACAGCAGCACATGCGGTGTTTTTGCTGGTGTGTGGCATTTCACTTGCAAGTCAACCACCAGCTCCCTGGAGAGCTGGAGGGTTTGAAGGCATCGTATGCCAGCTCTACTTTGAGATCCTCACCCAACACAGCCACCCGCCTGGGTGCAGGTCACCTCCCCCTGCCCACATCAAACCTTGTGGCTGCAGGCGACCACACTGACCACGACAGACGGAGGTGGAGCAGAGCCCCACTGCGACAGGCTTTCTGTGGGCCATGGCCCCCATCTACCCACTGGTGCTCAGGTCAGAGCAGAAAACCAGGGCCAGCAGTGGGTTTGTGAGGTGTAGGAGCACAGCAAAGCAGTGGGATGCATTTCTTATCTCAGGGGTGAAGAGGCGGCTCTGCTTCCCATGCTGTCTGCAGGCACGAGGGGAGAGGAGGATGGGGACAAAAGCACCTTGCAGAAAGGAGGTAACGGCAGGGCCCCCTCACTTGCACGTCCCAGGAAACACCTGGTTTGGGCTTCAGTCAGGAGCCCAAGCCACTGTGCATGCACAGGAGGATGCAGCTGGTTTCTCTTTCCTTTTCTCCCTCCCCTGTTCAGTACGTTATCGGCACCTGGGACACTACAAAAGCTTTCGTGAAGGCTGCACCTGGCCCTCCGGCTTCGTCCCGTTTTAGCTGCTGTGTTGTCTCGCAGAGCTGCTGTTCTGAGTCAGAAAAGGGCACTGAGAGAGTGGCTATTTTCAGCCACAAGCCCTGCTGTACCACCACTTGGGCTCAAAAGCCCAGCTGATGAAACAGGTCAGGAGATGGATGTGCATCACAGGATGCTGACAGCCCACAGGTGTCCTGGCTTTGGTGTAATCAGGAGGTCCCTGATCCTGAATGTTTTCCCTTTTGGCTCTGGCTTCCCAGGAAACCTGGCCTCTCCTCCTAGGTGATGGCATGACCACGATGGCCACAGTAACTGCTACCCACGCTGCCATTGCACAAAGGGGAAAGCCAAGCATGAGCGATGCCTCCGACAGAGAGGGTCTTCTGATGTTCTGGTGGTCCCTACTTGAGCACAAGCCACCTTTTGCCTAGATCCAGCCATAGGAGAGCTCTAAGCCTGGCCCTAGGTTCAGAGGTTCCCCTTTACATTTTCTCAGGCCGTGTCCGTCACACATGTCCCAAGCCATGCCCAAGCCTACAAAGAGCTACAGATGGCTCTCCTCATGCAGCCTGCCTGGGACAGCCGGGGAGCACCAGCTGATCTCTTATGGCAGCTCCCTGTGGGCTCAGAGAGGCAGCAATTTATGAGCTGCAGTCATAAGCACAGCCCCCATTAGCACTGGGTGGCACTCAGCAAGCCAAGTTGTGCCAGGGAGGGGATGCTGGGCAGCTGCAACCCTCCCCATAACGTATTGCAGGGGCTGACAGAGAGACTGAAGCCACCTTGGTCCACAGCTAATCTTTCCACCATCTGAAAGCTGTGGCCAGACCTGTCAGAGAGGCCAAGCTGGGATGAATCTGGCCAGTAGCTGTGTTGCAAGCAATGATGTTACTCATCTCCTCGCTGAAGAAGCAATTGGCTGGATGCAGCTCAAATGTCAGTGTTTATAAGAACTCCAGCTGCCTAGCTTCTTGTTCTGGAGGTGAGGGGGATCCTCCAGGCTCGAGAGATTTATTTTAATCCACCCCACCTTCCTCAGGCACTGCAGTCTCCTGTGCTGCAGGGAGCTGGCTTCCTTGCTGGAGCTCCATCTCTGCTGGGTCCTTCTGCAGAGCAGAGGGAGGCGTTGTACAGAAGAGGGGCACAGCCCCTTAAATGTTGGTCCACGAACCAGCCATGAGGCTGCTTTTTGTGCCCCTCACTACAAGAGGGATGTTGAGGTGCTGCAGCATGTCCAAAGAAGGGCAACGAAGCTGGTGAGGGGTCTGGAGCACAAGTCTTATGAGGAGCGGCTGAGGGAACTGGGGTTGTTCAGTCTGGAGAGAGGAGGTGGAGGGGAGACCTTATCGCTCTCTACAACTACCTGAAAGGGGGTTGTGGTGAGGTGGGTGTTTGTCTCTTCTCCCAAGTAACCAGCGATAGGACGAGAGGAAATGGCCTCAAGTTGTGCCAGGGGAGGATTAGATTGGATATTAGGAAAAATTTCTTTACGGAGAGAGTGGTCAAGCATTGGAACAGGCTGCCCATGGAGGTGGTGGAGTCACCATCACTGGAAGGATTCAAAAAACGTGTGGATGTGGCGCTTCGAGACAAGGTTTAGTGGGCCTGGTGGTGTTGGGTTAACAGTTGGACTTGATGATCTCGAAGGTCCTTTCCAACCTTAGTGATTCTGTGACTCTGTGCTCTGAATTGCCAGCTGGGATCACACTTGGCTGTTTTGGTAGCAGCTCTGAAGCTAGCAATGGAGATGGGGAGGAGGTGGGGGCTGGCTGTAGTAACTCTGCCAGAGGTGAGGGACTTGCATGGCAGCAGGACGTGCCACCATGCAGGGCACAGTAAGACTCCTGTCCTGCATAGCAACAAGGCTGCCTGTGATGGGCTGTTTTGCTACCTATAGTCTAAATCAGGCCCCGAAGCTAGCACCAGCTTCACTGCTGAGAAGCCAAGGTAAGGGGAAGCGAAAGCCGCAGGGACCACAACACCTGCTCTGCTTTGCTGTTCTGCTTGTCTCTCTCAGGAAACCTTGAGTTGCTATATTTGAGCACTGATTATGTCCTGGCTCTGTTCTTATCCTTGTTTGCGAAGTTTGACTGAGTTCACACACTCTTGTGTACACAATGTGCCACCCTCTGGCTGCCAAGGAGTGCTCACAGCTGGCCAGGATCCCCCCACACGGCAGGGACACGGGCTCCTGGGGAGGATGCAAATGCTGTCCCCGGGCTTTCTGCACCACCACCGGCGCACAGGTGAAACTGGAGGAGAGCTGCTGACAGCCCAGGCTGGCCCCAGGCACGCGATCCGATCCCCCCAACGCTGCATGGCGAGAGGTGCACAGAGATGGAGGGTATTGGCCCTTGTCCTGCAGAACAGAGCAGCCCTCTGGAAAAGGCAGGAAAGCTACACCAGGGGATCTGCAATTAAAGAGGGAGAGGACAAGGCTAAAGTCCAACCCAGATGCAGAGCAGTCCTGCAAAGCGGTGTGAAGCAAAAGCTAATAGGGGCGGCGTGAAGCTTTGGGGGAGCAAGTAGAAGCTGTAAGGGTTGGGGTCTGTGGCAACAGGAGGGAGAATAAAGGCCACTAAGCCCCAGGCCATACTGGATAGCTGGGCTCCTGAATTCACTGTTGTCCCCCATCAGCAGCATCTTCTTGTTCCTAAGGGCAATAACAACTTTTCCACTCTTGCCATCCTGGGGAGGGCTGTTCCAGAGCATGACCCCTCACCCTCTTCTCTTCAATCCCAGACCACTAGAAGTTTTTCCTCTCCATCTATTTTTCTACCATTTGAAGGAACCTTTAATTCTTCTAGGTGTCAAAGGGCACTCAAGCCTACTTAGACTTTCAAGCCAGCCCCCAAGCCCCTCACCCTTTTTCTCCCCAGGGAGGCAGCTGAGGTAGGCTGTTGAGTCCTCTTTGACCGGGTGTACATAGCCCGGACAGAGCTTTTATGGCAGTGGCAGCAACGTCATCTGTGTATCCAGTTCCTTCCTCTCGTTGACATTTCCACAGTCAGGCTGATCTAGTCCTGACCTCTCTATCCTTAGTTACATATTCTCCCTTCTGATATTTTCTGTCTTTTACACTCTGGTGTCACACTCTTCCATACAAAGGTCTACACAAGAACCCATGCAGCATGGCCTACTCATTATTTTTCTACCACATGTCAAGGGGATTAGAGGTTACATGTTGAAATACTGCTGAAACACTGCTCCAAGCTAATATGTGGTCTGGCAAGCAGACTGAAACAGGGCAGGGAGCTCACACTGTAATACCAGAAGAGAAAGGGGAATATACTATTCAAAACTAACAACCAGGTAAGCATTGCCTTTTAAATGTTCTCAGCTGGCTGGAAACAAGTCCCTAGAGAATTTTGATTAGCATACACTGAGCAGTAGGTGGGAAAGCCTTTCTTCTCATATTTCTTCTATTATAGCCCTATTCATGAGTTATCTTTTCTCTATAGCTGCCTACTAAATAGGATTTGCCTTGAGACTTTTGTTGTCTGTGCTTTTTGAGGAAGAAGTGAAGGAATCCTTGCAAGCCCATGCTGCAGGGAAGAGTGTTTCACAGTAATTGCAGAGGTGAGCCTGAAGGGACACAAAATAGTTAGGTCCTGAAGAAAGTGACTTTACTGTGTGAATACTTCAATTTTCTTCTCTTTCCTTCTCTTTTGAAGTCTCCACGGATAAAACTGGGATTAAAATGCTTTCTTCTCTTGTGCCAAAAGGCAAATGTATTGATCCTTATGAGCCTCTGACAGTGAAAGGATCCACATGAAATGGTATTAACCACTTCTGACTGAGAGACTAGTATGCATGTGCCATAGCTATGAGCAGGTGGATGTGCAGTATTTGTGTAGGTGACAGGTACAAGAAAAGCCCTGAGATGGGCGGAAATGAGCCTTTGTCTTCCCTTCATACTTCTCATCACAGGAGAATGTGAGGATGATCTGCAACATCAGAAGTTTCTTTACAGACGTACTTTAAATGAAAGTCTCCAACTTCAGTCCTTCCACTAGCTGTAGGCTGTACGTGCTCAGCAAGCAAAGATCCAGCTTCAGTCCCTTGCTGCCTGATCAGTGCCCTCCTTGAGCTCAAGAAGGAGGCTGTCTTCAAAAAGACTGGTGGGAAGAGGTCTTCGAGAATAAGCGCTCCCTCTAGAGCCTTCACAGAATCACAGAATCACTAAGGTTGGAAAGGTCCTTCAAGATCATCAAGTCCAACCATTAATCCAGCGCCACCGTGTCCCTAAACCATGTCCTGAAGCGCCACATCCACATGTTTTTTGAACACTTCCAGAGATGGTGACTCCACCACCTCCCTGGGAAGCCCATTCATACTGGAATCGCAAGGAACATGGCATCTTCTTGCTTGCTGATTAACCATCCCCGCAGTGTCTCTGCCTCTTTTTTTGGGGCGAGGGAGCCAGGGCTTGAGATTTCTCCATCAGGAGAGGAAGCTCTTCAGAGAGTCCATTCCATGCCAAAGATGTGCGCAACACCCAAACTTCCACCCCACCCCTCCATACCTTCCAGCCCCCACACGTCTGACAACGCCAGCTTTCGGGGGACTCCCCCCCCCCGGGCTCCGGCAGGTGCCCCCGAGGGGGTGGCGGGCCCTTACCCGCCGAGGCCGAGCGGCCGAGGGGAGGGCCCGGCCGCTGCCACCTCCTGCCGCCCGGGCGCTGTCCGCGGTGCTGAGCGCGGTGCTGAGCGCCTCGCCGCCCTCCGGAGGGGCACCGGAGGGCACCTGCGGGCAAAAGGGAGGTGTCTGCTCCTTAGGTGAAAGCAGGTGACGGGGGGAAAACAAAACCTGAAACCAAAACAAACCCCCACACAATCCTCATAAAAACAAAACAAAACAAACCCCCAAGAAACAATAACTCACCACAAAAAAAATTGAATTTAACATTGGAAAACGAGTCTGAGGCATGACTTTCCAGCTCAAGGGTATCGTCATCTTCCAACCCTAAAGGTTCAAAATTATTATGACCCAGTCCTCTGTGTACTTCATGACATACTCAGTCCATGTTCTGAACCAAATTCCCTAGCCACCAAAGGAGAGGGCACCTTGCTGAACTTTGCAGCAGCCTGAAAAGCAAGGGAGAGGGCGAGTGTAGAGGTTAAGGAGTTTCAGAAAAACACTCCTGTAAGCATACATATATTAATTGCCCTTACAACTTTCAACGAGGTGTCCTTTTACAGACATTTACCGTTAGAGTCCCTCCAGGCCTCTCTCTGACCTGGAATTAATACAGTTCATAAAATGAGACTCATGGCAGGGGTGACCCACTTATCACTGGCCAAAACAGGCACATGCAGCTGCTGAACAGGTGTGTCATATGTATAAAAGGTGGCAGGCAGTAATAGAAAATGACTCAGGGATTCACCCAAAGAACACAGCAGGCATGCGCAAATAGAATGAGTCACTGCTCATTCATTGAGGCAATTAATCAGAGACAAAATTAGAGGGGAATGACTTATCTGAGGCTAAAAACGAGCTTTTAAATGCCTGCTTCTCTTCTGCCTCTCTTACCTGTAGAGCCCATGCTTCTCTAAAATGAGAAACTGAAAACAAAAGTTTTCCTTGTTAGCAGTATTTATTTAGGGTGAGGTGAACTGGGTTTGGAGATAGCAGGAACTGTTTTAGAAACTTCAGGGGATAAAGTTTATTGGCTAAGTTGGGCAGGAGTTAAATCACAGGGCATACATTCCCTTTTGCAGACAGGATCAGGGATCTGAACATCAGTGATCAGTAACTTTGGTTTGTTTCATCTTTAAAAAATCCTGCATCATCTGTGACTTTTAGCCATACCACTAAGCACATAGGAAGAAATCTTTTCAATACTCTTTGAAGACAGAAGTTCAAGAACAAATTATGTCATGTGTATTTCCTAATGGGAACACAAACTGCCTTTACAGCCTTGAGTTACATTCTCCAAAACACTTGTCAGTCGAAAATATAAGCAGTGTGTATTTGAAAATTTTTCAAAGACGCTTGGCTTACAGAATTTTAGAACAAGGTTCTCTGTGGTCCAAGTCCATTTTCTTTCTTAAGCAGGCAAAGAACACCAAGTGTGTAAAGCAAAGTTTCTCTCATGTACCAGCCTCATTGCTCAGTGCAGTGATCTACTACATCCCCTTTCTTCTATGTGGGGCAGAGAAAGCAGGAAGTGAGAAGAGGATAAGACATGACATCAGAAGAAAAAGGTTCAAGCTTTGAGGCCGAGGTTGCTGACATTCAAGGAACTACAGTAACTCACTCCCCCTCCCAACACACGTCATGCCTCACCTTTCCCCTTTCCAAGCACTGAAGCCTTGCTGTAGCAACAAAAGAAAAAAAAAAACACTCTCAGATATAAAGATGGTTCTAGAAAGCTCTTCTGCAAAGTCATAATTGTTTAAAGTTGGCCACGTAAAACTGTTCTAAGGGGCACTTCTCCATGTTTCTTTAATACCATGTAGAAAGTATGCACAATCACCTTTCTATTGCCATAAAGGAAGACTTCTTCTTTAGCCATGTGACTTGCTTGAGCTATCCAGATTCACAGAATCACAGAATGGTTCAGGTTGGAAGGCACCTCTGGAGATCATCTGGTCCAACCCCCTCCTGCTCAAGCAAGGCCCCCTAGAGTCAGTTGCCCAGGACCATGTCCAGCTGGTTCTTAAGTATCTCCAATTTTACAAGCCACATTCAAAACCGGAATGGTCATACTGGACAGCAAATACTGCACCACCACTATTCACATGTGAAAGCCGGGACTCCATCAAGACAATTGTGAGGGTCCTTAGAAGTCACCTTTTTATTCAGGAGGGCCCATCTGAAAGACTTTCATTCAGTAGTGTCCATAAGGATGGTTTCTGGTGGGTAGGGTGAGGACACCCATAGAGGGACCCTGTCTTTCCATGAAGACAGAATGGCTGGTTTCCTGAGGACTCCTATTGTCCTGTTAAAAGATTGTCAGTGAAAAGTGATTTTTGTCTTCCCCTCAAAGGGAAGGAAGTTCATTGCCCCTGCCCACAGCCAGACAACCCCATCAAGAAGCCCATGGCAGAAAAAAAAGGGAAATATTTCCAATTTTAACTTTTAAAGTCAGTATGATGCTTCCCCTTGGACCTCACTTCATATTATCTTCAAAAGCTTGTGGGAAAGAGTCCCCTATTCACCTCACTTGCCAGGACCACTCCCTCACATGTAAAAGGCATTTCTTCCACTAACCTGTAAAACTGCAGTCAGAAATGAGGATTTATGTCGTTCTTCCTAGCTCCCCTCTTACAATATTGGAATAGAGGCCATATGTTTTCATTCTCCTGGAATTTACCCAGTATTTCAAGATTTAACATTAATATCAGCAGACCAGAATGCTTTCCAGTCAACTCCTCTCACAAGCTGCTGTTTTCTAATAATTTTCCCCTATTGCTAATGGGCTCTAGTGTAGTTTGTATTCTAAGCAGAATATCCTCCCTTCCAAACAGTCATCAGAAAAAACAAATCCACTTTTAAAACTTTATTAACAGACTTACTTCCAAAAAACAAAAGGGCCTATGCCTTCAGCACAGTAAGTTTTTTTCCAAAAATTAAACACCTTCCCATTATGTTTAAGGAAAACATATCTAGTTGGTTTTCAGCACCCTCTCCCTACAGTTTTTTGTGCTTTGGCAGTCTAACTTACATCAAATACCACCTATTACTGCCTTTTTCCTGCATATCCTACCTATCTGCTTCTACTTGCTGCCTTCATTATAGTTCAGTACAATGGCTTTTAGCTACAGCTATCATCTCTCTTGAAAGTGGAAATACAGCTCTTTGGCTGTCTAATACATTCTTCCTAAATAACTTCCCCCATTTGAAAATGTATTTTTTCTCCACAAAGCTTTTTCCTATCTATCTTACTCAGAACTTCCTCCTGTCGGGATGTTAGGCTTTTAGAGACACGCTACACCGTATCAAACCACTAGCAGGGACACCCTGTTTCACATCCTAAAGGCTATCGCGTGGATAGTCCAAGACTAGATTCCAGACCCCTGAACACCTCCTGGCTGAACCAGTCTCATCTATATGGTCACCAGCTGCCTCTCAGTACTGACTAATTTTCTCCTGCTGGCTCCTAAATGATTTGGAGTCACTTTCCCTTGGAAACAGGGGAGTCCTTGAAGTCTGTGGGGGCTGACAATGACTTCACCCAACTGTGGACCAAAGATAATTGGAGAAAAATGGTTAAAAGCATGGGTTAAACATGCTTGAAAGGTATGAATTGTTATCCAATAAAGTTCTGGTCTCCAAGTCAGACTTTTCCCCTGCACCCTCTGCTCTTGCCATCGCAGCAGGGCTTCCTGGCACATGCACAGACATGGAAAAATGAAAGCCAAGACAAGTGGGTCACTGCAGGGGAGAGTGGAAGACAGATGGTGCGAAGACTTCTCTTCCCTGCAGGAGACATCCCCACCCTGCTCCCTACAGACCTTTGGCTGGAAGAGTTGCTAACACCCAGCTTGACACAGAACAGAGAAGGAGACTCAAGCAACCTGCAAGAATGGACCCACGTCAAAACAGTCATAGGAAAGGAAGAAATGCCTCCAGGGGACTTGGAACAAAATCTCCAGTATTTTTGTCTGATTTCTGGCAGTTTGGGATAAGACTCTTCTTGACCCTTTTCACTTGCCTGTGGTGTAGATATCTGAGTCAGTAGCTCCAGGATTTCTTCATAGCCGTTGGAGTGACATGGACATTTTTAGAGCCTGGTGATCTCACACGACAGCACAGCTTGTCAGGAGAGAGGACAGGTTTGGACAAAGGTTTCCAAAATATACCCCCAGCAAACAGCACGTGCACAGAAACCACCACATTCTCACAGCTTGTTCTGATACACCTGACACAAGAGCAGCTTCTCTCTTCCCCAAACCTCATGCCCACCACACTGCAGCCTGGGGCACCAGCCCTCTGTAGAAGCAATGCTGTAGAAGCAATACTGTAAAGATTAATCGGAGGCCAAGTTCAGACCCCAGCTAACCCGAAACTGAAGTGTCAATGATCAAAAAAGCACCAGAGAGGTTTTGCAGCCAGGCACCAGCACCATAGGCTGCCTTGTCTCACAGTAACCCCCCCGGGCATAGGGCACAATGCTGTGTGAAATGCTATAAGCAACTTATTTTAAGTGGCTGTACGTCAGGAACCCTCAGCCAAAATAAACTCCTAGGCTTGCTCCAATGCATCTTTTTTTAGAAAAGGATTTATATAAATGATCTTTTGTGAAAGAAAAATATTGTTGTGAGCCTGTGCAATACTTCACTATGATTTTTTAAAGAAAAAGTTACCTTCATTCTGGAGGTATTCACTTTAGCCTGAATAACAGTCGTACCTACCTTTTGCTGTCCTTATCACCTATGACAGGAATCGCCAGGTGATATCTGGGAACCAGGATACAACTGGCACCTACCTGAAGAAAAATTAAAATGGCAACTATATAATAAAAGTAAGATTTTAGCTCTTTAAAAATATCTTCAGTAATAAGGGTCCTCTGAACATTAAAACCAGCTCTTTAAATGTTAGTTTACAACACTTATACAATATTTACACCTTATTTTCTTAGTGCTTGAGTTCTCTGCTAACTCTATACTGTGAGAATGAAGATTTGGTTAAAGTTTAGGTAATTTGCCAGCACTCCGGCATGTCTGGATTCTCAAGAATCCATTGCTACGGAAATAAAAAGGAAATTAAACCACTGGAAAAATAAAAAAAGTATGTTAGGTTGCTATGGAGCCCGATGAAATTTGGAGGTAAGGTTTAAGTTGCCACTTAATTCACATCATTTGAAGGTAAGATTTAACTTGATGCTTAATTCACACCATTATGCAGTGAATACGGCAGGAGATTGAAAGGCTCGGTGCTCAGCAGCACCCCAGGGTCCTCTCTGAAATGGCCCATGCACAGAGATCCTCTCCTCAAGATGCAGAGTGGGCATTGCCAGCTGCCAGCTTCCAGACAGCTCTGGCCACCCGAACCTTAAACGTCTTTCTGCAGGTTTCTCAGTCCTCTAATGTCATTTTTAAATATAGTGTCACTTCAATGGGTATAAAATTTAGCCGTTTAGGTCAGACTGTTTCAAACAGTTCCATGAGCAAGTGCTATTACACTGCAGCCTATTTGTGATATATTACAATGTAATATATATAGAAATGAACAGCCTCCTCTGAGCTGGTCCCTCTTACAAATTAAACATTGTTTGTAATCTATCAAGCATGCCTGAAACAGCCACAAGAAGAGTCATCATAAAGAAATCAGGTTTATATTGTTTTTTCTGCAGTTTTTCTCTTATTCAAGTACTGACCAGTATAATGCATTATAACAGTACTTTTCCATGAAGTCTGGGATCTGAAGGTTTTATCAGCAGTGGACATAAACTCTCTGACAATGTGCTAGTGTTACAACACTGCAAGTCAGTCAAAGGATCCCTGAGATGAACTGGAGACCCTTTCACTACTCATCTATTTTTTATTAGCAGTAAAGTAAAATCAGTAATCAGATAGTAAGTGCCTTCAATGTGAAAGCTGCTCTTCTGGAATTAGAAGTCATAACTTCACAAGTAGTTTTACAATTAAAGGCAAGACCATTTCTGTCAAATATCACATTGCTAGTTAATGAACTCTTACTTATGAAAGAAATTTCCTTCTTTTTTTTAATAAATCCATGTTTTCAACTGGTACTTCAATTAAAACAAAAACTCAAGTTCTGGTCAACTGAAACTCCTGACCGTAGTTGCAATTATACCCATGCAGCAATCTTTTATTTCTAACCAGACAACAAAAATCTGGCTGGGAATACCAAAGACCAGAGTTCATGCCGCAACCACTGAGGAGAACCACATGTGTAACACATGATAACAGAACAGCACATTTACCACCATGATTTTATATTGCAATTGAGTATTGCAAGAAGTTACAAATTATATGTGTAGAGCATCCTAAACATGGGCATAACATGGCCCCCCTGCAAGTTCTGCTGGCATGCTGCTGCAGTTTTAAGTCAGACATGCCTGTGAGAAGATGGTAACGCCTCTACTTCAAAACTGCTGCTCTCCAGTTCATCTCCAGTTTTTAAACACCTGCATCCTTCCATTTGATTTCTGAAATGTCCCAGTACCATCCACCCCCACTTCCTTTCCCACACCATCAATAGGCAGAGCTTCCAAAATATCTACTCCTGGCCCTGCCAGCAAGTCCCTGTGTTACCTAAGTGTGCTGCTTCCCCTCCTCAGGGCTCATTTTTTTTCTCCAGGAAATGGTAGTAAATAGGAATCCTCCTTCTATCAGAGAAGTGCTGCAAGGAAGGAGGCTAAGCACCAGTCTGAAGCATGCACATACTTAGCTGGGATATTACTCCACATTCAAAGTTTCCTCCACTCCAGAACAGACGGCTTTTTTTATGAGCAGCATTTCTCTGGAGTAACTCCATGAATTTGCTGCCAGAGACTGAGCCCCATTTGCACGTGTGCTCCCACTGATTGAACAGGGCTGCGGAAACATACTCCAGCGCAGCTGGGCAGCAGGACAGCCATAAGGCAGGAGCCATAGCCACTCACATCTGCCAGGCCATTACAAAATCCCTCATAGCATTTGACAAACTCCCACTGGTGTTGCAGGGAACTTGGGTGGTGGGATTGACAGCAGACTCTCTTCCCAAAAACAACTTATTTTCCCCTGGTCTTAAGAAAAGCTGCCCAGGAGGAGAAAGTGGAAGGGAGCTCCTGAGGTCTAGAGAGCTACATCAGTCCTGGCAATTAGTCAGGAATACACAACATTTGGGGAGCCCCACATGAGCAGTAAAACAGACAGGCAGATGATTGTGATGACTAACAGATGGTGATGGCAAGAGCAGAAACATGGAGCTCTTTGCTCCGGTCATGTTGTGTACTCGTGGGTACTTGTCACCACAGTGTTTTAGTTGTGGGGTGCAAAGGAACTGCTGTTAAGCATAGTGACAGAATATAAGCTTTCTCTGTTGTCTCTACCCAAGGGGGGAAAAAATACTCACAAAATAGCCTGCATCCAGTATCTTTGTGGACTTTGTGCTGATGCTGGCTTTAAACCACCTGCAGGTTTCAAAGTGCCCACAACAACTGTACTCGTCAGTATGCAAGAACAACGTAAAACGGTGAGCACCTTTGTCATCTCCAGGCACTACGCAACACTAAAGTCAATAAGGTAGTAAATAGTGAAGAAGATGAGTTACTCTTCCCATCAGCATTGTGACTATTTGCTCATAGGATTCAGACAAAATGTTTTTCTAATACCATCAAATGCAAAATACTACATCTGGAAACCAGGAGCACAGATGTTGTCAATACCAGATGGGAGAGGCAGCCTCGAGAAGCAGCAGATGGACTTTGAAATCACTGCGAATAACTGACTCAGCATGAGCACTCGGCATGCCATAATGCCACGGTAAAAACAGCACAGTTTGTGGACACAAATATCAAGAGGTTGAGAAGCAATCTTAGCAGTATTTATTATCTATGGTACATAGAGCACTGGACTGCTAGCGACTGGTGTTGGTTCACGAGACGTGCAGGAACCACAAAGTTCCAGAAGAAAAAGTTTCCAGCTTCTGAACCCAATATACAGCTTCAAGAGCTCATTTTCCACAGTTCATCCAAGAGTTAAAGGAATTAGTGGAGAACATGGGGCAGTCTAGGACTTTTCAGCCTTGCTGATAACGATGCAGCAATCCACACATTGAAGATGAATGTGGAAATGCAAATGAATCTCTCAGTAATGACCACAATCAAATATGGTTCTCCAACTACTGGATGAATTGCCGTTACTGAGCACCTTTAGGGCAAGACTGAGTAACTTTCCAGGAGGTATGCTGAGATACAGCTTTCAGAGTAAGTTATTCAGATAAGCAATAGAGAGGGGGTGGAGAAGTGAATTGTTGCAGGTGGACAGTCAAATCTGAAGCAAGTAGAGCCTCCACAAAGGGACAGCGTGTGGGTGTAATTCATGTGCCCCACATCTGACATGCTTAGAAGACTTGCCTTGCTGCACAAGGACCGTGATTGAATCAGAAGTCCCACATTTCAACCATTCTCTTGCAGAGGAGACAATTTTCCCTTTGCTTGAGGTGCAATCAATATAATGTCTGGGTAGCACAAGTTTCACCATTTTTTGAAGCAGATTTGCTAGATGAGCAGGTGGAATAAAGTTAATATATATTTTAGGGGTATAAGAGCACATGAAATCCCTGGTTATGTCATTCACATACTAAAACACAGACCACAATAAACTACATGAAGCCCTGTCAGAAGGGCTTTGACAGCAAGACCACCTCTACAGCACCAGATCATCACTTGCCTGCTGGGAATACATAGGGACAGGTTATTTCCCCAAAGCAGTTCAGGCCTTGGACGTTTGTTGGGAATCTCCTAAAGTATTCAGGCTAGCTATGGGGGTTTATCAGTGACAAGAGGGTTACTGTTACAGATTAGATTAGACTGGCCAGCCTCCTTGTGCTCTGTCTTGGCCTGACCTCTCCAAGAGTTTATGCTTCTCTATTCTCCGAATGGTGAGGTGGCATGGACTGTCCCCTGCTCTACTTATTGGTGATGAAGACTCAGCACAGCATTTTTTGGAATCAGCCAGCCTAGCCAACTAGTTCCTGGTGGTTTACTAAACCATCCAACTGAGAGTCAATGTGATAACACTGAAGTAGGTAGCATGGCTTTCCTTAACGTACGTGTGAACTGCCAGTTTAGGATCTAGCAGCTGCTTTGCATACAGTTCTTGACAAGACTCTCTTTTTCCAGCCTCATGACTCAACTCTTTCCAACTTGGAATATGGTAAGGTTTGGCAGGTTAACCATTCCCTTTGCCAGGCTGTCTTGCCTATAGGATATGGACTTCATCTTTTTCTTTTTGAGATGAAGCAGAACAGCTTACAGCACTGCTACTGCAGCAAAACATGACCATTATGTCCAATACCCACACTCAGGTGATGTTACACCCTTTGATATATCTACTTTTTAAGTTGCTGGATAAATACAAACCCTATTTTATTGCTGAAAACAGCAACTTCGTATATTTAGGGTATTAGTACACTAAATATGTAGTAAACAATATTCAAAATAAGCAAGCATGCAAAGAAAATCTTTTTCTCTCACAGAAGCATCTATTCTGTCCCTAAGGGTACATTGAATACTCAGATTCCAAAAATATTAAATATTCCATATTCCATCATGGAAGAAAGGAGGGAAATCAGTGCATCTGCCAGAACAACAGCAACAATTTAGGGTACCATTTGTCTAATGTCTTTCACTCCCCCATCACAAGACTGAACCCATTTTGCACAGCATGTATAAAGCTGGGTTCTAACAGTACAACAGGACACTTATAATTGTATTTTCACTAACAACACAACAACATTAGAGCAAGAACATCTTTCTTCAGTTCCTCTCAGTGTTTACCATTATGTAAGTTCCTTATGGAACTGAGAGTACATACTGCCACTTAGCTTAAGCATAGCTATTTCACTGTTTCGGTATCTGACCCTGCAAATCTAAGTTTGGTATTCTAGAAACTTAAGGATGTTACCCAAAGTAACTCTGAAGCTTTTATGATGAGATAAACTGAGGAGTTGAGGTAAAAGGGAGTTTCAGGTGACAAGCAGATGCTTTATGTTGCCCAGCTGCATTATCAGCTCTCCATTTAAGTTCAGAGGTAAGCAATTACTACACAAGCTTCATGATTACTTCCATGGGATCACACTGCCTCTGCTAATTTCCACAGAAGTATCTACTGCAGGAGTCCTGAAGAGTGGAATTTCTCCAGCATTACTTAACTGAGAGGCTAGAGCTTGTCTGAGCTCTGGAGGGGATTAGGAGCAAGCACACTTTTTACAGTTCATATACTTTTTGATCCTAGAGCAGGAGGAGCAGAAAGTAGACTACCACATCCCCCTAGCTTTTATTTAGCTTTGATGGGCTCAACCCCCATTGACCATTGGTATGTAGAAGCATCAGCTTTTAGGACAGTGTGAAAGCACAGAGTGTGCTGTGAATACCTTGAAGAGCAATTGCTGACTGTTTCTCACCTCCTTGGCTCATGAGTTGAGGTATGCAGGGGCCCCTGATTTGGAATAGAGTATAAACTGGAGTGCATCACAGAACAGACTGACAGGCTTTAGTTCAGACCAGACACTACTTAACAGGCCTAGGACTGTGCCTCAACATGTGTTAAAGCCAAGCTGAGACCAGATAATAGTCAGAGAGGGCAAAGTGGTTCTCTAGAGCCTGTCACTATGATGTAAGTGAAAGATTAGTGTCTCACTTGACTAGTCTTCAGTAAGTTGAGGCAGATGTGTACATTCATGAAGAAAAAAAGAGTACCCTGAATAACATGTAAAACCAAGCATTACTGTGTACCCCATCACTATTTCTCCCCCTCAATCTATTTTTACACACATTGCCAATAAGCTCCACAAATACTTCATCAGCACTATTTTAGATGCAAGAATTACTTGAGTCAAACAATGTTTAGCGTAAGTTTATTTGCACAAGAATTTTAGAATCATTAAGGCCCAAATCCCAATTTCCAAGAATGACAAGTGAATATCACAGTGCAGAACAGTAGACAAAGTTACTGTGACCAATCTCACATTTCAGATCATCACAAATCCAAGTATTTCTAGTACCTTGTTTTGCCAGCTTAAAAAAAAAAAAGACTCACTTCTTCCAAAGAGGCATGAGAGATTTTCCAAGAGCTGACTTCTTTTAATAGTAAAAAAAATAATGAGAGATAAACACAAAAAAAAAGGCTTTCTACATTTCAACAGAAAGTGCAATTTTAATCAGAAAGTGACAAGCCCAATCCAGACACTTCAGTGAGTGGCCTCCTCCTCCAATATAGGTGGAAAAAAAACCTAGAATGCTCTAGCCATTCCCCCCAAAGCTTCTACAACTATAGCCCAGCATCCCACCTTGTAACTAGCTTCATTGAAATTAAAGAACATATGAAGTACTCAACCATTTGTTAATATGGTGAAGTGTAAGACTTAGATGCAAAGGCTAGAAGTATTATTATCCATTTGGCTCTCCCAATGCCTAAATTAGACCAAGTTGCCAGTGACTATGGTTAACTCATTGCTTATTCCTGTGCCTAACAACTACGGCACCCTGATTGAGTTGAGCGGGAGGGATAGTAAACAAGTACCATGAGTACACTGACAGCTTAGAATTGAAGCAATTTGTCCAAGTTCTGTTCTAAGAGGCCTTTTCCTAAGCACTTGTATAGTGATAAGCAGAGATCACTACCAACATTAGCAGTTATTCTAGTGATCAGAAACCCACAAAGCCTAGGCAAAAGACATACCAAATGCTTAACCCCAGAACTCAATCCCAAAATATGGGTCTTCAGTTTCCATAAAAAGCTTTAGATATTTATCTTTAAATACCACCTCCTGCTTTGTAGACAAGGTATTAATGTTAAAATAAAGCGTTAGGATCTTTTGAAAAATGGTTAGTCAAAAGCAAGCAGTAGTCTTCAACCTCCAGCTTAATGATTGACTGAACTGAGGGCAAACACAACAATTAAGTCTTAAATGGAGGGAGCGTGATGTATGTTTTACCTTACAACTTTTCAGAGTGACCATGGATCAGCATAGGGATTTTAACAAAGTATCTGAAACCCAATCTACTACTAGGTCTCCTTGGTAGCATCTATAACAAGTAAAAAAAAAAATCTATCCTACAATGAGGAAATCACACCAATAAACTGCAAATCAAGGGGGACTTGGCAATAAATATTGATAACAAATGCTTAACCTCAGACTGGCTTAGCCCAGCAGAGCTTATAAGCTACAGCAAGAAAACAGCTATATTAAACCAGTCTAGTTTACTAGAAGCCTAGTTCTGAGGAATGATGCACTGATACAAGACTTGCAGTTTAGTGTTACTGCAGCTTTGTCTTGATGCCACTGCCCAGGGGGAATGTATTAGAGTAATAGTCTAAAGTATAGTAGTCTTTCTCTAACCTGCACTTGACACACAAGTGAGCAACACAGGATAGAGCAGGCTTGCAGAGGCATCATTAAGTACTGAAGGGGGAGACTGAATCAAGCAGGCAACCTAGACTTGGCCTAGTGTCATCACTTCACTTTTACCTAGTGCTCACTTGTATTACTGCTTGCTACAGGGGCCACCATAAACCTGAACTCAAACCAGCTAGCACACACCAAATTAAGCCACTGCCATATGCAATATCGGGCTGCTAGGACAACTTGAAACAGAAAGGGGTAGACTGCTGGCACCACAGTGGTGAAAAGCTACTGAGTATGCCAGCTCTACCTGCCAAGCCAGGATTATTTTGAGGGCAATGACATGAACAGTGTCCTAGCAATCCCTTATACAGTAGGGCCAATGCAGTAGGTAGTGTCCAGCTTCAGGATACAGTTTAACTATTCAAGAGCTTAACATCCAGCAGCCAGCCTACAAAGCGTCAATATTTCTAATACGCCAGAGCAACTCAAGAGACAAACAGGGAACACAACAGTCCTGCAAAGCTTAAACCCAGGAAGTCAGCTGTTCAGAGAATAGCCATTCAACATAAAGCTTCCTTAGAGGTCTCAGCAACAGGTTACATTAGCAAAAGCACAATATTTAGGGCAGGAAGCTTAAATTCTCCATAGCTCTTTCTCAGTAGGAATCCATTAAAGCCTGCTTTCTAGCACTTCATTTTTCAACAGATGAACTTGGCCTGACGTTCATCAGCCAAGGCATTCAAAGGCTAGTAAAATGCAAGTCTGCCTGTTGCAAGTTGTGAGGACTCCTCCTGAGCATCTGACCACTTCTTCCATGTGAGCTGATGCACAGAAACACTTTATAAAGATCAGCCATGAGATCACGCAAGACAGATACATGCATGTAAGCTATTTGATATGCAAATCAGACAATGTCCTCTAGGCAGTGGTTTACTTCTGCAATGGGTATAGCTTAGGCTGGCTTTAAAAACAGCTATTTAAGAGATCATAGTAACTCCTAAGCAAAAGACTTCCTTCTTCCTATTATATATACTCTATAATAGGCCAAGTATTGCCTTGCATGCAGAAATTATGCCTAGGTTTGCATTCCAGCAGTAAGCTTGCACTAAATTTAACACACATGACAACACTGGCATCATATTAGTTTTTAGAAAGCCTTCCAGATAGTCAGTCTTGGGTGAGAGATGCCTTGTCTGTAAGCTACGTCAAGTCCAAGCCACAGTTAGTGAAAAAGGCTGCGTTCACTTTCAAGTTGAGCTACTTTGGCTGACTACTCAGGAAGCCTTTAATGAAAAAAGCACAACAGAAGACACCAAATTATTTGTCTATTTGCTACTGAAGTTGCTTACAGGACTGTTCAAAATGTTAAGCTAAAGCATGCTTGGCTACAGTCTTTCTAGATTGTATCCCTCCCTGCTTCTTAAGCTAAATGAAGTCTGAACAAAGGAGTAGACTCACCACTTTGAGGCAGTCTTTATAAAGTAGTTGTGAGAAGTGAGAGAACTTCCAATGTAACTAGAATTTTCGGTCCTATGAAGAACGGGCAGGCTTTTCACTGCCATTTAAGTGCTGCACTGCTACAGTTTTTCACCTTGAACAGCAACCATACATTGGTGTTTCACCTGCATTCTGCTTTACCATCTAAGCTTAAATAATTTGTTTGATCAGGCACTTTGGTCTCACAAGCTTGCAGAGACAGCTAGAAGTCATAAAAGAGGTTTAGCAAACAAGTATTCTTAAACATTGCACCAGTACATATAAAATATCTCCAAGATTTGCCTTTCTAGTCTACTTCTCTGGTTAAGCAAAGGAAACTCAAGGTTTGCTCATTTGCTATATGTGTTTTACTATTGCAATTCAGTGAAAATCATCCAGTTAATATACCAGTTTCTAATACCACTATATACATAACTAGGGAATTTTTAACCTTCCTTATAAAGCACAGGAGTTTCAAAGCAGCAAGTTCAGCACATACCTTTTAGGAAGGTCAGCCCCCCCACATCTCCAAGGGAGATACATACTCTTCCAAAGGCTATTCTGAAAACAGGGGCAGACTTTCACCACATACAGCCTCTGTGGAGAGCTCTGCTTAGGGTTTTTATCTCTTCAAGTGAGGGTTAAGACCAGTAAAGAGGAAGAATTTGACTCTAACCACTCAAAATACCATCTCATACAGTGACCAGGTGATAGGGATAAACCAGTAAGCTCAACCCTTAAGTAGTGACAGAAATGCAAGCCTTCAGGACCTGCCTGAAGTTGTACAAGAAGAAATTCATTTTAGGAGGCACTTTAGGAATTTATGCTGTGGCAGGAGTGCACATCATCCTGCAACTTACAGTGGTTGTGGGGGTTTTTTTGTTGGTTTTTTGTTTGTTTGGGGGTGGGGTTTTTTTGCTTGCTGTAGACCTGTGAGGAAGAAAGCTGGACCAAACCTCAGTGTAAGAGCCGCACTAATTTCCAACTGTGCCAAAAATTGTTTTGAAAGATGCAGTCAGAAAGGCTTTATCTCGAGCCTGAACTTAGCAGTATTTTTCCATCCTAACTATCCAAACTGTGGTTCCAATTCTATTTAAGTCTTCAATTCCTCATTTCAAGAACTTTTCACATTAGCAAGTTTTAAATCATGTTTTGGTGCATGTTTAGAGATGCCACCTTCCAAATTTTTGTACTCAAGAAAAATTTAGCCAGCTCATGGGTTAGAGATAGACTTACTAATCCATCTTCAACTTCCAAGAAATTAATCTTGAACTTGAGGCAGGACCATATATCCCTAGGTACTACAGGAAACAACATTTAGGCCCTCTACAAGACAGACAGTATCCATACTGTTACTAGTTCTACACAGCCAGAAAGTAGAAGCATCCCAAACATGACAGAGCCCACTCTCGCACAATTAGTTCAATAGAGAGTTGGCCAGATCTTGAACTGAGGAAGTGTAGAATAATGAGGTTAGGCAATAGAAAGCAGAGTTTTGCTGCTATTCCAGGAGTGGCTTCTGCTCTGCTCAAGACATTTTACAGTCTTTCCTCTATTAACTAACCCAGTTTACTGAATAGTCCACTTAGATCACATGTTAATAGCCACTTCCAGAACTAGTAGTCCTCTTAACATTTGGCTGCTGGTTCTCTTCTCCTAATGAAGGGGAAATAAGGCTTCTTGGCATTTGTAGAGATATACTGAAAGGTTCATTGCAGGTCACCTGGTTGCATATTCCTACTGCACACCAGGAAATGGACAGTCCAATGCAGTCATGTTTCCATTAGAAAACCTCCAAGTGACAGTTATTACTTGTCTATATATACACTCAGAATCTTGGCCTTCAGTAGCCTCCACTCAAGAATGCCCAAGTGAAACAATCAATTGCAAGGCAACCAAGTGGGGTAGGACTGGCTGTATGGCACAGGAGCATTTGCAAGATAGTAGTTGCTGAAGTTCACATCACTAACATAGGGTGCTGGCTGGTAGTAACAGGTAACATTAGTGGCATTAGGGATGATGTTTTGTTCTGCCAGTACTTTGAGTGCTAGCAGAGAAATCAAGTTGAGAGTCTGCCTCCGCTCATGTCCCATGAGACAGACTGTGCTCTCATTCACCACCCTGCGCAGAATCATGAGGTAGTCATATTTGCTCCTTTCTTCTTTGGAGAAGTGGTTCTGGAGGTAGGTCTCTAGTTTGCGCTGCTGATCCAGGATGTCTGGGAAGTCTATGAAGAATCGGGAGCACATGTAGCGCTCTAATGTTTTGATCTCATGCTTATCCATGGGCCTGAAGTCTCGTACTAAGAGGTTACTATACTTCAGAAGCCCACCACCTCGGATCTCTTCAGGATTTTTGGTAGCTATCAGCTTGTTCTGGAGGTGATCAAAAGCTGCTTCAAAGTCACCATACATACTCTCCCCAATCACAGTTGGATGGAAGTGCTCCGACATGGGGGTTTCCGAGTAGTCATAGTAAAAGAGCAGGGAGTCCAGTATGATTTGGAAAGAGTCCACACTGAACTCAAACTGTCGCCTTATACAGTCTACAAACTTCAGCTCCACGTTCCTGCCATGTTTGTTGGAAAGAGATATCAGGCTCCAGCGGTCAGACTCTGTGGACACTTTGACTAGCTTCTGGATGTAGGCCTCCTTCAGTGTTACCGGACTGATTTTTAGCTTGCTTACTCCTTCTGGCAAGAAATTCAAGAGGGATCGCAACACCACATCTCGAACTAACTGAAACTCTGCCTCACTTGGAAGAGAGACTTGAAAAATGAGATCCAGGTCTTTGCATCCCAGCCCATTATCCTTGACTAGGACATGACCAGCTGCAGAGCCATTCAGACGGACATCATGTACCACAATGCCTGCTTCACTCAGCCTACTCCGAACAGTCTGAACAATGTCCTTCAGAGTTATCTTCAGCGTTGGGAAGTTACCTCGTCCATGGATCGGCACCACCTCTGTAAGAACCTCATGCAGACGGTTGACCTGCTCCCAGTTCAGTACACTGCATGACATGCAGTCTGTGTTACTTCCTTTGCCTGCCATCTTAAGGTTTTTCTTCTCCAAAGAAACTGTAGGGAGGTAGAATAAAAAAGAAAAAGACAAATCAGGCTCTCTGTTTATACTTCCTAGATATATCCTGTGCTCTACTTTTCCATCCACACACATACAAACTAGAAAGCAATAATTCTATGTAAAAATGATTATCAAAAAGCCTTTCACCTGAAATGATACTCAGCTTCTCTATTGGTGCAGGCACAAAATTTTAGTTGGCACTGTCCTTTTTTTGGTGAGGTAAAGTACTTCAGCAAAGAAGTTTGCATCAAAGGGAAATTATCAACAAAGATGACACATAAGCTTTACCTAAATTTAATATCATCTGCAGCACCAGCCGATGTCAGAGGAGCCACAAGAGCAAAGCACTTCTGAAAGTTATGCTTTGAACTTGTTTCATTATACATAAAGCTCAAACTGCTCTCTCCAGCTAACATAATGATGGAAGACACTCAGGTGTTAGTTTCAGGGCTTAGAGATTCAATCCACTGAAAGTGCTTTAATTACACCAGAGACATAAGATCTCTTCCTTTTCATAAAAGTTTTTCCTTTCTTAACCATCTTCTATCTACCACTCATGGGCTAAGAGCCAAGTACACCTTGCTCCTGCAAAAAGCTACAGCACTTCAGCATCCTGGACAGAATTTCAGCTACAAAATCAACTAATACAACTATTCAATTTGCAATCCCATCTTCATATGCAACTCTTCACTCTTCTTCAGACACACTGCATAATCAAGCTACCTTTTTGGAAATACTCATGCTTGCCCCAACCTTTCACTCATTTGTGGAGGGCAAACAAGCTTTTACAAGCTAGCATACACTCAGATGAGGTTAAGGCACACATCAGGTTAGTGTTGTACTTTAACACTAAGGACTTAAGAACCTCACCAACCATACCTGATCACAGCCTTATCTGAAGTTTTGCACGTTTTAAGGCATCTCATCACAGTTGACCAGATCATTCTCTTGTGCTTAAGCGGCTTGTGTTTTGAAGTATGCAGATACTTGCATATGTTCTACAGTCACACAGCTCCAACTGGTATTAATATACTTTTCTCTTTTTAAGTGTTCCAGGTTTCCACTGTGGCCAGGTGCTTCCTGACAGCTATAGACTAATTAAGGCCTCACCTTCTTCTGCCCCAAGTACTTGTGAAGACTGCAGCTGCCAAGGTCAGACTAGTCAGACTTAAGGTAGTTAACTCTTGCCTACCAGGAATTGTTTTAAACTCAACCATATTGCCTCCTAACATCACAGTGCATGGCACACTTTTTAAGCAAGAGTCAAAGAGCAGCTATTGTCATTTCATGCCTGTTCTCTTTTGAACAGCTCATTTGACCTGTCACCTCCCCTACAGAAGAAAGTCAAATCCTAGTTAAAATATACAGTAAGGTAAAAATGCTCCTGGGGAAGTAATTTCTGCCCGTGAGCATGAGCTGCTGGATTACAAACTCTGCTGCTGTGGGTTGCATCAGCTCCAGCAGGCACGAAACAAGCCTGTGATCTGCAACGTGATTAGTCCAGGACAAATCAAGGGGTCCTTCAAACTTAATCCTTAAGGCTGCAATGCAGCATAAACCCAGAGGCATCAAGCCTGCCAGTAGTTGCCCTCAGGCACTTCAAACACATTAAAGTACATTTTCACCTTAAAGCCACTGTATTCTCATTAAATCCTTCACATCACTCAAGAACACAAGAGTATTCCATGACTTCTGCCTTAAACGCAAGTGCTTTCAGCTACTACCTCTGAAAGTGTTCCCTCTCCTCCTTCCCACCTATAGCCTCCTCAGCAGCAAAGACAACACAGGCAGCCCACCTAGCAACTAGAAAGGACTGGGAGCAGTGCTTCCCACCCCACCACATGCACTTGGTGATCCTCATCTAGGAGGATTGCCGCCCTTGGTCGGGGGGAAATGAAGTATTTCATTTCCAGTTCAGTGGAAAGTTTAATTATCAGCTTGTCAACCTATGAAGCCTCCCACCTCCAAATCACTCGCATGTTTGCCTACTCTGCGAGCTTTAAGTTAGTGGTAGCAGGATCTTGGTGACTTTAATGTACTTGGGACACTAGCAGTTCGCCTGCCTCTTGTTTTGCCGCCAAAACTTTCCGTCATGAGATACCTGAAGCTGCTCATTCACTGGGAAGAAGGCAACTCTGAAGCCACGATCGGCACTACCTATTTTTACTACCAAGTGTAAAGAGCTTCACTCGGATGCAAGCCTCAAACCGGCGGCAGAAGGAGCGAGGACAACGTGCCCGCACCTTAGTCATGACGAAGTACATTACGCTGCGGCAGCGGTTCCCCTCCCCATAAACCATGTAATTTGACACAACACCTGAAAAATTCAGACGGCCGTACCGGCAGCAAGCAGCAGCCCTGTGACACTACGCTGCTGCAAGCCCCCTCCAAACCCGAGCGGCAGCGCAGGCAGGCCGGGGCGGCTTCCTTCACAGGGCGCTTCCTCCCCAGGGGAAGAGCCGAGCCCGCTTTGTAACGGGCGCGCCGTTAACGGGCAACCCACAGGGCGCCCCGCGGGCTCGGCTCCGCCCACGCAGGACCCGCACTCACCCGGGGCACGCGGGACTTGCCGTTAAGCCGCTTCAAATAAGAACAATAATTTTTAAAAGCGTTACCGAGCGCTTGCTTCGAGGAGATGCCACAGGTAAGCGACCCCGGAGCGGGCCCGGGAGCCGAGACCCGAGTGTCCGTCCGTCCCTCCCCCTCCACCCGGCCACCGCTCACCGGTCAGCTCAGCCGCGCTGCGCACCCCGAGCGACCGCGCCAGCCTCACACGCGCGTCTCCTTCACCCTCCGCGCCCGCCCTTTATCGTCGCGCCGCGGCCCCGCCCCCCTCGGCCGTGAGGTAGCCGGCGGCGGGCGGGGCGCGAGGCGGCGGCAGCAGTAGCGGCTGCTGTCGGTGGGGCTCCCCCTCAGCCCACCCCCACCCTACTCCACTCCATCCCCTTTCACAGCCCCATCCACTCCCGCTGCGGGGGAGCGGGGGCGGGTTTGGCCGCCTCTTCGGGCGCTGGGCGCACGGCCCGGGAGCCCGGCGGGCTTCGGGGTGGGGAGAGGACGGGGATGGCCGCCCGCGGCATGGAGCCCTCACCCCCCCCCGCCTCCAGGGGCTCGCCCCGCAGCTCACCCCTCACACCCAGGTGGCGGCGGAGGGCGCCCAACGGTCGCTTTCCTCCCTCCCCCTCCCCATATACGACTGCACGCCGAAGGGAAAGCAACGGCCTAAACATTTCAAGGGAATCACGGAAGACGGGGAAGTGGACTACAACGACAAGGAGGCTGAAACACAGCATGGCTTTCCCAAAGGTCTCGGACAGAACGGTCCTCATGGATCCGAAATTGCCAGGCTCTGCGAAAGAGCTTACTGTGGTGCCACATGGGAAACAGCCAAACTAGGAGCTAGTACAAAAACTACAAGAGTGCGCTCGCAAGGACACGGCAAAAGTGTTTGAAAGAGCGTGCTACTGAAAACCACAGCTGGCGGGCTGTGGGAGGCAACGGAGACATGGAGGAGGACAGAACTACTGCACAGGAAAGCAATGAATAACTTGGAGATACAGAGTAATAAAAATCGGCTGGTGTTTAATAGAACATGGCGCGAGATCATGTGCTGCAGAGATAAAAGCTACAATTTCTGCTGTAAACCCTCAGTGTTTCAGCAAAAGAGGAGAGAAAGGATCCGGGGTATTTGCCTTTTGTAGGACAATCAGGACTCAGTTGAGGGGGGAAAAAAGCAAAACTTGTCCTAGGACAGGCCATATTTCTAATAGAGCTAAAAAAATATTTACAAAGCATTGGGAAAAAACTCCCAACACATCTGTTATAGTTTGGTCGTACACAGTAAAGAAAGATGAATTAAAACTGTGTGCCCACATGGAGAAGAGCTGACCTTGTAAGAGGAAACTGAAAAGCTCCTCTTTGCCAACCAAACACCAATAGACTTGCCTTGTTTCACCAGCAAAGCCAAAGCTGAGCAGGAATAGGGGTGGGTTGCTTTATTTATGTGTTTACTTTTCTCTGATAGCGCACCATTGGGATAAATAGCAGGAAACAAAAAGAGCTGTTTAAATTAAAGGGTAATGTTGACACAAGAATCAGATTCAAGGCAAGTTACCATCTTGTTGTCTGATGAGATAATAATGAATTCAGAGCATTGCAGGAGGAAGGGCAATAAAACTGACTCATTTCAAGACAGAGCTAGAAAAGAAAACACGTAGTATGATTGTGGTGGTACAGAGTTGGACGTGAGGATCCAGATCTCTCTCAATGTTTTTCTCCCGTGTTTCTAAAACAAGAAAGGAAATAGGGAGCTCAAAAAGAAGTAGTAACAGAAATGACAGAGGAATAACCATCAGTAAGGAAATGTCTCACTTGGAGGTTAAAATAGTGAATGGCATCCCCTCCTAAGAATATTTCTTCAGCAATATTTCTGCCCGAAATATTATTGTCTTATGACAATAACTGATTATTTTTGACAGTATATTTTCTGTTGCCCCATGGGCAAACAGCAATTAAATTACACGTTGACAAATATTTTCTATTTGTAATATTCATTAGATACTGATAGAGGCAAAGAAAAACTGCAGCAGATACTGCTGTTACAGATATTAAAGTATTAATAAAAGGTTCACACTTTACATCATTTGTTTACAAGTTCTTGCTTCACAAAAATGCTTGTAAAAACAGAGAGGTATCTCAACTCCACCTGAAAGATCGGGTGCCTGAGATGTGTTCTGTCTTCTCTGATTTGCAGACCTTGAGTATTTGTCAGTGGAAGTGCAGCACTCTCCGTAGTGAATTTAAACCTTCTGACAATGCACGTCTTTTTAATCACTGTTCATCAGTCCCACAGAAGGGGTCTGTGGGACAGGGCTTTGGAATGCCATTTAAAGCCTGCTGGACCAGGCTCCTGGGTAGGTTGCAGGAATAATGAGGAATGCATCTTTGAGTAATGAATGTCTAGGAGAAGAACAAGCCCATTTACCCCGACGAGAGCCAGCCTTCTGCTATCCATCCGCCTGTGTGCACGCGGTGGATTACTCTGCCATGAGGGTGGAAAACATGGAAGCACACAGCCCACTGGTGAGAGGAGAGATTAAAAATCAGGTGCTGTGGCTGCTGAGGTGGCTCTGACGTGGGCCCAGACCCAGCTCCGGGGTACAGTCTTAACATCTAATGTTTATTTAGGACTGACTTTCCCGCTGTTAGCTGTAACCCTGAGTCTAGGGAGAAGTAATGGACAACCCCAATCTTTGCAAGCCATCCTTTCTCCAAGAACGACTGGAATACAAACTCCTGCCGAGAGGCAGTGAGCGACGGCAGCCATGGTCCCCCTCTGCCCTTGGACAACCATCATCTTGCCCTTCTCCCACAGCCGCTCCATGCCTCATCTCTGCCCGTGTCCCCAGCGCTTCCTCCCAGCTACAATCCCTCCTCTCCTGCCCTGCAGTGTACCTCCCTTCAGGATACACACCGCAGGACCTGTTCCAAAGGGTTTTCAGAAGAGAAGGTGGGGAAGGAAGAAGGACCTGGGTATGGCAGTGCAACAGGGAGGGAAAGGGTCTGGGAGCTGCCAAAAGAGAGGCACATACGGAGTTTTATGAACACAGTGCGACTTGTTCATTTTAATCCAGTAAATAGGGCAGCAAATTTGGCAGAAGAAACGCACTTAAAAACTTGTAAGTCAGCTCAGTGACCTGGCACTGTCAGATTAGTTTCCTTATGTGATGCATTGCTGAACGTAATATGTCATTATAAATCTTGGTTGCTACAGCTGTTAAAGCCATAAAGTGAAGCGGAGTTATTAATACACAGTAGTAGTAGCTGTCATGCTCCATTCTGTAATTGAGCATCAAATCTGCAGTTGGGAAACTCTTCTTTTTTGTCTGATGTGGAGTAACTGTATGTCTGCAGATGCTGAGGGTGTGGAGACAGGTAGGAATGTCCCACCCATGTGAGGTTATGGTGAAATCCTCCCATTGAGTATCAAGAGTGAGCCCCTTTCTCTGTGGCTAGCTGCCTTTACAAGTCTTTGAGGATTGCTGCAGGGAGATGCAGCTATCCTTCCTCCCGATACATGGATAAAAGTAGACATGTGAAGTCCAGTATAGACATGCAGAGCATACTAATGCAGTGAACAGCAGTCTTTCAAAAATCTGAGGTTAAATTGGCTGCTAGAAGCACAGCGACAGCTGGGAAGTTCCTGCTCCAAGGGATGAGATGCTACCGTGTAGGGTTTCCCAGCTCCCAAGTTCTGAGCTCAGCAAAAGCCAAGAGATGCTCCTTCTCCAAGAGGCATGAAATGCCACTAGGCCCCTTCACCAGCAGGACCTGTGCAAAGTGGGAGCTCCAAGCTCCTGCTGCATTTAGACATGAGGAGGACACAGAAACCCAGAGTCGCTGTCTCTCACAAATGTCCTTTTGAAGATGTCCTCACCCATTTGCCCTCCCACTGCTTCGCTGCATGCCACCTCTGGCAACCCAGGCTGTGGGCTGCAGACTCTTCTTCTCATGAACCCTCTGATGTAAATGCCCAAAACTGCTTGAAAGCCAAAGGGACAGAGCCACTCGAATGTTCGAGGCCAAATTCTTCCAGTAGAGAAGAGGTGGTTACACCTCTGCCCAGGCCCCTGGCACTTTTGCTTCCGTAGCCGTAGACTCAGTTTTGCCAATCCAGTTGTGCTGTGAGGCTCTGTAATGGGCAGTCCAGGGAAGCCCGGCATTTTCTTTTCCCTTATGAAGTAGCAGGGCAGACACACGCTGAGATGGAATGCACTCGCTGGAGTGAGTGGGCAGTGGCCCATCATCTGACTTATTTTTTCCTTGCACCTGAGCTTGCCCCAACTGCTTAATTAGTCACACGGTTTCCTGGAACCCGGGGGAGAACGAACCGTCAAAAATTTCGGTGGTGCAGGAGAAGACAAAAGCTGAAGTGGGGAGGTGGAGGTGGGTGGTGAATGAGGGTTTGCAAATCAGACTGAAAAAAAATATTTACTCTATTTTAGGAGTCATGAGCAAACTCAGGACACACCGCCTCAGGCTGCAGGTGACAAGCACAGCAAAGCGGGGTACAGGGAAGCAGCGAGGTTGTTTAGGGAGAGCAGCCTTGGTCATGTGAAGCTTTTAGGTGCCAAGCTGCCCGTGGGCTCTGCCCCATGGGTTTTGTACTTTCCCCCACCACAGGTTTTCACTTTGAAATCATGTCTTTTTCACATTCCCTCATCATCCACAGCTCTGGGAGCTGGTGTGGAGGAGTGTAGCGGTCACACCATGAGTGGACCAGCCCCCTGGCAGTCAGGTGGCACGTTTCTGCATCTGCGAGCCCTGCCTCTTGTTTCTGCCACTGTTTTTAGCTGCAGATGGTACTGTTGGACCCCCCAAATTCACAGATTTGAAGGCTAACAGAGGTGATTAACCATCTCTTAGTACTCATGTAATCCCTGTATAATACAATCCCACTGTAAAACCTGTAGCCCCTTCAATAACTTGCACTTGCCTGAAGACTTTCTTCAAATAGCTCAAGAGATGTTTCCGCACGGTAGTTTGCTGCAGTTGTTAACTGCTTTCATGACTAAAGGTCCATACACAGTTTTCTCTGGTTTTAATTTCCACCTGTCTTTCTTTTCAGTATGCTTTTTTGCTTTGCTAGATTATAGGAGCTTTTATTGAAAAATTATCGGCAATCTCGAAGGCTTTTTCGGTAGACCCTTTATTTCTGGCTGGTGGCAATAGCAAGGTTGCTGTTGGAAAGGAGGTTTTGCACAGGTAAACGCAGTATTGTAGCTTAAAATAATCTAAATGAGAGCTGTCAGAAACTCCTCACCCTTAGATACAGTCGCACCCTTTCTCTTGGGTCAGGTCTATGCTATTTAAAACTAATCCATCCAAACAGGGGATTTGCCTTTGGCTGGAGCAGCTTGCCAGCCAGGCTGCTGCACAAGCACACAGGCACTTGGGCAAGCACAGGAGGGGAGGCGGGATGACAGCAAACTTTAAGCTGCGGTGGACTGGTGCTCTCAGAAGCCTTGGGGCCCATCTCAACTACAAAGAGCAGTCTCGGTCTGCTCGGTGGGCCACCAGCACCATATGGAAACTCTGCGGCTCTGGAAGCTGCTGTCCCCCCGTCCTTCTACCAGCACGAGGCTGACAACTGGTGCATGCTCCCTGCTGGCACTGGTGAGGAAGTCCTTGAGGAGCACGTGGGTGGCATCCTCAGCACGATCTCTGTGGTGGCCCATCCTTTCTGCAGGATAACAGCTGCTCCATCCACCTCTCCTGCAGGAAGGGGATAACAATTTCGCTGCCCTCCAGGTTTGTCTCACCCTATCAGCTCTGAGGTGCCTGCTGGTCTCACCTTCCCCATGGCCAGCCGGCATCCTGCAAGGATCCAAGAGACCCTTGCAGGCAGTTTTTGCAACAGTTTTGCCCACAGCTGTCTTGTACCGAGCTGTGCTAGAACAATCCTCCCAGTGACAGACAATCTGGGCATTCAGGCTCTTATCTCATAGAGGGGAGCTAGGGTAAGGTTACACGTCCCACCTGGGGAGGTAGGTTTACCATCGCTCTTTCTAATGAAATCTTGACATTTTACCTCTGCTCAGGATCTGGCAAAGTCTGGCCTATGCTGGAGAGAACTTGCAGCTACGTAGACAAAAAGGCTTGAGGAGGAAGTGAAGTGTTGGGCGCTCTGGAGACAAGAAGGAAAAGCTGAGGCTGGTGATGTGTTGCATGGTAGTGTTTTGCACAGGCATCCTGCTGTGAGCTAAGGGAGAATATCCTTATCTACGGGAGGAAAAGTGACTGCTCTGTCGCCTTTTGCCACGGACCAGACCTGAACCTTATGGTAGGCAGAAGAAAAGCAGATACACCAAGATTTCTGCATTGCCCCATAATCTTCCATGGTGTCACATGTAACAACCCTTAGAATCAAGGAAGATTACCAGAAGATTATGACGCCTCTTGTCTACGCTACACCACATTTCAGCACTGAGTGCAAGTCATAACTCAGTTAACGGCAAGAGATCAGAATAAAGATCTGGATTTAGTTACAATTCCTGTTTTACAGTTCAAAATCTCCTTGTTGCCTGAGAGCCACTATAAAACAGAGGAGTGGGGCAGTTTTCAAGCTGGGCCAGACATTTGATTTTCAGTAGCAAGAGCCTATTCAGATGTTTCAAATGAAGCCAGTAAGGAATTATTTGGTCTGGCTTCCAGTTTAGGTTGCAACGGTTGCAATGGGAAGTGTAACCGGTTCATAACATGCATAACACAAAAGGTTCACAGGGGTGCAAAACCTGTGACGTCAAAAAGGTGCTTGCAGTTTGAGTCCTGAATGAGAAGCCTCCATCTAGAAAGAGCTAAGGCTAACTGCTGTTGGCTTTCTTCTGCCTGCCGACTGCGCTCCCCCTTAGGTGGACGTGGCCACGTAGCAGACCTTCGCAGCAAGCTGATGCATTTCCCAGCAGACTTTCCATGTGGATGGTTTCCTCTAGGCAAACTCGGCTCAGATGGAGAATTTTGCTTGCGGTGACTGTCCTAGAAAGCCACCAGGGATCGCACGGTAAGTGAAGGCTCCTCACCGCCCGGCTGTTGGGTTTTAATCTCCAAGCTGGTCATTCACAACCACGACTCTGGATCCTGGTGTGGCTTCCTCAGGCTTCCCAGATAACTGCTTCTCTAGGCCTCTTTTCCGCACCGCGCTTGCCCCTGCCATCATGGGACTGTGGCAAGGAGTAAGCGTAGCAGAAATCGGAATCGGAAGGTTAGACGTTGGGTTTCCCTGTGGTGCTCACCTCTGATCTATCTGTATCTATTCTAACCCCTGCTGGAGGCTGCACCCACCTTGTAAGACCAGCCCACCAACTCCACGCAGAAGAGACCAGTTACTAGAAAACCACTCTGAGGGCATTGGAGAGTCATTTCTACCCCCTCTCCAAAGTTTAAAAAATTGTCAATGCAAAATACACAGACAGTAGCAAACAGGGGTCTCAGAAACACAAGACTAATTTTTTAAATAATGTGATTTTAATAACAACATATCAGGAGATTCTTTAATGATCAATTTGTTTTCTGAGTGTTTGCAAGGAGGCAGGGCAGGGAGGTGGGAGACCCCTCGATTTTGAAAAGGACGAGATGATACAGACACTCGTGGACGTGGAGAGGAGCGAATCGCCCTAGTTCTCACAAACGTGTGAGGATTATTACGGAAACGATTATTACCTAAATGCTGGTAAGGCAAAAAGAAAGTAGGGCCCCGACAGCAGTAATGCTGTCAGTTAGCATCGGTTCCCAGGTGTCTCGTGCCTGCCAAGGCCGCCGGCCTGCGATGGCTCCCAGCACGGCCTCCCACAGCCGCCATCGCTGCAGACCCGGCGGGGCGGCCCACGGGTGACCCCCCCGCCCACTCCGCGAGCGGCCGCCGGCACTGCCGCCCTCCCCAGGCGGCTCCCGGCTGCCCCCTGCCGGCGGGGCCGGGCCCAGCGTGCCACCGCCCGACGACCACGCGGCCCCCGCCGTCTCCATGGCAACGCGGGCCCCGCCGCCGCAGCGCCCTCGGCAGCCGCGCCAGGGGGAAGCCAGGCGCCATGTCGGGGAGGGCGGTCGCGGCCCCGGCCCCGCCATGTTGGGGGCGGTGCCCTGCCCAGGCGCGGCGAGGCTGCCGCCATGTCGGTGGCGCGGGCTGGCAGTGGAGCTGGGATGGTGCCGGTGTTGCCGGGGCTCTACGTGGGCGGCGCGGAGTCGTGCTCGTCTCCGGAGTCGCTGGCGGCGGCGGGGGTAGTGGCAGTGCTGACGGTGGACGCGGAGGAGCCGCCGGCGGTGCCGGGAGTGCGGGCCATGCACGTCCGGGCGCGGGACGAGCCCGGCGCTGACCTACTGAGCCGCCTGGACGACTGCGCTGCCTTCATCGGCGCGGCGCGGGAGGGCGGCGGCGCCGCCCTCGTCCGCTGGTGAGGGCTGGTGAGGGCAGGGGCGGCGGGTTTGGCCGCCCCGGGCGGCGTTCCTCACGGCCGGCCTGCGCTCTACTCTTCTGTCCTTGCCTTGCAGCCAGGCGGGGGTGAGCCGCAGCGTGGCCGTCGTGACCGCCTACCTCATGAAGACGGAGGGACTCGGCTGGGAGGAGGCCTACGCCGCTGTCAGGGCCGCCAAACCCGACGCCGAGTGGGTCCCCGGCCCCCGCCCGCCTCACGCCGGCCCCCGCCCGTCTGGCGCCCCCTCAACCCCGCTCTCTCTCGCCCCCGCCGCAGGGTGAACCCGGGTTTCCAGGAGCAGCTGAAGCTCTACGAGGCCCTGGGCTGCGCCGTGGACAGCAGCAGCGCCCTGTACAAGTGGTACCGGCTGCAGATGCTCACGGAGAGGTACCCCGGTGAGTGGCGGGGCCGCGCTGAGCCCTGCGAGCGGCGGCCTTGAGCCAGGGCGGGTGCTTGGGGGCGAAGCTTGGGCCAGGTCTCCCAAGGAGAGGGTGGTCCCAGGTAGGACTAGTCTATCCTGAAATGAACACAGAAGGCCACGTCGGAAGTGGTTGACTTTTGAGTATTGCCCTCAAAAAGCAGCTGAGCCCTGAGTTGGCTAGGCAAACATTCACACTGTACTGATTCTAGAGAACTGTAGCTCATCAGTGGGGAAAAAAGTGTCTTTGAGACATGCATGAGAAATAAGATCCGTAAGGAACTGTTCTCTTTAGCAAAATGCAGAAATGGTAGAGGTCAATTTGATATGTTCCCTGATTTTTATGTACCTGGCTAGGCAAACTTAACAGCCTCTAAAAAGAAATCAGTGAAATAAAAAAAAAAAAAATAACAAACGTAAAACTGAGATAAAGTTGAAATCAAGGTATGAAGTATGAACTTTCATACTTTAATTTGCAAAATGTTGACTGTAGTAGATATGTGTCCATGTGTGTAATTTTGTAATAAATAATAATCTGCTTGCAAGATCTCAGTCTTGCATATTCAGCATGACAGTGCTCTCTCCCTTTATGTGTCATTCTCCTTAGCAGTTCCAATTCATAAGCTGACTTTCTATATTTTGTGCACTAAAAGATTGGCAGACCTGTTCTAACTCCTCCTTACAAACATAAAGTAAAACACAATTATTTTACCATTGCTAAGGCAAAAGTCTAGATCTCAGTTCCTTGCATTAAATGAATCGCAATCTTAGGTGTGGTGGGATAAGGCTTTCATTTTTAGCTTATCTAATGGAATGGGTGAGTGGGCAAACGAATGCAAAGAAGGTGGCTTCTGCATGCCATGACTGGGCAGAGGCACAGCGCTGTCTTGTCCCACAGAAATGCAGCGTGGCTGCGTTGATCTGATTCACAACTTCATACTGACCCCTCTGCAGAACTTCAAGACTTGCCCCGAGAAGTCTTTGCTGTTGATCCAACTAGTATATGTCAAAGTCCAAATGCAGAGGTTCTCTACAGGTGCAGGAAGTGCAGGTACTGAACCTTTTCTGTTTCTCCATAAAATGTCATTCTGAAATTGACCCAAAGAAAAATAGCCTGTGTAAATCAATGGGCATGTCATTATTGTCAGGACAGGGATGAGCTCTTGCCTAAGTTTCCATATATGGTTTTTGTGCCACAAAAAGTCAGAAAAATAGAAGTATCTTATGAAATACAAAACTTCTTGTTCCTTGAAGTTGTGCAGCACTTGTGCAGCCTAACCTGCTGTGTTCTACAGGCAGGCATAATTCCACTTGGCTCTGTGAAGTTGCTTGCTCTGAAACCATAACATCTAGTTTGGTTTTTGCCAATCAGTTTCTCCAGGATAAACTTCCTGTAGATTTTGGGGTTTCCTGAATTTTAACTACCTTTTATGGATTACTGAAAGTGAAATTGAATAATCCTGCTATTTCCTAGGTGTAGGTTTCTTCAAGTAAATGAGCGTAGATTTAAAGTTTTAGTAGGCAGGAATTGTTTAAAAATAGATCTATATAAAGGACAGCGTACAGCTGTAGGGCAGAGCCCAAAACTACACAAATCACTAGGTTTGTTAAGAAGCAACCCTGAATGGACCCAGTGCCTGCTGACCTTCTAGACTAAAAAAAAACATAGGATTTGTAATCCTGCTTAATTACTTACTGTCAAGAGGTCCATGTTTTCTATTGTCTGTACATTTCCCCAATAAAAAAACCTATTTTACTTCTTTTTCCCCCTCTGTCATGGAGGGCAGGCGTGCTCTGTTCCGTAGTTCCAGCATTTTGTCCCACATGGAAGGAAGCGGACCGACAGCCTTTGCCCACAAGAGGATAACAGACTCTGCTCAGCTTTGTAGCAATGGCCGTGAAAAGTGTACCTCTTACTTCACTGAGCCCGTGCAGTGGATGGAGCCAGCATTGCTCGGAGTAATGGAAGGACAGGTGAAGTGGAGCATTGTGCTTTATTTTTTGGATGTGTTTGTGGGGTTTTTTTTGCAAAGGCAGAACAAACCATTTCTGTTCCCTGATGCAAAAGCCCCCATGCAAGGACCTAGGTCTCCCAGCCTTTCTTGTGTGAATTTTGCAGCTTATGAAGATTCTTAAATATCCTTTTCTAAGGAAATGAGCTGGTGATCTTGTTGGACCAAGAATACTAGCCAGGGTGTTTTTTCTGCTGTTTGTTTTTTGTAAGAGAAAGAGTTTGTGTGACTTACAAAACCTGTTGTGGTCTCAGGCTGACTGAGGCTTTCTGGAGACTGGCAAAACGGTCCTGGAACCACACTGGGTCTGAGCAGCTGCCTGCTACACCTTAGGGTATGGCAAACACCAGCCATACCCGTTTAGCTTTTTTGGCCTGTTTTTCAGCCCGTTCACCTTCTGTGAAGTCTTATGAAGGAATAAGCTGGCTCAGCACAGGTTGCCACAACGTACCACAGAAGTACCTTTTAAATAGACCTACATCTGTGCGCGCCGTTGAGTGGGTCATGTGTTTTTCTTGCAGCTTCTGTGTCCCAAATGCACGTCGAAGCTGGGCTCCTTCAGCTGGCGGGGCGAGCAGTGTTCCTGCGGCCGCTGGGTGACGCCTGCCTTCCAGATTCACAAAAGTCGGGTGGATGAAGTGAGGATGCTGCCCTTTGGTAACTTCCAAGCTGCCAAAACCTGAACTCATTGTTTCCCTTGGTGAATTTCTTAACATCCACAGAGAGCTGCTGGCTTGTCTGTGGTTGCCAGGAGTGAGCTTGTGACTTCCACCCTGTTGTAATGCAGTGGAATTACTTGAACATGTGCTCTATTCAAGATTTCTGTATCTCTAATATATATATGAAATAGCAAAATACTTCCTTCAAAGAGGTGTTACACAGTGGCCAAATATGTACAAAAATGCCTGAATGGGATTTTTTAGTATACTCACTTAATCTGTTGCTATTTACAGGTGGTCTCAAAACTCCGTATTTAAAAGGAATGCTAACATGTTACTTTCAGGCTGTGGCCAACAGTGCTGCTTATCTTCCAATCCAGAAGTTTCAGTCAGTTTTCCAAAACACACAGCTGAGAGTTTAGGAGGTGTATTCCACGTGAAGTACAAGGCAGGGAAATAGTTCAAGGCTTTGAATGTGCCATAAAAACAATACAATTAACAGTTGTTGCCTTAGCATGCATGGCAGCTACTAGCAGCAAAAGGCAAGTTCATCTTACAGCAGTATTACAATAAAAGTAGTCGTAAAAATCTCTACCCCAAGAATACTTATTACATTATAACTCTGTAATGTAACGTCTGAGGAGACTATGCAAGTTGTACTGGAATGGGAGAACTGAAGTAAACGGTCTCTGCCAAGTTGCTGCTTACAAGTTTAAAGAAATCCCTAAAATGATGAAGCAAGCTGTGTACACCACTGTGGCACAGGTTTGGTTTGACAGAAGAAAACAGGATAGAAAGACCTAGTTTAAATCCATTTTATTCTCATTGACTCCCAACATTTTTTAAATTTTTTTTTTAACACAATTTCCAGCAACATACGTTATGAAATATACAAGATAAAGTAGGTGGTGGGGTTCTGCCCATCTTTTCATTCCTTCCACAGCTGTGGAGGGAAGAACTTGCAGGACACAGTGAACATCAGAATCTCAACACTGAAAACAGACACAAAACAAAACAAAAAGACAAAAATATATATGAAACTGTTTGAACTGGTCACACTTCAGGGCCAGGTACAGCACAATAAATATTAGAACTGCATTATCTTAGACATCTTACGTAAAGTTTATAACATCCTCTTTGAAGAGATAAGAACATCTGGTTTCTAGCATGAAATGCTACATAGTACAGTGTTGAAGGGTACGAACAACAATGAATCCAGCAAGGGCTTGAATGGTGATTACTCATTCACACATGCTCATTGGTAAAATAAGCAGCATACAACGAAAGTTTAGTGAGCTGTAAACTTAAACCATCCACTACCAGAATGTGAGCTGGAAGAGTAGCTCCTTTTGGGAGAACCAGAAATAGTCAATCCCTTTAAGTTTCTCCCTGACAAACAGCGAGTTGATACCATAACAGAAGTGGCAGCATTTGGTCCGTAGCACAAGATCCCTTTGCATCGCTACTGTTCAAAGCTGGCAGCACCGCAGTGGAAATACTTCAGTGCAGAACTAACACTTACATAGCCGTGCCGCTACCATGGTGTCACCAACAATGGCTACTATTTCATGACCGTAACAACAGAGTAGACATCAGCTGGAACCCAGCTGGGCACAGAGTGCTGCACAGCCAAGCAGCAGTGGGTGCCACCTGATGCAAGCAAGAGGGAGAGACTGCAAAGAGGGATGCCAGCATTTCTCACTCTGCAGCAATGATACGAGTGCTGGGCTCTTGGGAGTTTGACGGAAAGGCTGTTCTATGCTCATTCCTCATCTCATACTAGTTTTGCCAATAAACAAGCCTAAGAACACCAGTTTCAGCTGCTTGACAGAGTGCTTCCAGAGCACAAAGCAGAAGATCAGAGTCACCGGTTTCTCTTGCATCACAATCAACAAGGCAGGAGTAAATACATTTTGTACTTGTCAACCTTCCCCACCTTCATCCCCCACCCCCAGAACTGTAGCATCATACATGCCTCAGATGAGAGCTGGGGACCTTCTGTGCCACTGCCAAAGAGGCTACGTGAGCATAGGTGGAGGAAGAAGGTTAAGCACACACTTTCCTTTCCTTAGCTTGACCTGGGCATTGTGCTGGGAGGCAACCACACTGTCAGACAGAGCACCACTGAGAAAGGACTCTGTTGCTGGGCTGCACACGTGGCATCACCATAACTTGCTATCTATGTCCTGCAGTACACGGCAGCAGTCACAAGCTTCACAAACTAAAGCAGCTGAGTGTCATGAAATTTTATGGGATGAGTGGGAGGCAAGAAGGTAAAATTCTGCTGGAAGCTGAGCACTTATGGCTTTGATTTTACCTGATGGTGAGTCCAACAGTCCTGTCTGTCTGAAGTAGGAAAATAAAATTCTATTTCTCCGGTGTACAAAAGTATACTGGTTGCATGTATGTATTCATCTTCTTGTTAGTCCCTTCTCGAGAGACCCAGAACTGCCACATTTCAATACCAACAGACTCAGCTGAGGGTTGCAGAAGACTAGTGAAGAATTTTTGGTTGTATCAACATGTCATCAGTATATGGTGAAAAACTGAGAATAGGGAATTCTATGTCATGATAGTCACTTAGCAAAGTGCCAGATGTAAATGCCCTTACTACTGCCAGCTCAGAATGTATTGCGTGACTGCATTAAGATCTACACCTCTTCTGCCAGTACAGCTCAACCAGTTACATCCCAAGGTGAAAGACCAGTTATCAAGAGAGCTGGGAGAGGCAAGGTGAAATTTTTCCCACCCTAAAAGTGTACAACAGCATTTCCTCACTCAACCAGGCCCATTCACACATCACTCACCATCTCAGGCACACAAAGCAATGCCAAACACAAACTAAGAGGAATGTTCTGTAAGGACACTCTCCAAGTATGAACAGGGAAAACATAGGGCTATTTATCAACTCAAGTACTGTTGCATCATTCTTGTAAGGTAGGGAAGCAGAGGAGTTGAGATGAGGAATTGAGAGGAGAAAGTGGAGTGGTCACAGAGGTCGAGTCTAGTCTTCCAGACTGCGAAATGCATTCTGCATATCCTCAAACAGCTGAGCATAGTCCGCCTTGATTTTGGTTTCACCATCTTTGACAGGGTCCTGAAAAATAACACAGCAAATGAACAGATCTGTCAGGAAAAGCCTCGGGTACTTCAGACAACCCTGCTTTGCCAGTGCTGTAATTTCTCGACCTGAGGGTTAACAGTTGCTAACTGCAGAGCAGTCTGAACAATGCCAGAACACTTCATGTTAAACGTAATTTTATCTTACGGTACTTGTTCTTAAAAGATTTGCGATATTGGCTTATAAGAGTTGTAACAGAGTAAGCATTATACTTCCATAGAGAATATTCCTTAGCTACTTCAACATCAGCCAGCATCACAGGTTACTGTCCTACCAGTAACTGCCACACCAGCATGCTCTGGATGAGTTTTAGGAAAGCTGTACCCTAAAAAGATGGCTACTGAAGTTACCCAGAGCAGGTACTCCAAGCCACGCGTTGTCTCTTTAGCCCACATTGAAGTTACTCCTCCCTTCCTCTCCTCCTAGTTACCCGCCTTAGGTCCTGAAGTCCAACACAGGGCACATCAGGTATTACTGCAGGAGATCAGCATTTCTTTCCTTAACTTCTATTTAAAATAGCTCGATCAACATTTCTATCATTCACTTTTTAGCACATTCCTGGATTTAAACTTTAGGTTGGTTATATCTGCTAATAGTCTCCTTAGAACATGTTGTTTTTTTTTTTTTTTTTTTACAGAATTTTATCACAAAACCCCCAAAACAAACAGGAAAGGTGCTTGTACTATTACCATGAATATATGTAAGAGACTACTGAAGGTGGGGCTGCCAAGGCTCTGCAGCCAGCGCCACCCCACTAGATTTCTGTATTGACCATTCCTGTGCTTACAAACTAAAACAGATTCTTAAGTATATTCAAAATGATTGCAAAAAGTCTCTGTCCTTTTCTAAGGCAACTGATGACCACCTCTGAGTAACAGCCTTTCAGAGGCACTGGAAGCTCACAAAAAGCAGCGCAACCCAGTTCCTTACACACGTACCTTGAACTTCATGGAGGTAAGTCTGTAGAGGATTTCACTCATGTTCTCTCGGATGATGGACCACGTGATCTTGTTGTCACTCTGGGCTGTGGTTTCTACGGCACGGCGTGCCATGTCATAAAATGCAATCATATTGGAGAGCATTCCCACTGTTTTATAGAAAGGGCAGAACCTGATGGAACAGAAGAGGACCTGTCAGGCATCTTGGAACAGTTAACAGGGCAAGCCTTCACAACCACTCTGAATTCTCACCTGACAGAAAGAGTGCTAGCCTGCTTTACTCCAGGTATTTTTAATACATACTGTATTAAAAGTAAGTCTCAGGAGAGAGACTGCATCTGATAGGTCCCACATTTTTAAATAGGCGAATCATAGCCTGAGACAATCATCCTGACGTAAGGTTTCTAAAGCAGCACCCAAACACTGGGCAAAACAGCAGAGAACAGGAACATCACTGTACAAGGCTCCCATTTTGATCTGTGCCAATGCTAACGAGAAGGGGAAAACACCAGAGCAGCCAACAAAATTCCTCCTTCCTTTTTTGTCCATCATGGGAGCAGGCTTCCTCCAAGCAGCCTGGGATGACCTGACAGCTCTGCAAGTTTCTTTGCTCACAGGAAGGGACATGTTGCTATGACAAGAGCACTCCACACACAAAAAGCTCCATTTTTAATGGATAGCTGACTGCCACGGTATCTCATTATTATTTATACACTACATGCTGCTACTTCCTGTGCTTCTCTAATGGCATACACGCATACCTGCCCCTAGTAACCTAATCAAAGGCACGCACCGTTACAGAATGATGTACGTCTAAATTTTTAGTGATGAAGTATTTAAGACCTCCTGATCTACCTGCGCTGGGGAGCGAGATGAAGTACAAAAGGCCGCTTGTCAGACTGTTAAAACACAAGGATAGCACGGAAAGAAGCAAAGCAGACAGGGATAATGAGCACTGCACTAGGAAAAAGATCCAGATAGTTTTTTTGATGCATCAAACTTACTCAAGAATTACGCAAGAGTAAATGAAAGCAGATTCTTGCAGTCCTCCACAAGTTGCTAGAATAAACAGGAAGACTTTGGGTGTTGACTGTGAAAATCAAGTGGCCCTCTCCTCCTCCTCCTAAGGAGGACAGGCTATTGCAGAAATACTGGTTAACTGAAAAACAGATGAGGACCCGAGAAATTCGAAGGGTGTGAACTGCATTCGGAAAAGGTCTGCATGCCTGGGGTAAGACAAAATGAATATGCTGTTTGATGGCCTACCTAAGCACAGTCCTTCCATTTGTTTATGGTGAGTAAAATTAATTTCTGCACTGATCCATTTCCAAATAAAATAGCTGTCTAAGTCCAGACTACACAGGACCAAAAGAGCAGAGTGGCCAGTCAGATCTCACCTGTCATAAGGAGTATAACCATTCTGTTGCAAGAAGTCGTCCTTTATCAGCTTGGCAACCTCCAAGGTAATTTTATCTGTTTCTGCCAAGGAAGCCTAGAAAAGTAAGGTACACTGTCAGTTTAGTACTCAAGCACACAAGGACATGGTATGTCCTGGCCAAGAACCATTACCTTTCAGGACCTGTCTTCTTCCCACCCTCTTAAGATGGCTTCCAGCAGAATTCTGTCTTTTTGGCATTTCTCACTCCCTGATACAGAATAAGCCAATTTAATTGATGGCCAGTCTAAGATGGGCCAAACAGTCAATAAGCATACTTTAAGTTTATCTGGTGATAAACAGTGGAAAGGAAGTTTCCTTTAAGATAATGAAAAAGCCACCGAACACAGAAAACACAGCTGCTCTGCTATAAGGTACACTGAAACATCACCTTCCTACATAAAGAGGTACATTAATTTTTACCTTCCTCATGGAAGAAAAACTAGATCTTAGCATGTTAGATCAATAAGTAATCTTAAGGATTTGATACGAGCCTCCACATCTACCAAGGGGCTTTCCCTGTTTGGCATTCAAGAAAAGTAAAGTTGATGAGAAACGCCTGCCATAATCTGCAGGACAGCCACAACCCTGCTGCACACTGCTGTTGGCACCACAGGTCACTCTTCTCTACCTTCATCGTCCTTTTGCTAAAGGGGGCAGACTGAGTTTTAAGTACCCCAGCTTGCTTTCCAGACAGGAAGTTTGGATCTTCTTTCACGAGAAGACTAACAGAATTCAGAGCTAAAAAGAAAAAAAAAAGCCATGTATCTGATTGTTTTGCCGCAATTCCCCCTTTCTAAAGGTTTGCTGCCCAGGCTGAAAGAAACTGCTAAAGATAACATCTTTGAGAGCAAGATCACCAGTTCCAGTACTTCTATCATGGGAATAATGCCTAGTTACAAGCACAGGCTTATCAATATCCCTTCCACACCAAGGAACGGATTCTACCCTGCTCTGTAAATTAGTCTTTAAGAACATGATTTTGTAAATAGAAAACTGCAGAAGGCCCTAAGATCCCATTTCCTTTTCTTTGAAGACACGTCTAGAGAAAGAGAGCTCTGCTAGACAAGATCTGGTGAAAGACCTCATCTTGGCAGGGCTAGAACATCAGTGAATTGGGAGAGCACCAGGAGCAAACTTCCTCCGAATAACTTAACTGTAGTCAATACATATTACCACACACTAGCACCTTGTAAATCAGCATAGCTCATCCAAACACCATTAATTAAATTACTGGCAAGTATGTGCGAGGCACCTGTCAATTACCATATTTACAGTGCTAAGCTGAAACACAGTTTTTACTGGGTCCCTTTTGAGAGCTCTCAAGGGAAATTTTCCTGTCCAAGTTCAGCTTTCTCTCCAAAACAGTGAAGTGAATGAAGGAAATTAAAGAATGCCTGTAAAATGGAGGCATATGTCATGTCACAGGTTTCCAGAGAAACTAGGTAATCACCAGTTTTTAGAAAAAGCAGACATCATTTCTGTTTCTACAGGCCAGCTTGTAAATGCCACCACCTCTATTCTGCAGCTGGCAACATGGTTGCTAATAAACTGTAACCCTTCAGATGACTTCAACAGTAAAGATCAGTTTGCATCACTTCTCTTACAAAGACTACTTCCAATGAAGTACTATTGTAAGTTGCAGCAAAGGGCATTTCAACAGACTAGAACACTGAAGCAAGTGAAGTTTCTTAACTCCAGTATTAGATGCCCTGCAATCTAATTTACATGAGAAAAGCAGCATCAAGCCAAAGTTTATCAAATGTAAAAAACTATTTGTCATTAGAAGGCAAACAAGATGTTTTGCTGGAAAGCTGTTTTGCTGAAAAAGCTGGAATAAAGCACAGTTAGAGGCAGGAGAGTCTGACATCTCCCAGTGACCATCTGCCTTTTTTGCACAATGCAGTATCCATCAAGTCTGGTCTAAGACATGGTCAAAAGCCTGTACTAGCAGTAAGGAAATGGAGGATGGCTCACTGACACCACACTTCCTCACAGCTGGTTGCTCACCTTCCCCACAAGCTGCACAATTTCTGCAAGGTCCTCTTCCTCCTGTAGGATCTCTTTGGCCTTTGTCCTGAGAGGGACAAACTCTGTAAAATGCTTGTCGTAGTACTCGTCCAGGGCACGCGTGTATTTGCTGTAACTGATCAGCCAGTTGACAGAGGGGAAGTGCTTGCGTTGTGCCAGCTTCTTATCCAGGCCCCAGAAAACCTGTCAGAAGCCAGAAAGATCAACCAGTGTTCCAAATCAAAAAGAAACCAAAATAATTGAAGGCAATAAAAAAAATACAGAAAGCAAATTTGAGCAAACACAACATGGCAAAGGCTATCACAAATTAAAGCCTGAGAGAGAAAAAGAAAGCCTTCCTTACATTCATTTAACTGTAGCAGTGACTTTCAAACACACTTCACAAAAAATGATGCATCTTTTAAGCTGAGTTCAGACTTATTCACCCTGAGACTCCCCATGAGGGACAAGTCAGCTGTAACAAAGACAATGTCAATACTAGAGTCTAAGTGGAGACCTATCAGATGTAACTCCTTTTCCCAAAACAGGGCTGCAATCAGTTGCAAGACATTCTTCTCCCAGTCAGCAGCTCTGAGGAGCTTTTTGTGATTTCAATGCACCTGTAAGGGTGGCTGGCTTTCCATCTCAGCTGAGAGCAGCCACATTTGAAGTGCAGCCTAATGGGGAGCAATCAGAATGCACATGGATATTCCTGAGCAGTCAGCATTGGAAGGAATTGCTACCTTTGCTCCCTCTCCAAAGAGATCTCAAACACATCAGTTCAGGGACCATCTCATAAAGTCACCTTTTACACCATTAGAACATTTTCCAAAGCACCCTAGAAACTGCCTCTGTCAAATCAAAGCTCTCACACCCCAGCCACTGGCACAAATGCACTGAAGCATAATCATTCTGAGTCTAACGAAGTAGACAGAAGAGCTGTAACGTTGTGGGACATACCTGAACAATGCCCAGTGTAGCAGATGTGACAGGATCAGAGAAGTCACCACCTGGGGGAGAGACACTGAGCAGAAAGAGATAAGGAAAAGTTATCAGAGATAAGGAAAAGCTACCAGCGTTGCTTTCACAGTTTAAACTGAAGTACCAAACGTATGACTGCACAGCTCAATGATCACAGAAACCAGGGAAGTCATCACAATTTCCAGCAAGAAACAGACTGCAAGCTTCCACTGCAGAAGTGTTTGATGCATACCCACACAGGTGTAATATCAAGCACACCAGGAAATGGAGTTATATCAGTGACTGATTGACAGTATCGAGGTATGATTTCAGTCACTTTAGCTCCAGGTAGTAACTCCAGCTTGGATTACAAAACCTATCTCAATTGGAACAGATTCAGCAAGTGTGTTGACAGGACACTGTGGAACACAGTGCAATAATTATTTTACAGAAAACAACATCCCAATTTGACATTATTTCAGATATTCACCTACACAGTAACCACTTCAACTTCATTTGGGCTTGAAACCCTAACATACGCCTTCCCAGAGATAAAAAAATAAAATAAAATAAAAAACTTTCAACATCAAAAGCACAACGCACTTGTGTACGTATGTTGTGGACAGCAGAAAGAACTAAGCAGAGCAAAGAATTGACGGTAGGTATTCTTGCAGATGTTAGAGCTTTCCTGAAAATGTGTCGGGGGGTGGGGGGGGGTAGGGGGGGTGGGGGGTGGGGATTCACTTTGCCCACAGTGCGATATACAAATCAATATAGCCTGGAAGAATGTCTGGGGACCACATGCTTTTCACAGCCCATCACAGCTTTAGATACGCTGCTCCATGTAATCTTGCTCTAAGCAAGAGAATCACAATTCATTGTGTCCCCAAATGCACACACTGCTGCTTTAACTGCCCCTTCTTTCCTGCTCTGAGCATGGTTTAACATACTTTTCAGAGACAGCTCTAACGACATTCTTCCCTGAGCCATTTGCTCCAATTGCTGCAAGCAACTGCTATTCCACATCTCACAGAACTACCTGTCCACATTCATTCTTTCTGCCCCACACACAATTTAGCGGTAGCTGAGGGTGAACAGAGACTAAATACCTACTCATTCACATATTTTTTGTTCTGCGGCTACACAGAGCAACAGAACTTTCTTTTTGCCCAAAAATAGGTACTTTGACACACAAAAACAGAGAGAAAGAACTGCAGCCAACACAAAGAAAGAAATGCAACACTCACGCTCCAACAATGCTGACGCTGCCTTCTCTTTCAGGATTTCCCAGACACTTCACTCTGCCAGCTCGCTCATAGAAAGAGGCTAGACGGGCACCAAGGTAGGCTGGATAACCACTGTCTGCAAATACCAAGACACAGAAATTGAGTCAAAGGCTCAGCGTTCAAGGGATGCATTTCCAATACTAGACTGAGGAAAGACTACTCACCAGCTGGCATTTCAGCCAGTCGCCCTGAAATTTCTCTGAGGGCCTCAGCCCATCGGGAAGTAGAGTCTGCCATCATACTGACATGGTAGCCCATGTCCCGGAAATACTCAGACAGGGTGATTCCTAGAAAAAAGACATCAGCGTGCTGCAGGATACAGTTCAGAAAGGAATGCTATGCTCGCATGTTGTCATGAATATGCAAGTAAGCCAAATTATTTAAGTTTACATTTTGAGGGCAATAGACACTGAAAATTATTCTTTCTTCCCACAAGACCATGACTGTGCTGTCTTTTTTTGTTTATTTATTTCTTCTCACTCATTTTTGCTTATGAACCACTCTGGCTCATCTTGCATTGCTGTATATTTCTTTGAGGAGACACGGCAATGTCATTGATGCTACTCTTTGCCTCACTGAAGCCATGAACAAAGCCTCTTCTTACTGTAAAATGTCTCATTCCCTTTCAAACTACTAGAATACTGCCGTGAGAAAAGGTCACGTTTTATCCGAGTTATCTGACAATTTCTCATAAAAAAGAATTTAAAAAGCCTAAGAGGCTGCAAATGAAAGAAGACTAGCTTGACAACTCAGTACTATTCCTGCCCATTAAGTGGCTGTGCTTGTCAGCAAAAAGCTATTTACAAACAAAACCTTACATAATTAACACATGGAGAAAAACTACATGGGAGCTTGGGCAGCAAGTTCACCTTATACGCAAAATTTACTCAATATGCGGAAATCATCATTATATACAAGCAAGCCAAATTCAATTAAGATACTAGGACTTTGTGCAGACAAGGCCTGAAAGGGTTGACTTCTGAAACTAAGCAAGTTTCTTGGTACTGACCATCTCAGGAACTGAAAAAACTAGTGCATGATGGCTTGCTTTACACACACAGCCTTTTCCAGCCTCCTGTAAATCTTACCAGTATAGATAGAGGCTTCTCTGGCAGCCACAGGCATGTTGGAGGTATTTGCTACCAGAGCTGTTCTCTTCATGATGCTTTCTACCTTGCCATCAACCTCCATTGTTAGCTAAAATGCAAGAAAAGAAACATTAAAAAAAAGGTAACAGTAGCAAGTTTTTCTGCAGGTTTTTTTTTTTGGTTGGTTGGTTTTCTTTACTATATTACTTACCTTGTGTCAGGATATTCCCCTCACAGCTACTCTACCAAGAGAAGAGACTAGATTCAAGATTTCAGGATACAATGCCGGTTTGCCTTCCAGATTGCACACAACTCTTTAATGTACATGCCTCAGCCTCATCTCATCTTCTGCAACTGGCAAATCCCTATTATTTCTATTCAAATGGCTAATGACAAATCCACTGCATCAGGAGGTACATTATCCTCTGTCAGCTTACTAGGCTGGAAGAGCCAAAAATTTTAGCCTCCTGTTAGGAGGCTAGGAAGTTAGTCCGTTAGGAATATGAGAGTTTTTTTCCCCCACCTACACCAATCCAAATTAGTCTTTGACAACTGTACATAAAATCACATACATAACACAGGTGAAGCCTCACAAGCCCCTGAACAACAGAATGCATATCCTGACATTCGCATAGAATCCCACTTACAAATATCCCGGGATTTACCTTTTTTGTGGCCACCTCAGCTTGACTTTCTCATCTTGTAATCAATCAACACACCCAAGCCTTTACCCCTTATTTCTGACAATGGAGTTTCAACCTAACAGTTCAGACTACCTGGCTTCTTTCCCATATCTTAAGGAAGACGGTGGCACAACTAATTCACTAACATATAACAACAGGTAGAAGAATTGGTAAACCTACTGCATTTTTATTTTATTTTTTTTTAAATCAGGCGTTTTCTAGTTCCTTCAGAAGATATTTCAAAGCCTGACAGGTCAAACTAATATCTGGTAACTGTTTGTATCACTACCATACACTCTGTAAATACAGATGCTGCATTTGCTATTCATACTTAAGTTAGAAAAGTTAGAGACATTACCAGTGAAAGGTAAGGTGCTTATAAGTGTGCCAAATTACACCCTACTATTCATTTTGGCTTTATTTTAAACAAGTTAGAAGGTATACCCAAAAACTAGTCCAGATGTGTACTGAGGGGCCACTGAAATAATTCTTGAACAAGCCAAAAGGGATTTCTGCTACTACAGCCAGAACTCACCGCGGGAAGGCAAGAAGATAGTTTCAAGTCACTCTACCAATACGGTATTTTATTCAGTTACAATACCAGTACAACAGCAATCCCAAGATGGTTTACTCTCCATGAATTCTCCATACTAACCTCAGGGAAATCTCTCAGTACTTCAGACATTTCATTTCCTCGTTCTCCACAGCCTACATAAATGATGACATCACTGTTGGAGTATTTTGAGAGAGACTGTGAGATCACAGTCTTCCCACAACCGAATGCTCCAGGAATCGCTGTTGTACCCCCTTGTACACACCTGAGTAAAGAAAAAGGACTCTGATTTGCAAGCAACTCAAAAACAGCTGTCTCCCATCTTAGAATACGTTTTCCAATAAAGCTCCCTAATTAAAAGTAGAGCGACGGGAGTCACATTCAGTGTTCTGGGGGAGAAGCACAGAGGTATTTCACTAAACCAAAAGACCAAGGGAATAAACTATCCTTTTCTTCTACTGCCCTTGAAGTACATGAGTTATGCTGGTACAACAGCTAGACTTTCAGGCCTGAAACATAGCAGTTTTCACAGATGGAAGCACTGATGGAATGAAAGTGCTACGAAAAGTACAACTCTACTTAGCTGTGCATTATAAGGATAAGTAGCACAATACTTTAGGACCAAAATTAATGAGTTCAGTGTCTTGGAAGCTAGCTGCTTAAATGAGCATTTTGTGTTACAGTTCAGTGCAACCATTTTCGTAAATGGTGACCCCAAAATCATTGGGAACTATACATCCTCAAGACCACGGACAGAGATCCTACTTATGTGTTCAAATGGAGATATCAAGCTCGAAAGTTCTAGCCTTTCTAGAGATTTGGCATGATTATGTTAAGTTTATGCTTGTCCATTCATTTCTAGATTAATGCACTAGAACTACCTTGTTAAACTTCTCTTCCTTTTTCCACTAGTAGGTTCTCCTTTCAAATATAAAAATAAGAGGACTTCAACTAAATATTTTTTGAGATTATGCTGTGATACATAGTGAAAGCTTGGGGTCTGTTTGCCCTTAAAAAAAATTAAAGGCCCACCACTTCCTCCCAAAGAGAGATTTCTTACGTACTAGAAAATAAAAGGTAACACTTACGGAAAGAGGGCATCCAGGACCCGTTGGCCAGTTAATAAAGGATGATTGGCTGGTAACTTCTCAGTAACAGGACGGACTTGACGTACAGGCCAGACCTGGACCATAGTGAACTTCTCCTTCACACCTTCAAACTCCAGCTCTAAGACAACATCCTAACAGACAGCACCAGACATCTGAAGTAAGCAAAGAGCTCCACACTGGATCAGCACACAAATTCTCATCTCAGCTACTCTGCACAACTAGGTCTTTGATACCACCACAGATTTCTCAGAACCTCAACACGCTATCATGCCCTCCCGAGGAAAGGCTCTTTCCCTTATTTATAATGCTGCTGGGGGAAAAAAAGAGTGCAAGATGAAGCTCCAACTAAAAATACACTTCTGAAGAGCAACTGAATTTTACATATTCATAAGATACTGTAGATCCCCAAAGAAGTCAGCAAACATGGCATTCTGAAGTGCCACTGGGAAGCTATATACATAGAAAGTAACTGCACAAGATAATCATGTAATCCCTGCAGGCAGGGTAGCAGAAGTGATCATTAACTCAGACATCCTGTTGCATGAAACACTTCTTAACTGGCATCATGCAGAACAGAAAGAGTACATCAATCTTATGAGAGAGACATGGAATATACCAGCAACTGCTGTTTGGGAGACTTACCGAAGTGTCATAGTTTCCTGGTGGAGCAATGTATGTAACTGTACCCCTGTTCCGTGGGGGCAGCATGATTTTGTGTTTGATAAGGGAGTTTTCATTCACAACACCATAAATATCTCCACCAGTGATATGGCTGCCAACCTAAAATCAGAACAAGTCTATTAGTCATAACTGAGAACTCTGGTTTTAAAAAAGAACCTTGACAAAGGATTGTATAAAATAGCTATAGTTATTAAGTCTAGCACTGCGATTACTTCCTTTAGAAACAATGTTGTTACAGTACAGTAACCCATTTACATAACTCATTACACTAACAGCACATTGCTAGCAACACTACCTGGGTTCAGGCGTCTTTCAAGGTGCAGACAGTAGCAATTACTAACTGATGCAAGGAATTTTCCTCATTTCTTTTATACCTCTCAACTTAATGTGTTAAGTAGAAAAAAGATAGCATATGTTAACCTGCAGGCTTGGAAAAAAGAAGATGCCAAGGGCTAAAGCTGTAGCATTTTCCAGCTCTCAGGCTATTTTCACCATGCGCAAAATGAGTTATTCTTTTTGCTCAGGTAACACCTCCTCCTGCAAATGCTTAGTGCAATTCCACTAGCTTCTTTATGGTTTTGCAAATACATTAAAGCTTTGCAAGTTTCTCATACACAGCAGCAACACAGAGTAATTCACACTGAGTAAGTTCTGGTGATGTCCATCCCAACCTCACTCTCATACATCACTACCACCTCCTAGCACCCCTTTTCACAAACTTAATACAGTGTCCACCATAGCTCCCAGCAGTCATAGCCTTGGCACTCTGCTCCAGCTCCAAGCTCTGGGTGTAGAGGAGCAAGAAGGGGAGACAGGCTTGTCAAAACCTACCCGCAGATTTTTGGAAGGTGTGAAATCCCATTTGACATCTCGGCTCAAAGCTGACACGTTGACACCTCTAGGGATATAGATACTTTTGGTCAGAGTGCTGATGTCCAACAGAGGCCTCTGGATACCATCAAAAATAGCTCCCATAATGCCAGGCCCTAGTTCCACTGACAGGGGTTTGCCAGTACGGAGTACAGGATCTCCTACAGAGACACCAGCTAAAGATTTGCTGAGGAAAAGTTCATCCAGAGAAAGGGAAAGAAACAGGGCAGAAGGCATCACATTCACAACATAACACTCTTATTACCGTAAAGTCAGAAAGGTGGTTTATTTTTATTACTGTATTACACATCATCATTTGAGAAGCACATAGTCTTTAGACTAAAATCAAGCTGAAATTGCTAAGGCAACAAAGTTGCTCATCCTCCAGAGAGGCAAGGTAGGGGTAAATATTCTGCTTTAAGATCATTAGTTCAAGATAACTACATAGATGAGTCTACTGGTGTACCCAGGCAGCAGGGTGACAAAATGTCAGGCATTTCTTAAATCTTCAAACCTGGAAGACAGGTTAAGTCACACAATGTTATGAAATATGTAATTTTTCACTTCAGAATTGGCTAGAGAGCACAACTGCTTTGACCTTGAGCTTTGCATAGCCTTTTTGACAGCAGTCTAATTTTAATGAGAGTTTGTCCAAGACCAGCATTATTTCCCTCCTCTCTGATATCAAGCTATCCAGTCTATGTACTATCTACGCTCCAAGGAGGCACACTGGACTCCTCTGCAAAGAGCCAGGAGTTTGGCTGGAATATAAAAGAAACCCGCAAAACCCTATGTAAGACTCGAATGTTTAAATGAAAGTTGACTTCAGAGAGCCCCATGACAGAGCTCTCTCATCAGGAACCTAGGAGTAAATTATACTCAAACTTCTCCCATGTACTGATGGAAGGCTACTAGATATTACAATGATGATGCCCTCTAAAAATGACAAATTATTAGGTACAGACAAGAGCTAGTCACCAGTTTACCATCCAGCCCCTCAGAACAAAGCTTTGGGAGCCAGAACAGGTTTTTTCCTAGCCTCTACAGACAGAGCCAACTCTTCAGTTTAAAAGAATATGAGAGGGAACAAAAAAAAAAAGTCTGGCTCCAAGTTTTATGACTTCTTTTCTGACAGTCTCTCATATATGTGTAATAGAAAATACATTTTAAGTTAACTAGATTTTAGAACACATGCTGCATCCTAGCTGGCGCAAGATTCTGTAGAATTCTGCAGAAACAAAAAATGTAATCTATAAAGTCTAGCAAAATATTCTGCCCAGAAGAAGGCATCCTGCCCACTTCACATTTCCTATTACGTATTATACAAGTATAGTTTTTAAAAGTAAAGGAAAAAACAATAAATACTGCTAGGTAGTTTTGCCATTTATGGCTGGCATTTGTCAAACAACTTCCTTAACAAAGAGCTGTAATATTTAAATTAAAATGAACTTAAATTCTAAGGTACATATTATTTGATTTCCACTTAAAATCAAAAAAGGTCTCCTCGGTATCCAGACAAGCAAGATAAGATTTACCTCAAAACCATCAGAATTTACAGAAGACGTGCAGAAGAGATGTTTCTGCCTGCCAGCATCAGAAGTACCAAGCGCTGGTCCCAATCAGCTTTGTTCATCTTCCTGACCCTAATCACCCCTGTGTTCTGGACTGCACATTCTGGCAGGCCCAGAGGGACCAGTGAAAAGGATACACGTTTCTTCATACACCTGGACAGTTGCCAAATCACCTTCCAGTCGGATAATCTCCCCCACCAGTTCGCTGTGGCCTACTCGTACCAGTTCGTACATAGCAGCACCTGCCATGTTGCAAGCCGTGACCACTGCAGAAGACAGGCATAGAGGTGAATATTCGTCCTGTAGCTCAGGAAATTTACTCATCAGAAGTCAGCAAGAACTGCACAGTGTAAGCCTGGTATTCCCTCAGATCAGAAGCACATTCTTGATTTCACAAACAGGGTAACTTGGCTGCCACAAATCCTGACACTTCTAGTTTAAAAGCTAAAAGAAAAAGTTTCCCTATACTTTTAACACTGTTCTTTTATGCTCAATAAGAGGACACTATCAGAACAGAGTAGTTCACAGACAATTCACGCCATCATTTCCCTTATCTATCTTAACAGATTGCAAATGCTTAGGGTTTTAGAGATGCAGTGAACTGTGACAGACATGTTACATAGGCTCTTCTGCCTTTCAGTTAGTTGGGCCACATTCCCATCTGACTAAATTAAAAACGTACAGAAAAATGGCAAAAGCTGACCTGATAGCTGGTAGTTACATAAACCTGTGGTTGGGGACCAGCATTTTCAAGCCACTCAAACTTCTGTTTACCTTGGTAGCATCTGGATGCTCACATACCAAACTATTTCCATGCACAGATCAAGCCAAGGTGCCTTCTAAAGACAATACATACCCTTGTATCTAGAGCAGCAGATGCCTACAAAGCTTTTAAGGAAACACTATTTTGATGTTTTACTTTGTAGAAAAGTGATGTATATCTTAGGGCACTTAAATTAACCTTCAACAGAAGATGACTGGCTTATAGCACGTTTCAGGCCTGAAACCTCCTACTGTTTCGAGTTCGATTTCAGCAGGTCATAAAAGAGGCTTAGTTGCTTTAGGACAAAATCTATTAGGTTCTTTATGTTATAATATCAATCTTGCACACAGAATTAATGTATTTACACAAAAAATATATTGTCCACTCTTAGGAAAGAAAGCTGTATCAGTTTTAAATTGTTTTTAAGTCTCATTTCTGCAGTTAAGGAATTGACAGTTAAAGAACAGGCATTTATTTAGGTAGACATGAGTCAAAGGAGTTTCTTACTCATCAAATAAGCTGCATTAACAAAAATACATGCTATTCTATTCCTCTCACATTTGCATTCTTTCCTTCATCTCTTGAAGAGAGTGCAGGAGAGAGCAGAAAAGCCAGTACAGCCTGCACATATTCAAAAGCTGTTACCATCAGAGCCTAAAGAAAATATTTAAGCTGATAAAGAGGAAGAGTCCTCATCCTCCCAGTTGCACTACCACCACCCTCTGCCACCTTTGCTGACTGTTGCAGCTCCCCACTGAGCTCCTCCAGCCCGTGGTGCAGTAACACAGAACAGCTTGATACTGGCAGAGGACTGAGTATTCCAGAAAGCACAGGGTCAAATCGCATTTTTCAGTGAGAATGCACTATGTATCTCACACCCTTTTAGAGAAGCTCAATACACTGGGCCTGCACATTTCTGACCAAGTGGATTTATTTCACCCAGAAAGTTTACTATCTTTTGTTTTTATTGTTATTATTATTCATTAGTCTGTTTCTGCTCATTACATCTTTCCATAAGATTAATTAGCAGTTACATCTTATTAGTGTATTTCTTAATATTTCATCAGGCTGTCAGTGATCCTTCTTAAAAAGCCCCCCCCCAAGAGAGAAAAAGCCCCACCCAGAGCTCTACTGTACTTCTCCACTTCCATGTGAACAAGATTGACAAGACACTAGATGAAACAGAAGATTTCCTTTACAAAATAATACCTACCAGGTCCCGAGACTCCATGGACATAGCCAACAAAAGCCTCTCTGTCTTCATCACGGATTTTGGGTAGCTTGGAGAAGTCCATTTTGCCTGTTCAACTGTAGAGAAGGAAAAAAAGAGTCAGTTCTGAAGAACACACACATATAGTAAGTTCCTCCTCTTCCTCCCCTCTATTCTCTCCTTGTTTCTAGTTAGAAAGAATTCTGAACTGAAGAATTCTGAACTCATATAGCCTGGAACACCTTAACCACACTGATTTTAAAGCTATAAAAAGTTAAAAAGTAACTCATAAACAAACAAAAGAACTAACATCTCCTATTGCAGAAACACAGGGGTGGAACATCACTCCATAATATGCTCCACAAAACACCACTGAGTGAAACAGTTACACTTCAAAAATGCCATAACATCTGCTGGACTATTTTCAAGCCCAGTAACAGGATATTTAAACACCGGAGAACGTCGTCTGTCTTCCACATCTCATATACTCTCCTTCAAAACATGGAGTTTTCCATTATTCTGAGTGATTTTCAGGCTATTATATGCAAACAGAGCAAGAAAACGTTCTGGGGCTGCTTTACTACAAACATTAATTCTGGAAATCCTATTTTTGCTATCTCAAGCTGCTGAATCAGTGTGTTCACAAGAAGAAACATACATTTTCACAAGCACCAGCACACAAACATGGAAGTCCTCTCTATATGCCTCACAGCTAGGTATTACACAGTCTTTACTCTCAGTGAAACCCATGGAGCATTATAGAACAATTGTGCTGAATAATGGTCAAAAACCCCAACTTGCAATAGTTAAACACTGACATCTCTTGCCAATAACTGTTTAGAGAATATAAACAACTGGCACAGCAAAAGCTGTTTTAGAAACAGACCTCCTCAATCCCCATTTGTCCTGTCATTGACAGTTGGGCTGTCCTGCTTCTGGTGCCGATAAACAGTATGTAATGGGTTTGCTTTGCCAGCCCTTATCAGGCTGTGCGTTACCCTGGCAACTGATCAGTGTTAGAGAACTGTAAGGCAACTCTCTACCCATTTCCACTGTATCAACATATTTATGACACAGCGCTGGTGAAAAGCGTGGTATGGCAGCCCCTGCATATAATGCTCTCCGCGTACCAACAAGGCCTATCCAGCAAGAGTCCACGGTTCAGTGACATGAACCGTGTGAGACATCTGTTGACACTCAGCAACAAGCTTAACCTAACCCAATCTTCTGCAAGGCAGCAAATACAGAGGCATATTCAGGCTTGAAAACCTGCCCCATGTACAATGAGGAAGACAACAACTACATTGCCAACCCTTCCACCATCATTAAAGGACTCTTTTCTGCTTGTTCTTCAGGAACAGTACGTAGCTGACATTTGCTATTCTCTAGCTTTTTAATACTTTACTACAAATCCTCCGCCTCTCAGCCTCTTTACCAATCTAAATGTTTTAAATCAGTGGCTCTGCAAGAAAAGGATCTCCAGCAGTTCCAAACTGCTATTCATCCTGAATGAATAGCTTCTTCCAGGCTCCACGTCTGGCTGGAGTGGATTGTGTAACATGACTACCATTGATTCATTTCACAACAGCCACCCCAATAGTTGACCATGACTCAGCCACCACCAGCCTGGAGTGGTACTGCTAACTGCTCAAAGGCTGTCTGATATCTGTTAGATCCCTCTACTCTCCATTATGATAGTTTATCCTTTAAGATGCCTGTTGTTTAGGCCCAGAAGACAATTTTAATTCCACTGTATATTTCTCAAAAGTCTCCTCTGACAAACGGCAGAGGGGAGGTCCTCGCAAAGCAATCTGCAGTTCATGAGCAGCTGGTAAGAGCTGGTTCTGATCAGACTAACATAGCTACCTCATCTTTTTTGCTTTTAACAATTGAACATTGCAAAACTCAAGCACAATTACTGGTCATACTGAAAAAAAAAGCAGCTGGTCTTCTAAATCCTCCCAAAACATTTACTTCAACATACCATACAGAACAATCCCTAGAATCCTACCACCAAAACCTTCTATAGAGGCACAATAAAGAGCTAAACCAAATTCTCCTAAATGAATTAGTGATGCTGTTTGGCAATTAGACAGTACAGGGTCCTATATGAAAGAGTCAGTTTATGATGGCAAGGGAAAGCAGGAAGAACACTGGCCAGTTTCAATTTAAATTAACTTTTCTTCATATCCAAAACCTGCAGGTCAGCTGACCACCACTTGAAGCGACCGTTTTATCTTTTAGGGAGGCAAATAACCTCAAAACAGTCATTTGGCAGTTAAAATGGCAACATCCTTGATGCCCAGCACCTGCCAAGCCAGCTAAAAGAGAATAGGATTCCTCTGCTAGACCACCTCGCAACACATCAATAAACCCCCTCTTAGTCCTGATCTTTAACATCTGCACCAACTGCTTTTAAGCACATACCTATTAACTACTCCAAGTGTAAAAGATGTGGTGAATTCTTCTTTATCTTTCTTTGTTCTGTTTCCTATATACCCCCAAAATACACAGTCTTAAAAAGCCAGTGCTTTCTAAAAAGTGCTCAGCCAGCCAAGCTCACCTCTTCTTTTAAGGGGCTAAACATCTTTTAACATTGCATACAAATTAAGGAAAAAAACCCAGTTATTAATCTCTGCATAGTCTTCTTGTGCTTGTGTATTAGCACTACAGATTTTAATTTTATATGGAAAAGTCCTTGAGGGCAGAAATGTTGCCTTACCTACCCACATTGTTAAATGTTTTCTTTGTTAGTACTCAGATAAAACAGAATTCCCTAAAGCACGTCAGGATTTGCTAAACATAATACCATGCGTGTGCAGACAGTAGGTACTTACCCAGAAGCCATGGTAGCTAGCCATTTTAGAAATCTACTGAGCTCCTATAGCCTTTCAGAGGCCTCTTGCCAACACAGGATATTAGGCACCATTTGCAGTCCACTCCTACAAAAATCCACTAGCACACCTACACAGGATATTAGTTTAATTTTAATTCCCTTAGGAGAAAGGGTGCAACTTGTATCCTTTACAAGTCATATACAGGAAACTTCCTCGTCTTAAACAGTTCAGCAGTTGATTTCAAACATACTTGTAAGCTCTAACACAGTCATATTCTGCCTAACAGTGCCAGAAATCAAAATATTACTTGCTGCAGAACTATCTCTGACTGAAAGGTGATTTATTAAAGTAATTTTATAGTGATAACTAAACAAGAAAGGGCCAGTGACCTGCGTTTTCTATCTTGGTTTCTCCCCAACACAGCAATTTGGCTACACAGTAATCCCAAAAACGTAACTGCCCTGCTCTCAATGCTGGAGAAACCTGTTTTTTATTACAGTTCCTTGGTTTTGCTTCAAACATTTGATTAGACCTAGAATTTACACAATGAACCACAAAAATCTCTTCAAAATTAAGACTCCAGTGAGATTTTTAGAAGGAGCCTTCTTACAGCAAGGAAGAAAATCCATTACTATTTTATCAGATAAACACAGATTCTTACCTTATTTTGCAGAACCAGGCAGAAACAAAAATCCACAGGCCCAATGAAGGAAAGCCAGAATTCCGCAGTTAAGCACCACCACTTATGAAATAATTGTCCTTCTCGTGCCCCTACACAGAGGGATGAGAAAGCCTGCTGCAGAGGGGAAAGAAATTTCTGACACACAGCAGAGGCATAACCACCTGACTTGATGAGTCATCAGTCTGTCTCTCTCCCACCAGCACCAGGATTGCCGCAATAGCAAACTCAGCTACCTAGAGCCCAGCTGAACTCCCGCCTGTGCCCTCCTTACTGCACAGGACTGAGCCGAAGAAATTAGAAAGCAGCATTCAGCATGCATATGAAGGACCTCCTACAAAGCCAATAATCCCATTGTCCCAAGTGGTACATACTACTACATAAAAATCCTTGAGAGACAGATGCATGCTTTCTGCTGGAATCCGTTTACCTACCAGTGCTCCAGTGTAATATATCCACCTCAGTGTGTGCTCTATTCCAGACCTACCGTTTAACAACAGACCACACAGGGAGGCACTGAACATGCCGCAATACTAATTGCTCGAGTATGTAGAACAGGTATCGATTCCTGTAAAAATAGAGAATCTTGTGGGGCTAACTTCTGCTAATATAAGAACTCCTTCCACCAGTTAGCAGAAGCATTGATGCAACTGCACAACATCCAACACCTTAGCGAAGCAGATTGATGTGCCACCCCAAGTGACAGCTGCTATCTGTTTTCAAAGAAAACAGAATCTGTTTTAAAAGACTGACAGGCACTGACGTTGTCCTGTGTGTCGTACAGAAGACAAGCCGCTATGCAGTCTCTCCCCCAAGAAGCCGCATTGAGTTGAAGAGCTCCCTGCAGTCTTCACAACTTCTCAAGACTATCTTCACAAGTTCTAGGATTAGCAACACCTCAAATCGGCACAAAAGCTTAAATATATTAACCAAAATTGTAATAAACAGCACAAGACCAGCAATTCAGATGCAGCAGCATTACATTTAATAAGTCATCAGTGCTAGGATTCATAGACTATGTGTTTTGACTTCCTAGGGTAGAAAAATGGAGTAAGAATATAAGCCCTTACATTTGATATCCAGGAAAGCTTAATAGGCATAAACAGCAAAACATAGCCAAATAAAGTTTTCCAAATAAAATCTCTCCTCCTCTTCTTCGTAAAAACCTAGACATTATATGATAGTAAAGATCACAACCCACACTGGACAATCAGATTAGAGTCGCATTTGAGTTAACGCTTTAGAATCTAGACTGCCAACATTTACTGTGTTCACCTGAGCAGACTTTGGTAACAGTGCGTAAGTCCCACTGTCCCGCTGTATTAGGATGTGTTGCAAAGGCCTCATAAATTAGCAAGATAATCACTGCCATAAATTTCCTGTAACTTGGAGGGTTCATACTTCCCTTTCCAACAGAGAACATTTTTAAGAGGAAGTATAAAAAAAAAATAGAATACAGTGCCTAAGTTACTATACAAATGCAGAAGTTACGTAGCGTTTCTGCATCTAGAATCCGGGATATTGTCCCAGAAGAAAGAGCATGCCCAGCACTCTTACACAGGTCACTTGGAAGGGAAGCCAAATAGTTTTCTCAGGAAATCTGCTGATTCGTACTATGTAGAGTTATAATTTTACTATAATATAGCAGGGAAAATCACAACAGATTTCTCAGTCACCGAACAGTAGAATCACTGAGGTTGGAAGGCAGATCATGTAGCTGCAACCCCCTGCTTAAAGCAAGCTACAGCAGGCTGCTCAGGGCCACGTCCACATGGGTTTTGATTACTTCCAAGGATGAAGACTCCACAGCTCTCTGGGCAACCTGTTCCATGTTCAGTCACCCTTGCTGTAAAATGTGTTTTGTCATGTTTAAAGGGAATTCCCTGTGTTTCAGTCTGTGCCCATTGCTTCTTGCTATTTTAGCAGACACCTCTGAGAAGAGTCTAGCTCCATCTCCTTTGCTCCCTCCCACTAGATATTTATATGCTTTACAAAGATTCTCTGAGCCTTCTCTTCCCAAGGCTAGGTAATCCCAGCTCTCTCAGCCTCTCCTCATATGAAAGATGCTCCAAACCCTTTCCAGTCTGTGCAGGTCCCTCTGTACAGCAGCACAATCCTCTGCTATATTAAATGCCTTCCAACTTTGTATCATCTGCACTCTAAGGAAACCAGACGGGAGTCACCTCCTGGCCTCAACACAATGATGTGGCTTAGTGTTCACACAGACCTCAAGAAGCCAACTGTACCAAGCTTCTTGCCATAAGCTCCGAGCTAGCAGTATCACTGTTTCTTAAACTCAATAATATGGACATTCTCGCATTTAATTATTCATACAATTCCAGTTGCCACATGGCACTTTGAAGCCACCTCTGCTTTCGATAGGTCAGGAATTTGCTTAAGTGATGCACATCTACATACCGTGGATCCATCCGCAACCATACAAGACAATTCATCTTTCACACAGCTTGTTTCTTGGGTACGAGAAAGTACCTCCTTCCTCTTACATGAGGCTTGTTACTCAGATCATGTACAGAAAAATCCAAGTGTGTTCAAGAAAAAAGATAGGACATAGAATTATGCTGCCGCTATCAGCACAGTACACAATGGCTACAAAGGAAGACTGTGCAACACGGCAATTCATGAAGCCCATCACAAGCTCCTACTGCCTTCTTCCTCAAAACAGATGGGGACTGACCTGTGAGTATGCCAATACATACAAGCCTGATACTTCAAGCAAACATCATGGCTTGCACAAACTAAATATATATAAAATATATTTTATTTAATACAGACATACAGCATAAGAGACTCTCCCCTACCACAAACATGGGGGTGAAGTCTGTCCATGCAAGAAGTACAACCACTACAAATTGTTATTCAAGCATCCACACTTTTATTCAGAAACTTAAAAGATTCTTCCAGTTAGCCCAGAACAGGACTAGAAAAAAAGTTGTGTTTGAACATGACCAATAAGTTAGCAGCAGCAATAAAACTAGACAGAAAGGCTGGCAAGGCATTCATTGCATAACTGCTTTGATCCACTGAAGATTTGATCAGCTCAGTAGATAACTAGCCTTCTGACTTCAAACGCAGTTGTCACGCTATATTTAGAATTGATAAAGATCCTAGTTTTATCAATTAAAATACTCCTGTTACTAGAGAAAACCATATTGTTCACATGAAAGAAAATCTTCATCAGCTGACTGGTTATATGCTACAGAGTTTTCCATAATGGGATTTTTTTACACCAATTCTTTCCCCTCAGACCAGAAGGCTTCTCCAGAGGAGCTCTAGAGGTGGAGATGGATGAGCCTCCCCTTATTTCTTACTTGCTACACTGCTTCACAAGTTTCCTACCGCAAAAAACTTGACGTTCCTTTCAGCCTGCCACACATCCTGCCCCTTCCTTGGCTTGACAGACTTTCACACAACAGAAGATCTAATGCAACCGAGATCCAAGCCATAACACAGAATACTAATACAATATTCATTTGTGTGTCCCACAGTGGCCGCCTTTTCTTATCCTGATCCTGTCATCTAGCTGCTAGGGCTGAGAAGTTCCGCAGCCATCTGCTTAGTGCAATGCTCAGTCGTTTCCTCTAAATGAGCAACATTTTAATGAAGTTCACTAACATTTCTGCAAAGCTAAAATCCACCCTTGCTTTTATTATGTAAAAGACACTCTACTTTCAGGTGTATTTGGCATCGTTACTTGAAATACTTCTTGTTGCTTTAACCTTTAAGATGACAAACATCAAAATGAGATGAATGCAAACCTGTAAGCAATTATAGCAGCAAACTTTACTACAGTTCAGTAGAGTCACTTGTGAATAGTTGAAGATTCTTACCTCAACAGACAAAACACATGCCATTTCATAAAACAACTACTGATAGATTTGTAAGTCAGGCTCAGTTTTACATGCAGAAACATATTAGTAATTTGGGCTCATTAAAACACATCAGCGCATCTACAACCCTCACCACTGCCTAACCCCTTGTCCCTAAATGTAATAGCTAAAATACTGAGTGCAAGTTTGGAATAAACGTTTCACCATTACACTTAACTTTCAGAGCAGTTTTTAAAGCTGGGATATTATGGAATCTTCAGTTTATTATGTGAGGTATTTGACAGCTAATTTGAAGAGCTGAACCAGGAGTAAGTTTGTGTGAAAGTCTTTGAGAAAGATCTAATACACCTAGCAGATAGAAGTACTCTTTTACAGCACTTCGGTATAATGAAACACCTGGTTGGAATCACAACGCACATATTGGCATTGGATTCCAGTAAAAGGAAATTAAGTTGAGGTCGACTTTTCCTGTAATGGAAAACTTAATCTTTATGTTTTAAAGCAAGTTAAGCCACATTTGGAGATTTTATGTTCAATTACCTTAAGTATTTACAGCTTCTTTAGAATAGCCAGAGTCCCTCCAACATACTAAATTTTAACATTGTTTAAACTACATATTGTGGTGGTTGTCTGAATATCTACCAGGTGATGCAAATTTATCTCACAATAACAAACCCCTCAAGATTGCTAGGATCTACAGGAAATTCACATAATAGAATTGCCTTTTTAGAAGTCCTTACCAATATTATCTGCATTTAGCCAGAAATACCACTTTAGAGTTTTTTTTGAAGAGCTGCTTTTTAAAGTATTACTTTCATAGTGAGAAACAAAATCATGATACAGTGTAATAATTAGGAGGACCAAATGTTCGTCCCACTAACTGGACTTCATGGAAGATGCACGTTTTTTTTCTAGAATATTAAAAAACAGTCAAGTCATTCTTCAGGCTGTTGAAGGAAACCTGCATACCTGAAAGCTTTTGTCCAGCTATAATAAACTATATTAATAAAGGCAGTTTTCTTTCTGTAAAGCTAGTATCTTTTCTTACAACCTTTCTATCCCTTATCACACCCGACCATCCCAACCACAACAGGACTGTTCTTCACGCTTAGGGCACAGAATGTAGACCAACATTATAGACGTTCAGAACACCTATCTTTTACATAGTCTTAAACAAGAACAACCACTCCAGTGCAAGCATAGCTTATAGCATCCTAAAGATATGACACAGCACAGGGAACACCACTGTGAAACACACATCTTCACAGCGTGGATTTTGGCATTTTTCTTGGGATGCCATCTGGCAGACTTAGTTGGACAGACTGGTCAACTGAACCTCACCAGCACACCAACATTTCAACATTGCCACGAGAATCCTTACAATAGGAGCGCTCTGCAACTGATTAAGGAGGACAGAGATAAGATTTTCACATTACAGAGCTACCCTCCAGGAACACTGCATCTGTCTTAAGCGTTTGCATCTGCTGTTGGTGTATTTTCGGCAGACATTTTAGTTCATTTAACTGCTCAACAGGATAAACCTCGGTTAACTGGGGTAGCAGTGAGTCTTTAAAATTATTCTTCTCTGGATTAAGCAGAAGTCAGACAGCTAATGCAGAAAGCCCAGCGCTATAAAAACATGGCCACGATGGCAGCTTCCCATATTAGTTTCAGAACTTCCCGATTACTTCCGATTTGAACATTTTAAGACACCCACAATGGACTCTCCAAAATGCTGTAAATTACCACAAAATTAAAGAACTACCAACAGGCACCATGTATGAATTAGATCACTGTCAGGCAAATTATTTCTGAAGAGAGTGACACTGAAACTTACTGTTACACAGGCACAGAAGAGTAATCAAGCTGATGAATCAAGAAAATTAATTCAACAGCTAAAACTCATCTTCATCTGCCATTTGGTTAAGTGATAGTAATAATGTCTATTAGACTAGGACTTTCAGGATTTACCCATATACATATTACTGGTTTTCAGAGTAGGTGTATCATTTCAGTAAAGACAGACCTTGTAAGGCAAGGTTTGTTATAGCAGCCATATAATATATGGAAGTCTAAAAAGCTAGCAGCAAATGGTCAATCTTTCTAAGAAGCGGGGGCGTTTAACTTAAGAATTTGGCAAAAAAAGGAGAAATAAATGCATAGATGAAATAAAGTAACCAGACCAAAAATATTTATGAGATTGTAGAACTTATTGCCATGAGATACGACCAAAGCCATGAATTTAGTACGAGCTTAGCTGTCCACTTTCAAAGGTAAGGAGGGAGTGAACACAACAAAAAGAACAAAAAACCCTTTTCAGAGCATAAAAGAAGGTACAACAATGACAACCAGCAGATCCAGTCTAAGCCAGTTTTGCACATTGGACCTTTAGGTGATTACTGGCTTAATCTGTACAGGAAGAAAAGGTTGAAAAGTTTAGATTCATTCTGCTTCCTCTGCTGGAGTAGGTCCCCATTTCTCTCTGCCCAGCTGGAAGGCTAAAGAAGTCACATGATTTAAGATGGTGAGTAAGAGTGAACAAGCATGATATTCCAGCTGACTACATCATCTTGTTTTCCTTGGTACAATTCCAGTCTAAAAATCATGTGGATACCATTGTTCAACACCTCCTCAATATTTCCAAGTCTAAAATCCCCCACTTTTCTTTGTAACCAATGACACAAGTATAGAGGAAAGAAAATCTATTTCAAGTTTAGGCAATGTAGCATTGGGTTGTGTAGGGTTGGGGTGGTTTTTTTGTTTACCCCCGCAAAAAAAAAAAAAGAGAGAGAGAGAGAAAGAAGAAGAGGGACTATTACTTGGCCAGCAATAGCATACAACATTTTATGGTCAACACCAAAGTAACCAAAGACATCAAGTAGGTTATCCTGTAATCCTTTTACTCTTTTAAAAAGAGTAATTAGGAACACGGCCTTAGCTCACAACCAGGCAATTTAAAAGGATGAGGAAAAAATGCCTGTAGGAATTTTCAGGGCTCACGAACTCAAAGAGACAGTATTATGGCATCAAAACACAAGAGGTGAAGTGTAGTGCCTCTAAATGTATCTCCAGAGGAATCATCTAGTAATCTGCCGGTCTATAGCAGCTTTGGATGACAATGTAATACCTGTACCCATGCCTGTCTGGAAGAGAAATGCACAAAGTCAAACTGGGGAAAAGATTTAGACAACAGAAGCACATTGAAGCCTGCAGACTTTGTAAGTCTGGATTAATGATGTATAAAATAGTTAACACATACTTAGACCAAAATAAAAGCTAAATTTAAGCTAATGCTGTATAAAAATTCCAGAAGTAGCACTAATAGTTCATGGCTGAACCCTAACAGTAGCACTATCTGTAGAAAACAGTTCTTGATTTGGAAAATGGAAAGGCTGCATTTACAGGAAACAGAGAGCCTCTGTTACTATTGCAACACAAGACTTCAACACCCATTTGAACAGTCAGCTGATGCCAGCAGTCATTTTCCAGCGTTGCCTTAATTTCTCCTTCCCGTCCTCTCAAGTTGATGGTCGTGGTGGTTTATCATTTTTGGTTGCCATGCTTTGTCCCCTGGTTATAGAATTAATACTATTTTTTCCCCACATAAGAGACAAACTGTTTTCAAGAAGACTTGACATAACAAACCAACAAGCACAGCAAAAATGATCTGCAATATTTTTGGTAATTCAAAGACCTGTAGACACTGATCTCACTTCATATAATTCTAAAGGCCTTTAAAAGTACTGTATAGAGAAGCCAAACATTCAGCTGCTGCTTGCAGACCAGCAGAGTGCCAAAGTCAGCACAAATACAGGAACTTGCAATATGTTGAGGATCTGCCTCAGTTATTCAAACTTCCATTTGCAAATGCCAACCTACACTCGGCATTTAAAGTGCTACAAACGGGTGCGCTAATAAACCACCTTAAGCATGCTGTCAGCAGGTTTTCCTCCTTTTCCACCCACTCATCAAGCGGTATTAGCATTTGAAATACCATGCTAGATCAAATAGCCAGTGTACTTTGCTAAGTATTGCATTACAATGAATAAAACTATCACCAAACTGCTTTTATTCCCAACTGGAGTGCAAATTCTCTGAGAGAAGCTAGTGAAATCTTAGGAAAAAATCACTTTAGGCAACTGCATTGAACGGATAGATCTTGGCACATACGTGTCATATAATCCCATGTCACAGCTATCTGTAATGCATACAATATCACCCAGAATCCACTAAAATTTTCTTTCTTGCCGTGAAGTGAATTCTAAGTGTGACGTTTGGAACACCTCATCTAAATCAGGATCTTGTCACTGGCTACAGGAATAGGAAACACATTTGATTTGCCATCAGTATCTTCAACTGCAAAACAACAGGTGGGCCCTTTTGCTCAGGAAGGGTTGCGTCAGAAGCGTTCCTGTTCCGCAGCCTTGCTGCTCGCTCGCCGCAGGGCTACAGTCAAGGGACAAAAAGATTCAGTTCCATCCACCCAAGACGGTGGGGTGACCCGGCACAGAAACCCAGCCGCTATCACCGCTTCTCTTTATAATGGACTCTAGTATAACCCCAGGGTATCTTGCTGGGCGCCCTTCAGAGAGCTCAGCAGGTTTCTCATTCGGGGAACCCTACTCAGGGGGCTGCTTGTCTTTCCAGGCGTGTTCTCCCTGAGAAAAGCGACCAGGAGGAGCACGGCTGCCAGCAGTGGGCTCTCCCGTTGAGGAACGGCTCCGTGCGGACACCGCGCACAGCGCTGGGCGTTGCTCCCTCCAGCCGGAGCCCGAGAGGCGGCAGGCTCGGCCTCCACTCCCAGCGCAGCCTTCGGGCAGACGGGGCGGGAGGTGAAAGTCGGCCGCCCAGGGGGAGACCGCTGCCCCTCCCGGGCGTGTAACGGCCGAGGGGTGGTAGGGAAGCAACGCTCCCCTCCCCCTTCACACCGCAACCTGCTGGGCGGAGGGGAGGGCAGCTGCCGGTCGTGACTCGGGCGAGGAGAAAATGGAAGAAGCGGAGGCAAAGCAGAGCTAGAGAAGGGGGGAGAGATGGGGACGAGGCACCTCACCTGCGGCCGGCACCCGCACACCCAAAGCCCTGCTCCCTCGCGGCAAGCGGCGCTGGATCAGCTGATGCCGGTCCCCGCGCGCATGCGCCGCAGCCCACGCCGGAAGCCCCCAGCGCGAACCGGCGTCCCCCCCGCCCAGTTCCGGGCAGAGCCTTACCCCTCCCCCCCTCGCGAGAAGGCAGGAGAGGGCAGGGGCGCGCGATTGGCCGCCCCGCACCACGTGGCGAGGCGCACCGCCTCCTTCCCTCGTACCACGCCCCCTCTGCCGTGTCACGCGGGGGATGCCGCACGGCGCAGCTCCGCCCCCTCCCCCCCTTCCCTCTCTCTCTTTCTCTCTCTCTCCCCTCCCCCCGCCCCCGCCAGAAGAGGGTCGGGCGTGGCGCGTGCGCGGCGGGAAGGAGGGGGTTGAGGGGTCATGCCGGCAAGGCGGCAGGCGGGGGCGCGCGCGGCGTGAGGTGAGGGGTCACGGGGGCGGGGCGGCAGGCAGGCGGACGGGCGGACGGAGGCCCATGTGGAGCGGGCGCGGGAGCAGGAGGCTGAGCCGCCTGCGCTGCCCGGGCCGAGGAGGGGGAGGCCGGAGCCGCACCCGCACCGCCGGGCCCTGCACGCAGCCAGCGCGGACGCCGGCGCCGGCCAGGCCGCGGCCGTACCATGAAGGGGTGAGTGCGGGCCCGGCGCGCCCCGCGGGGCTCGGCCCGATCCGGTCCGGCCGTGACAGGGCGGCGGCGCCCGCCCGGGTCCGCCTCAGCCGCGCCGCCTCGCTGGCCCGGGCGCCACGGGGAGCGTAGCGGGGCGGGCCCGGGCGGCGCGGCCCAGGCGCGGCGGGCTGAGCGCGGGGCGGGCGGCGCCTCGGCGGGAGGTGGCCGAGCGGTGCCGCCGCTGCCGCCGTCGCCTCAGGGTTGGGCCGGGAGGGCTGGGGGGGGGATCGCTGCGTCTCTCCTGCCTTCTGGGAGAGGGACGGTGGGCTGCGCCGCGAGGGGCTGGTGTCAGAGGAGCCCCTTTCGGCGGCGAAGAGCCAGCGGTGCCTTCGGTGCTCGGTGGTGCCCTCACAGCCGAACAAGAGCTCCCTGCAGGAGCCCCCCTCGCCGTAAAATGTATCCTGCTGCCGGAGCGAAAACTCTGTCCGTGCTCAGCCCTGCTCTGCTGAGCCGGTGGGATGCAGCGGCTCTGCCCGTTCCCGAGGGATTTCGGCTTGCGGGCTCTAGGCGTCTGCAGAGCGAACGGAGAAAGCAGTCAGCCGGGGCGATGCTGGCTGGTCTTTCCTACTTCCTTGGCTGTAGCGAAGAAGCACAGTTGGGTCTGTGCGAAAAAGCTGCCGGCCTTGGACGAGTGGTTTCGCAGCGCTATTGTTTGTTACATTCTCTTAGCACTTTTGTTGGTTTAAGTCTTTAAGTGTTTATCGACATGGAGGCCGTACAACGTGGATGGATGAAAACGATGAACGATGGATGAAAAATTTTGTGTCTGATTTCTGTAGTGTGCACTGCTTTGTGCCTGGCTTCACTTCTCGGTGGCTCTTGAAAACCTCGAGATTTCAGATGCGGTTAGCTGAAACACTCAATTTCCTGCTGAGTGGAGGCAGGGAGGTGCGGTGTTTGAACAAGAGACTTGGAGGCCTTCAGAGTCACAGTTCTACTCTGGTGTCAGATGACCTGCCTGACCTTGCAGGGGTCACTTTGGGACAGGTTTTTCAATGTTGTTCAAATCACGTAATGTTTATTAATTTCAGTGTCACCTGTGCTCCACAAAATGTGATCCTTCCACTCCATGCCTCAGTTTCTTCTTAGTGCACAAAGGAAGTTTTCCACAGCTGTTTCTCAAAGGAGTGTTAAACCCATCCCCTTGAGACTGGTGTTATGCAATGCTGGGTATTATTATTCCAGTTTGGCAGCTTAAGGCGGGGTGAATGGAAGCTGATGCACTTAAGCTTTTACTAAGAAACGGTAAGGGGTTTAGCTTATTAGCAGCTGGGGTGAGGTCACACAACAAGACTGCTTGATAACGGATACATAGCTATTTCTTACAGCGTGTAAGCAGCCTTAAACATCATGAGGGCCTGGCAGGTATCTGTAGAAAGAGGTTCAGCGATGACTGCAAATAAACTCTCAGCTGATATTAAATAGGTGTGTTTGGGATATCAGGCAATCCTTTATTCGCCTGCACCACCCTACATGAAACAGGGAACCCTGCCTCTTAGTCACCTTACAGTGAAGATGACGGAGTTTGCGAGAAGCGCAACAACAAGATCAGGCAAGACAAAGTGGCAGCTGACATGATCGTTTGTTCAGCAGTGCTCCTGAGGAAACTGGGTTTCCTTTTATTCTTCATTAACCATTCTGCTGTTTTCTTCAGCCTAGCCTCTCTTTGGCCACATGTCAGTCATGAGTTAAGGGACAGAGTTACTGGGCCCTGGATGTGTGAGGTGGAAAGCAGCCCAGGCTTGCCAGGCCGGAGCCATGGAGGTCTCCTGGCAGGTCGCAGCCAGGGCTGTCTGCCCTACTGCGGTGCTCCCTGAGGGGCTGAGCCCTGCCTTTGCTTGTACTCTCAGGAGTTCTCGTTTCAGGGAGCTTTTTACTTTTTGTAACTTTTCTCCATAGCTTTTTATTAAAAAAAAAAAAACACACACCCCTCTTCTGCTTCCAGAGCACCAAACTTTCTATCTGTTACTTTACTTTCATTTACAGGCAGCTTTATCACTGATTTGACTTCAGAACTGATCCCTTTGGGTTCTTGTACTCGCATATTTCTGCTTTTCTAGTACTCCTTCATCTCTTTGAAGAGCAGCATATTCCTGTCTTGTCAAAACACTGCTGGCACCACGCAGCAAGTTCTTGTGCAGAATAAAATCTTCATATTGAATCCAGGTGTTCTTTAAAAACTCAGATTGTGGCAAATACGCCAGTAGAACTCAAATTGAAAAATAACCCAATTTAAATACAGTCAGCGAATCAAAGGACTAGATGAAGATTTCAGAAGGAATATATTAAATTGTATAGGGGTACTTTGGAACAAAACCAAATTGTTTGTCAAGCTACAAAGATCGGAGAGGACCCCTAAAAAATGAGTGCTGTCAGAAGATAGGTCCAAAAATAGATCTAAAGTTTCAACTCCCAACACACAGAAACTAATGTGGTGTTTGAAGGGATCTGATCTGTCTTCAGTACTGAGTCCAAAATTGTGGATCGGTTCTTTTGAACAAACTGACTCCATCTGAGAACTTTTTCTGGGAGCATATGCATTGCATAGTAACCCACACCACAAAGTGCAGAGATAATTTTGGGAGCACTAAGACCCATAACATCGGCTATAATTATGAACAGTCTACTTTGGCAGAGAAAGAATTTAAAAAGAAACTAGCAAGTTCACTAACACTTTGAGATTTCAGATCTGAAAGAGATTGTGTAGTCAATGTGCATTGCTTGCAGCCCTCTTTCTTAGCTCTCAATTCAAAATAGCACATAGCAGTGTGTTAGTAATGCATAGGGGGTTGTAGGGTCTGTGTCATCAGGGTGTTTGAGATTAGGTGACTTCTTTTACAGAAGACCTTGGGTTTCAGAGAGAGTGAAAGATTTTGCTTTCTCAGCTGCTTAAAATCTTGTGTGTTTTCTCTTATTTGATGAGTTAAACACAGCTTCTGAACTGGTAATTGTTATTACCTCCCACCTGCTTTTGTGATACCTGGCTTTATGTTCACTCTTTCCTTGTCTTTTGAATGATTTAAATAGTTCAGAAACTCGTTATGTTTCCCTTTTTTCTTAAATACGAGTTGAAAAACTGAGGTAATTGACTATTCTGTTAGTGAACTTAATGATTCTCTAGAGATCAATTTCTTCTTTTTCATTTATTGTATTCCTAAATGGTTGCTATTGTTAGTTCTGGAATTTGAAGATCTATTTTAGAACTGGATTTGCACTAGGAAAAATATCAGTGGGAAGGACTCGGGTAGGGCTGTCTGTAGTAATTTGCCTGTTTTTGTAGAGCAGATGTAAATAATACTCCCTGCACTTTACTGCTTTTGCAGTGTTGATTCACTTGTTGCTCAGTGTTTTTGTATTTTCATTACAGTTGTTATGCTACTGCTTCTAAGGAAAGAAAACAGAAAATCTTGCATTGATTCTTTAGCACTTGCTGGTTGCTGTCTGTGGCCTCTTGATGTCTTACAGTAAGGGTGCTTTTCTGACCCAGTTCAGATGAAGCCTGTGAGAATAATTCATCCAGCCTTTTCCTGCTGCCCTTACCTAAAAAACACATTATACGAGGAGTGTAATGCAGGACATTTGTGCTCCATCATATGCTTGTACCTGCTTTGTGACCGGGAGTATCAGCTCATATCTAGAGCACATAGTGCATGTTATAAGCAGGGTCCTGTTCCAGTGCATCTGTGTTATTTTGTCACATGGACTAAACCCCTCTCTGTTTTTGATGGGAAACCCCCGTGGGATTGTCATGTGGCAGCATACGTTCAGCCACGTGATGAAAAACTGATCAAAACAGGGAGCAGCGTGCTCTGTGTTACACCGCTGTCTTAGAAAGTAACGTGCACAGCTTTTCTGTAAGAAACTTCTAGGAGACCGCCTCTAAGCTTGTAGGTGTTGCAGTTAAGTCTTAATGCTTTGTAGTTTCCAAGGATCCTGACTTGCTGTGGAAAAGCCCTTCGGACTAGATGCTACACACAAGGTAGCTGCTGCCACAGAGAACTTCATAACTGAGAGGCTTTGCAGGCTAGTGCTATTTAGCTGCCTTTGTAGAAGAGCCATCACAGCTGGGGAATACGGAGCATAACAGAAAAATAACAATAGTGTATTTAAAGTATGGTCGGTAGTTATGGGTAAGCTCTGTTATCTCTGCTTGTTTTGCCTGGATTCACAAAGTAAACTCTTCAAGGTCTTGAAGCTGTGTGTGTTTCTCATGAGAACAGGGAGGTGTTTTTCTCTACTCTTCTGAGTACTACAGAGCTCGTGTAAAACTGATGATTGGTTTCCATTTGCAAGGCACAGTGCTAAGCTTAACTATATGGGCAGAAGTTACAAGTTTATGAGAAAACTGCTGAATTGTCCCATGCACTGGAGGCAGGACAAAAAAGGTAATTGAGCTTGGAAATAATTGTTTGGTTTTAGGAATTTTCTGAACCTAGAAATGTCAAAGTGTGAGTTACACTTTCTGCATTTAATTTAATGGATGGTAAATGTAGACCTTGCCTATATGCATGCTTACAAATAGCTTAGTATCTTCTAAATTAAGTTTATAAAAACTCAGTGCCATTTATTATAGGTACTTTAACCTAATTTATAACTCTTACCACTTCAAGTTTAATTCCATAACCAGATTAAGACATTCCATAAAGTAGGAAGGATTGGAAGGGTAGGAGGGTAGCAGAGGGATTGTAGCCATGTTATTGAAGCACTTTAGAACCCAGTCTTGGCCTTTGAATGGTGTTTGACCATTCAGTTCTTTTGCCATGTATATGTGGCTTGTTACTATATAGATTGGCTTGCTAGGTTGGGACTTCTGTGAAAAATGTAGTATCTATTTAGTTAATCACCAAATACCACAGACTCTGCTGCCATCTCCTGAGGACAAAAGAAATGATGCATCCTCCTTTGCCACATTAAATCTCTTCTAAAATGGGGAATAATGGGTGCTGGTTGAGCCAGAAAAATACTTTTATCCAAGTGGAAATTATTCAGAACTTGAAGAGCCTGCCCATTTGGCAAGCATTGGAAGTGTTCAGACCAATAATTTGAGAAGGCGCTAGATATTTTTACCCAGAGGAGGAGGAAAGGACAGGAGAAGTTGGATCTTTATATTTGTTTGGGAATTGATAAGAAAGAAGTGCAGTACCTCCTTGCATTGCTTCTGCTCTACATGAGGCAGGCAATGTCAGGATTACTTTCTGCTCCCTGCTGAAAGAGGGGGAGGGAAGAAGTGACCTATGTGGGAGTTTTAAAGGAGCAAAAGTTTGTCAGGAGGGAGGTTTGAGGTGAGGAAGCAGCAGGGAAGAGAGAAGCACTCTATGCATAGAAGAATGGCTGGTTATTTGGAGACTCTTGGACTTGAAGACCTCAGAGCGGAGAAGCACAGCATTGAAATGGGGTAACTGTGTACTTGTGTCAAAGCATATTGAATTAATTCATTATGGGAAGGAAATTAAATGCGGCTTTATAGAAAATAGAGCTGAAACCATTTCCACAACACTGTCACTAGGTGACTAAGATTAAGAGGTTTGAATTTTCCTGGGGGCAGAGTAATTTTTTTAAAATTGATTGAAAATACCATGCTGCATGGTAAGATCATGATGCATTAAGTGCTTCCTGAGCTCACTTGGCCTTCCTCTTCCCTCTCCTCGTTCTATTCCAAGCTCCTTGTGATTTTTGGCCCTTAGCAGACTAGAATCTTGATCCCTGAAAATTTTCCCATTTCCACCATCTGACCATTGTATTTGTCTTCTCTTGAGAATACAGGATGAGACCCAGGGCAGCAATTTAAGGCTTGTGAAAGTTTTCTGTACGTGGCACTTGGAACGTCTTGTCAGTAAAGATAACAAATTAGGTTGAAAATTGCAATTAAAGGAGTTTTGTTTGTTTTTTAATAAGTAGCTCTGGCACAAATTTTCATTTGAGAACAATTCATTCTTACTCAAAAGTGGGAAACGGAAAGGAGGGAAAAATACCTTTTTGTGTTTGATAAGTTAGGTGCTTGCAGTGACTGTTGTCTTAGAAGTATTTGAAGGCAGGAGCATAAAACTGATAGCAGGTTCTGTTAATTTTTCACACTATGTTCTTTATATAATGTATGACTTGAACACCTCAAAAAGTCACCAACCTTGGGACTGAAATCCAAAGTATAGGCAGGAGACCCATAATGACCTGCCATTTTTGGTTTGCTAATCTAATGGACCCAGGCATTTGTAAAGAAAGGTGTTTCAATGACTTATAGAAATAGTTTGTGTGAAGCAGATAAATGCCTTTCTCCTGATGTGTCAATTCTACAGTTTGTTACCTTATACTGAGCTATATAGATTTATGTAAATAAGGCACTTTGTGAACTCAGCATCACTTCTAATTTGAATTTGAAGGTAAGCATCTGTTCTCACCTGAGGATCATTGGGTACTTCATGAGTGTTAATTAGCAAAGGTTCATGATCTCCTGGAAGGCAAGCAAGGGTTATAATTGATGCATCTGGGGTCACTGAGGGTATGGAAAGGGGCGGAAACTTGTAAGATGTTTCAGGGTGTCAGTAATGGAGACATAAAACTAATTTTGAGCTAAGTTTTTTTTCAAACAGGCAAAGTACTTCTGCTTTGCAATCCTGGTTCAAAATCTGAATGTTCTTGTGAGGTTACTTGACTAACAGGGAGAAGTGGTTAGACCAGCAATGGAGAATTAGGATTTCTGTCAGCTCTTTTATCTGCTATATGATTGCAGGCATTTTGTCTTTCACCTGACTTTGATGCACCTTGGATAGGCAGATATAATAGCTAAGCCTTTATCTTGTGAGGTGCTCTGAAGCAGTGTTTCAGGCTATTAAGTGATGTATGTATGGCTGCTATTTATTTCTGGTATTTTGGAATTTGAAAATCCAGTCAGCTGGGCATGGAGATTCCTGCTTTTTGTATCCAGCTGCAGAACAAGATAGCTTCTCATTTTCTTGGGAAAGCTTATTTTTATTTGACACTCGCTGAAATGACCTCACTGTCTCCCCCTTGCGCTTGCATAATAAGACAGCTGAGATATTTCATGTTTGTACTGTTACTTTAGTTTAGGGTTGTCTTTTTTTGTTGGTTTTTTTGAGATCAGAGTTGAGTCTAGATTTGAGGTCTAGTACAACTCTTGAAGAACAGGATTCAGCTGGGAAAACGGTGAGGTTATTAGAGTATAACTTTACTTCTTGCATGTGAAGACCAGCCACTCTTTTGTTCAATGGTCAGGTTTTCTAGGTTAAAGCAGAGTGAATTATCGGAATATAATGAATAAACCTTGACTGTAATGCACTGTGTATTTTTTCATCATGAAGGAGAGAGGCAAGGAGGGTCTGAAATGTCATGGGGAATTATGACGCATGCCAGTGAAACCTGTTCACACTGAGATCCACTTGAATCTGGATCTCAGATCAAATGAATCTCAGAATCAAATGGATCTCAGTGTGATCCATTTGAATCACAAGTCTTGAATGAAGTCTTCTGTTAATTCTGGTTCTAAAATTGCTTAGCTTTCTTCTGTACATCACTCTGCCCTTCTACAATTCAGCACACAGCTGGGGGTAACTTCCAGCAGGGTATCAGGTGTCATGCAAATACATGTTTCAGTAGTAAGTGGGGCTGAAGAAGATCGGAGGGGCTCAAAAGCAAATTGGTAAGACTTTTTGCATGCTAGGCTTCTACTTATCCTTCTGGTTTTCTGACAAGTGAAGCAGAGTAGATTTACAGCCCACAGATCATCTAGATAATTGAAAACATACTAAGTGAGTGCTGGTCTGCCCACAAGAACTAGACTAACTTGTGCGTGTAGCAAGACAGATCATCTGTTTTAAAACAAAACAAAAAAACCCCACAAAACAAAAAAACCACTCTCCCCCCCCCCCCCCCAAAAAAAAAAAACAACCAACCAAAACATTAGAGAGGCTCTTTTGGCTTTGGAGTTGAATCTAACCAAAGCCACACCCTTCAGGTCTATAGCTTTCATAGTCCTGGTTTGGTTTTATTTTATGAGTGGATTATCCTGTCTAGACTCCTGCTTTGACTTTGAAGCCAAAATAGAAGCAATAAAGCTAGCTGGCTGCTTAGTGGGTGACAAACCTTCTCTGAAGTCCTCTAATTTGTTAGGGCCCTTTTCTCCCCTGTGCTCCCTCTCCTGACTGTTTGATGATACCTCAGTAAGTTTTGCAAGTTGCAGATACAGCTCTGCTAAATTTAGCGTGCCAGATGCCTTCAATAAGCCTGAGACCAGCTATCAGTTACACTCAGATCTGTTTCAGTCAGGCACATCCCTCTGGGGAGAGACTTACACTATTTAAAGTTGAATGAGACTGAGATTCTTACAGCATTAAGAAACTCGGAATTCCCCTTTTTTCTCCCTGATGTTGGTTCTAAACTAGCATTCAACACTTGCTATTCCCCGGGACTGCATTGGTGTTTCCTCTTGAACTGTAACTCTGGAAATTGGCTTCGTCTTGAGCTATCATTCTGTCTGGCAGTTCTCCTTCAGGATACATTGAGAGGCAAAAGGCGGCCTTAGCATAAGCAAATGCTAATGTCTCATTTAGCCTCTGTTACTTCCAGTCTGAATTTAAGACGTTCTAGGAAAAGTAGTGTTGAAATCACAGCCCAGTAGTAGGCTGCAGATAGAGGAACGCAGCTGCAGTAGGACTAATTGGATTGTATTTGGTCCTACAAAAAGTACAAGGGGTTTTTTTCTAGCAAGTGCTTGAAGGATCTTAGGGCACTGGCGTGCAAGAGCAGGAGCGTGAATGCTGATGTTCTGGGCGTGCATCCAGTTTCAGTGACTGCTGCATGTCACCTCACTAAAGTCACACTTCCACTGGGATTTTGTGGATCACTCTTCACTTCCGCTCTTACATAGCTGGGCAGTGTCGCTGTGCACTTCTAGCGAACAGCAGCCTTACGCACCAGAAACTGGTTCCCTTCACTAGTGAAATCTCAGTGTGTTTTTTCCTCAATAACCGAGTCACAGTATGCTGCAGTTTTAAGAAATGCATAGTCCTAGGATATGTCAGGAAAATGCTTCCAGTAGAAACAAGAAAAACTTACTGCCATTGTACAAGGCAATAGTAAGTATTTGGGGTGCTGTAAGCAGTTTTGGTTAGCCATGTTTAAGGAAAATTAACTTTAATCTGCAGGAGTGGAAAGACGAGCTGGTATGACAATATTAGGAATTAAGAGCCAGTCTTGAAGGCCAGGAGCTTGGTTTTAGTTACAAGAAGAAAAAAGTATAAAGGGGTCATGGTAGCTCTCTGAAAAGGCATGTGGGGTAGGCTGTATTGGTACCCATCAACTACTGAAGCTAATGAGCAATGAGAGACAGCATATCAGTGGAACTTGAGTACATTTAGAATGGAAATCGGAAGAAACCGTAACTATGAGAGTAATGGTAGCTTGGGAACAGCCTTGCAATGGAAGATGTTTGTCGCTTCAGAGGGCTGGTATTCCATCTGGGAAAGGGTATGGATTTGTAGAGGACTGTAGTAATAAGAGGCCTGACATGATGAGCCAAGAGTCCCTCATTCTTCCATATTAAAGAGAGTTGCTTGGGATGGGGTAGCTGACTTGGCCCAGAAGCTTTGACACCTAAGATGAGTACAGTTGACTCCACAGAGGCGTGCTCTGTGGAGTGCTATTTGAGATGTAGGATGCCAGTAATAAGTGTGTAACTTCTTAGGAATATTATCGGAGTAATAGAAAAAACCAATCTGTTAAGGAAGGGCATGTCCCTTCTGGGCACTTCAGGCTCTTTACACATCTTTCTGTTCTCTCATATGCTAATTTGAGCTCCTGATTTAATTTTTTTTCTTTGCAACAGCAGAGGGATAGGTATTTCTGGTACAGCCTATACTGAATGCACAGGACTGGCCTAATCGGACCTTAGCTGATACAGTAAGCTTATGCTACTGATTTGGCTGAGAGGCAACTTGAAGAAGCAGGTCTACTTGTGAATAGCTATTAAACAAACAAACAAAACCAAACAAAAAGAACCCCAAAGCTCTTTCCATTACTCCAATGAAAAGAAAGGAGTGACCATTTTGTGTCCTTTGTTATGGGTGCTTTGTCTTGGATCTTTTGAGGCTGGGGTGGCTTTAAGTCCTTAGGTTCAAAGTGCATGTTGTTCACTAAATGATAAGCTGTAGCAGAAAATCATGCTGAATGACCCCTGTGCTTCCAGTTTAAACTGGGGTAGGCTGGCTCTTCTGCTCAAGAACTAACAGGTTCTGCCTCTGGCAATTTTTTTCTCTTCATGCTGGCAGAAGACTTGTGTGGTGAACCCAGTCAGGGGACTGATGTGGGTTAAAACTAAACTTTTCTTTTTTCGGTTAGGTTAGTTTTAATTGGGGTTGGTTCACCACATTGCTGCACAAATGTTTGTGCCAGTGAGACGATGGAAATGAGTGGCTCAGGGACAGCAAGTCTTCCAGCTTTCCCGTGTTTTTACTCGAGGCCCTAGTGGCACTTTTACTGTGCTGTCCTCAGGGAGTGATGAACTCTCCTGATATGGGTCTTCCTTTCCATGTCCTCATTTAGTTTACTTATTATTAAATGTTTTTGTGTGTAATAGATGTGGTGCTGATTTAATCAGCTAGTGGTATACATTAAAGTAATTTATGGTTTGAATACATACTATTTAAACAGACATATTTAGCATATTGATTTATGCCTCCTGCAATGTTTCTCAAACTTTTTTTTATTACCCCTCCAGGGTAAATTACTAGCCCTGGTGCAACTCTTAAGCAATGAGGAACAGCTAGTGACAGAGCACACGAGGCAGGCAGAAGGAGATGGCAGGAGGCAGCAATAAATGTGGCAAGTGGTGAGAGATGGGGGGGAGCCCAAGGGCTCGAGGAAATCTGTCAACAAGCCCCCTTTAGCCACCTACTACTGGAACTTATTTCTTTGGCCTGATGCCAGCCTCCAAGGTGATGTCTTGGCTCAGCAGCTATGAGCAGCCTTAGACTCTGCTTCTGCACTTTTTTATTTATTCCCTGTCTGATACCTTCTTGGTGAAGGCCTATCTTCTGGCCACGGTCCTTTTCTCAGCCATCTTGTCCTGGCTGCTGCTGACATTATATTTTTGTCCTGTTGCACTGTCATCAGAAATATTCCATAGTGACTGTCTTCTAATGCCTGATTTCTTGCTTCATTGGTAACTAATTAATTTTAAAGTAATATTAGAAAACACACTACCTGATAATAGTCTATGTCTGAGATTTTTGCTCAAGTTTAAAGAGGGACTTGCTCTTAACAACTTTGCTGTCAGTTCATCATGAGTTCATGCTAGTGTTACTGTTCTACCAAAGATTGGATCTACTGTTACAAAAAAGTATCATCAAGGTTAATACATTGTTAAATCTTTTGGACAAGAGATCTCGGCTTTCAAGGCGCTGAGTGTGAACGTCAAGTTTTTTTCTTCCCTTACTGACCTCTGCAGCTAATCTGATCTAACTGGACAGTTGAGACCTGCTCCCTTTGGTTTCCACTCTGATGCAGACCACAGCAAAAGAGGCTGCTGGGTCTTCACTTTACTCCTAGTATGAGATTACTGAGGTGCTCTACTCCAGCAAAACTCTCTCAGACACAAGCACACCCAGGAACCCACATGCCAGAGTTCTATTCTTACCCTTTGTGAGAAAAGGTAGCAGCACTGCTGGCTGGTACAGCAAAAGGGTACAACTTGCCTTGTGTGTTTCTGAAGAAGCCCTGTCATGCTAGGCTGAATGCCAGTGCTAAGCTGGGCATAAAACAAGTATTACAGTTACTCCACCATCTAATAACTACTGTCATTTGATAGCATGCTTGTTTCCAATGGGAGTACTTCTATGCTGTGAGGAGACCATCCTTACTAGCTCAGTACTTAATTTATATTGGAATATATTTATCAAAGGGGCTTGCCCAAGTGGTGATACATGAAGAAGGAATCTTAATATTGAGAGCAAAAATAATCCAGAAGATAAAGACTGTGAAACAAAGGGTTGGTGGTGGTAGGAGTCATGGAAGAGATACTGCAGACTATTTCAGCACAATGTAGCTAGAACCTTAAGAAATATATCCCATTGCTGTTTGTAGTATGCCTGGGTATCTTAACATGGATGAGGTGCAAAAAGAGAGACTCTTGCTGCTTCTGTCATTCTTGAGATCATGGCTGGAGAACATACTGTCCCGTTCTAGTCAGGTGTATGTCAAGAGATTGCTGTACAATTGGGCAGAGCTCAGGGGCAAACTACAAGGATTCATGGCTTAGAAATTGCTCTTGCAGTGAGGGGGCGAGGTGGAAGATTAATTGCTGCCTGGAACAATTTGCAAGCATCCATACTGACATGGGATGCTTGACACCAAAGGGCTTTTTAATCCCTTTGGCACATGCATGATGAAATGTTAGACTTCAGAGTCAGCAAAGTTCAATATGCAAATGCCATCCATTAATTCTAAGTAGTTAGAATAATCAACTGGAACATATTAATCTGATAGAGAATTATAAAATCATCAACAATCCATTAGTTAATGCGAGATGGTTCTCTAAAAGGTAGGCCCTACTTACAAATTGTTTAGCTTCTGTAGGGCTCACTATGGAGATTTGTCTGATCTCTGTCATACCAGAGAGGGGCAATGGTGATATGTAAGGCTGAAGTAGCTTTGCAGAACTGAAGACTTTGTTCTTTACTGTAAAAGAAAATGAGAAAGTGGGTGTGAGGGCAAGTCATGCTTCTTGAAGTAAATGTTAAAGGCTCCATTCCTGTAGCTTTTTCTGATAGTTTTGCAGGCTGCAGTACAATGCCTAGAAAGTATCTTGTACTTGGCACCCATCATTGGTAGTGACAACTAAAACCAATATGATACCTGGAGTACCAATCATTTAAGGGTTTTTGATGTATAATAAAGGTCAGTTAATAAAGCAGAGACAGATTATACTCTGTGTTTCTTGGTACAGTTCTTGGAGAAGAAAGTTGTTGGTTATTATATCTTCTTTGTTTCACTGTATTATTTAAATTAATCTGTGCTGCTGTGTCCTAGGCATCAACCTATCTGAAAAAACAAGCTGCCTAGGCACAAGAGGCATTGGAGATGGAAAGCAGTTACTGCACGCTACTAGAATGAACTTTGAAGCCTGGCCTCAAAGGATCTTTGAAAACTGCCTTTTTCAAAACAGAATTTGACTTTTTAAAAAAAGGCAAACAGTGTTTTTACCAATGTGTGAGCAGAAAACCACCTAGTTGCCTGTATGTATTCAGTAACACAAGGCTGAGATGAACCTATAATTGTGTGCATTTCTATCTTTACATGTGTTGGTTTTGTCCCTGCCTATGTATTCTGGTGACTATTTGGGAAAAGATTTCAGTTATCTTTGGTTTTTATTTTTTATTCTTTTAGTCCTTGTTAAAACTGTCTGCCTGCACCCAAGAAATTGGTGTGGGGAGTATGAACAACTAATACTCTTTTTTTTTTTTTTTTTTGCTTCTGTATATGTAGTGTTTCTGTCAGGAAGTTAGTTGTAGAAAAGGGAGAAGATTGGTTAGTTTCTTCTCAGTATAATTCAATGCAGTAGTGGTATTTTAAGGTTGTGATTCTGCTCTCAGTCAACAGGAAGAATTACTTCAGTGATGATGATAATAGATGCGTATATCACCTTGACAATGGCACACTTGCATATTAACAGGCTTAATAGGAGTTTGCTGCACACAGTATTGTTGCTTTTTAAGAGACAGATTTCTAGTAATGACTTAGTCTTTGTCTAAGCATAAGCTTTATATTGATAGGTGGTAAAATTAAAGCTGTCTTTGAAGCATGGATAAGGACTTAATTTTCTTGGTCTCTATTCTAGCCTCCTGTCCTTGCATCTTGGTTTTGTTGTGTTTTTCCCCTGCAATCTGGATGATCAGTGAGGAAATTAGTGGGATAAAGTCAAAGCTAATACTCTACAGAGATTAGTGTTCTCCTGTCTCCCACCCAACAAAACCACACATATACTATAATACGTCAGTGTTAAGTGTGGCCTGAGAAACTTCTGACTGTATAGTACCAATTGAAAGTGGGTTTGGGAGTTAAATAGCCATCAACAGAAGACTTAATTGTATGGTTTGAACATTGCAGTTCAAATATGTATTGAGGTGATTATTAGGTGGGACAGTTCCCTAAGAATAAATAAAATAATTAATTTTTGGTGTCCTTAGAAATTTTGCAGTGTCAGATGTTAAGCATGTTTTGATTTGTTCCAGTAGCCGGATCGAGCTGGGAGATGTGACGCCACACAACATTAAGCAGCTGAAGAGGCTAAACCAGGTCATTTTTCCTGTCAGCTACAATGACAAGTTCTACAAGGATGTACTGGAGGTTGGCGAACTAGCCAAATTAGGTACAAATGTTCTTGCCAGTAATTGTGGGCTATGGTGGCAGAAGTGCTCATCACTGCTATCCATAATGGTTTTGAATAGCAGATCTGTCTATTTTGTTGTTTTATATAATGAACAATAACTGGGAACATCAAAAACAGCAGTCACAACCTCAGAGGGTTTGTGTTCTAAATAGATTCCATTTCACTGGGAATAGGTATTTTTATTGTTACAGCAGAAAACTTGAGATGTGTGCTGCCAGCTTACCTCCTGATGCCATCGCTAGTTGGTTTGAACTGTAATAAGCCAACCACTGTGTCAGAGCACCATTAGTAACTTCACTCCAAGTGTTGGCCACAACCTATGATTTTATCTGGATGGGAGAATTAGCAAAAGGGAAGGAAGGAAGATATAGGGCATAACTGAAGGAGCTGCATGTACAGTTTGAGACTTGTGACTGATAAGGCTTTGTTTCCCTCCCTGGCAGCCTATTTCAATGACATTGCAGTGGGAGCAGTATGCTGTAGGGTGGATCACTCCCAGAACCAGAAGAGACTGTACATCATGACACTTGGATGCCTGGCACCCTACCGAAGGCTAGGAATAGGTAAGGAGGCTCTTCTTTTGTATCTGAGTCATCAAAGAAACCAGATTGTGTGCAGCCTTCTAAATGATCTTTCAGATTTTTCACCAAGATAGTGCACTTTCAGACCACTGATTTCTTTTGGAAGGGACTTTGGGAAAAGAGTATGATTTATGACATGCTCTTTTTTCCTTGCCTTTCAGAAATGGACTTTCTGTAGAACTTTCTAATTCAGGATTTCAGATTATTAAATTTTATTCACATTATCGTACAGTGATGTAAATACTCTGTTTCTACAGGTGTAAAAATTGGTGCACAGAGATGTGAAATAATTTGTCAGAGGTATGCAGCCAGTATGCAAGACATGTATAAGTAGAACACAACATTCCTTCATTGGTTTATCTCTTCACCCTTCTAACTGTAGGGTTTTTTCTATTTATTTTGTCTTTATCACGATAGATTATTGCTACTCAGGGGTAGTACCTGCTTTTTGTCTATACTGCAATTAGTTCTTTTCTCCATGTCGCAAACCCATAGGCCAGATTAATCAAGACCGTACAGTAACCTGTTTGTTTTGACAAAGTGGAATGAAAAGATACCTTTCTTTTAAATTATTTTACTAGCCTTTTTATTAGAAAGACTTAACCAATGCTGTCACTGCTTTGTATATTGTTCTGACCATATTTTGAGGTGAGTTTGAGACCTTGAAGCTAGTATTTAAATAAGCTGGTTTATACATATGCTTCTGGGCTGTTGGGTTTTTTTTTTCTCCAAAGAAACAATGAATTATATTTTGTGAGCAGTCAGAAAGATAGTGAAATAGTTACACACCATCTTTTATGTGCCTTTCCTAGTTCTCACAAGCTGTCATTTTAGCCTACCTACAGTTAACCTGCCTCTCCTCAAGAAAGCCCGTAGCTAAGTACAGACTTGATTGTGCACTTCTGGTTTTCTTAAGTATCTCTTTACCTTTCGGCAGGAACTAAAATGTTGAATCATGTCTTAAACATCTGTGAAAAAGATGGCACTTTTGACAACATCTATCTGTAAGTAAATGAGTTACTCATGCATTTTTGGAAAGATGATAGAGGCATATATGGGAGTAAAGGGAGGGAGATTCAAGGGTATTTTTAGTATGTGTTTCAGTGGGGTCATAGAACATCTTCTAAATACTAGCAAGAAAGCTAGGCGTCCTGTTTTGGGCTTGTGTGATGCTGAGAGCTTGTTTGCTTCTGCAAATTTGCTGAATTTGAAAGTAGTTAGCAACAGAATGATGTTCTGTAGCAGAATTACACTGTATGACTAAAAAAAATTTTTGTGAAAGAATTTTTTTACTGTACAGTGCCATTCTCCGAATGGAAAAATACTGCAAGTCTTGCATGCATTTGCTATCTGCCTTTTATGACAGTACTGTGTAGGTTAGAACATCAGATCAGAGGTGCTTGCAAGTACTCTAGGTTCTCCTTCAGTAGCAAGGCCCAACTGCTTATTCCCATTCTTGCATTGTGCCAGGTCAGCTGTTTGTGCAGCAACACAGTAAACTAGGTCAATGACCTGACCCAGCTGGGGAAGCTGTTTTCAGTTTTGTTTCTGGGTGTTGATTTCGTTTCAGTGGGTTTGGGGGGGCAGGGGCGTGTCTGGGGTTTTGGTTTGATTTGTTTTTTTTAAAGTCTGCATAAGCACTTCGCATGATGCAGACATGAGAACAAGCACTGGGATAGAGGATAGGGCTGCTTAACAGAGTGCCGCCATCCTAATAGATCCCCATGGAAATAGAGCCTGAAATCCACAGATGTCAAAGCTTTGCTTCCCCTTCGCTGTTGGCTGCACACTTCTGCTGCTTCCTGTGCATTGGTGTCTGTGTGAATACCAAGTGAGCTGATGCGGTTTTTGGCCAGATTGCTTCTCTGAGCCAGCTTCTGCCTTGTCCATCACTGCTTGCTTATACCTTTACAAGCATGGTGTGCTGGCAGGGAGAGTCCCACAGCAGGTACAGCTTGGATGGACTTAACGCTGCCACAGAACAGCACCCTGAACTCGTCAGGACTGTTGGAGATGCTAAGTGAGGAGTGTTTCGTACACTGATATCGCTATAAATGGAGTGACTTTCTTGTCAAGCTTAGTCCACCTCTGCCAAGGAGATGCGAAGTCTTCCAAGACCTCTACTGTTGTAGCTTTGTGCCATCTCTGTAAGAGGAACAGGTGTTTTAAAGAGGAGTTCAAGTAAAGCTGCTTTTGGCTTGTATTCCCGCTCTCTTCCCTCAGAAGAAGTGGTAATGAAGTCTCTCTCAGATGCCTGCTAGTTGGCACAGGCTTTCCTTTTTGCTTTCACAGTGTGGACAGTGAAGGAACTGTGTACTCTTTTTAATGCAAAAACCAAATCCTTCATAATCGTTCTTTCTGCTCCCCAGAGTAGGTTTCTGGGATGACAATAAATAGCCCCTGAAGTTGGGCATAACAAAGTTCTTCTAGTGGCCCAATGATTTTATTACTATGTCTGTTGCTTGTGCATCTTCTATCTGAACTTACTATGCAGCTTAGCACCCAATTTGGTATCAGTGGATAAATTTGTCATTATATATTATGAAGTTTTCTTTTAGCTATTTGGTGTATATTGGGCTTAACACTAAGGTCTTTTGTTTTATTCTGCTGTTGCTTCCAGAGTTGCTTTGGTTCTATGGTGATGCAGCATGCTGTCATGACAAAGTGATTCATGAGCTTGTACAGTGTCCACTGAATTTTGGGAGTGTTTAATGAATGCCTTTTGCTGAGACAAACATCTCTCTTTTTTTTTTTTTTAAATGAAGAACTGATGGCTGTTTGTTTTGGAGGCCTTGAAACTCTTGAAATATGCGAGCAAGACCTGTAAAACTCTGGGGGACACAGATGAAAAGAGAAAGGACTTTAAGTCCATAGGGCTTCTTTGTGCTGCCATAGCTTTTTGTGAGGAGAAGAGGGGTAGTTAGAAGTGAGCAAGGAGTTAAAATTGTATCAAACACTATTGCCAGTTTTGTGTTGCAGCATGTAAGGATCATCACTCAGGCAACTGTTTTGGTCATCTAAGAAGTGTGTCACTACAGGAAGTTAAAATTGGCTCTACAGTGAAACTTTGTTATATATTTCCACAAAATATCTGAACTTCCAGATTAAGAAAAATTGAAATCACTGAGCTAGTAATGCTTCAGAGCCTCTCTACTATTTGTGTTCCTTGAAAGAGCTTTACTGAAGGGAAACATTTGCCACTTCTTGGCATGATTGACACAGGCCATCCAGGAGCTGTGTGTTAGCTCAGGACTGAGTTGGGAAGACCAAAATTTCCAGTCCTGAACTTCCACCATTGTTCCTGTCTCCATCTAGATAGCTCCTTTTCTTATCTTGTCTTTGACTGTTCTGAGTGTAGAGGCAGAATACTGTACTGCAGAAAGTTCTGATACCTGTCTCTCTGTCCTCCTTTCTGTCCCAGGCATGTCCAGATCAGCAATGAGTCCGCAATTGACTTCTACAGAAAGTTTGGCTTTGAGATCATTGAGACGAAGAAAAACTACTACAAGAGGATAGAACCCGCAGATGCTCATGTGCTGCAGAAAAACCTCAAAGCCCCTTGTCTTGGCCAGAATGCAGATGTGCAAAAGACCGACAACTGAACAAAACCCCAACGAACACTTTCTTGCACTTGCTTGTCGCCAAATAAGGAAAGAGAGGCCTCTTAATTTTTCTTTTTTTTTGTACTCCACCCCTTCATCCTCTTAATTTTTTTTTTTACCTCTCTCCAACAAAATGTAATGCTTCTTCCAAGGATTGTCCAATCATGTTTGGGGTTGGGGTTTTTTTTGAGCTCTCCTTTTTCTTTTGTTTTGTTGGGGGGTGGTGGGTGGGGGTTTTGTTGGGGTGGGAAAAGGTGTGCAGATCTCTTAAGTTTGAGGTGTGGAGGGCTTGAGCAGGTGATCCTGATGACAAGTTTCCTTCAGAATTATCTCTTTCAGTAAGCAGAATGTAAATCCAATGGAGGGAAAAAAGGAAAAGCAATATCTTGTCCTTTGACTCCTACATTATTGTGTTTTTTATAACCTACAGGGTACTTTACTCCCCCCCCAACCTTTGAATGTTACTTCAGTACTTCCCACTCTTCCTCTTAATTCCTTCACCTCAAAAAAGTATGTTTAGCTCTTCCCAATATTTTTAAGTATGGCTTTTTCCTCCATCTTTTGCTGATAAGGATGGGCTACTTTACCATACCTTTTTCATTCTGCCTGGGCTGATCTTTTTGAATGCTTTTTTTTAAATACTCCTCACCCAAGCTGGTGCTACATTTCTTAACTGACTGAGAGGAGGGTTTAGAGTGGTCTTTATTTTTTCTTATTTTCATTTACCCAACTCCCAGCAGACTTCTGCCAAGAGTAAGAGCTAGATCTGGTGTTGGCAAGAGTAAACTTGTAAAAAATATGAATTCTGAGGCAAGACCCTTGCTTTAAAAATGGATGAAATGCTGTAGGGCTCATTGAGAGTTAGTTTTATCTGTGTTGTTGGGATAGGAACAATGACTGTGACCACCTTACCAGCTTTGATCACGTAAGGCAAGCACCCATCTCCAGATTTGTTACAGCTACTAAATCTGTGGTGACAAATCCAAGATGAGGCAAGGGTTGAGGAAACCAGGCAGCAAGGCTGAGAGGGCAGACGTGAATCTGACCCTAATTGCATAGCTTTGCAGGGGTTGCCTGGATTTGCTTGGGATTGGTTTGGCTTGGCTTGCTGTGTTTATGTGCTCCTTCAGGAGGAGGTGGTGAAGAACTGCACAGTTTGCTCCTTTGAAGGTTCTTTTCCTCTTTCCCTGTTCAGTGGTAATAAAGCAGCTCTCTCATGAGAGGGTGTTCATGGAGCATCGGAGAAAGCAGCATATATTAGAGCATTTTATGGGTTTGGAAAACAGGCTGACAGGCTTCTTCGTACTGTAACCTCAAAGCTACAGTAAACTCTACTAAGCTCTGCTTTTCATCCTTTCATGCTTTGTTTGTGTGAATATCAGTGCTCTTTTCTATGCACTGTTGCCAGCAATTTTATGTATGCCAATACAAATACCAACTTGAGCTTGGACTCTTCTCCAAGCACCTGGGAAAGTACACTGAGCTGAGACAACACCAACCTGTCCCATCCTCCAAATAGATACTGAACTGCATTCCTTTCGTGTTTGTTTTGTAAAGTTTAAATCCTCATCTTGAATTCATCTGCTTTGAAAGCCTCCGCATTGTAGCCTACATCTGGTTAGTAGGTGCTGTCCAGTCATTCAAGGGTGATTTGGGAACCAAGGATTTCAAGACAGGAGTTGTGGTGAGGCAAGGGATGGCACCCCTCATCGCCCATTATGTGGTCTTTGATACCTGAGGGGTGACTATACAAGCTGCTCCAGAATTACTCCTTCTTTCCCAGAGGTGTGTAGTATTTGTTGGGAGTGCATCTTGACAGCCCTACGCTGGAAAACAGCTACTATTTGCTGGGTTTGCACTAACTGAATCTTGGGGATGGGCAGATCGCGAACAACAAAAGCCCCTCTGCATGGCCTGAGCACCTGTGTTTGCAACACTCGGTGGCAGGCTCTGGCTAGAAAGATGCGAACGGTTTCCTTGGCCAGAGGCAGCCTAGTTTTGACAAAAGCCTATTTATAGTACTGCTAGGACCTCCTCGCACTGGTTATGTTGGCAGTTCCAGCATCTTTCTAGAAGGGGATGTATTGAAGCACAATTAGCTTGTCATATGCCAACATAGTTTCCCTGGCCATCTGTAGACCAAACCAAGAGAAGTATGTGGAGGGAGAGAGAGTATTGTATTTGAGGATGTTTGTGCAGCACAGCTGTAACTCAGACCATAGCTGCCTCTGGTGCCAAGCAAAGTGCTCTTCATTCTTATAGAACTAAGTGGTAAGTGTTTGGGTTGGGTAGATGGGTGTGGGGATATGAACTCTTAGGATTTGCTGTTGTTGTAGGCTTCCACAAATCAGTGTGTTTCACAGACAGTTTTCCTTCAGGTTTAAAAGTACAAGTCTGATGTCTGAACTTAACTTGGATTAACCTTTGTTTCTGTCTCTTTTTGCTTTGGGCTGCCATCATTCTATGAATGTATCCCTGAAAACAATTCTTAAAGCTCCTATTCCACAGTAAATCTGCCTCATTGTAACTTCTGATAAAATGTTTTGCAGGAGGTGGAAGAGAGAGTAACCACAAATCTAAGACTCCTTTTCCCAGGCTCTTAATCCTGGAAAATGGTTGTTGAGTCTTGCATACAAAGTTTGATCTAAATCTTGTAGAAAGCGGTGCTCCCTGTACATGGATAAGGGCGAGTGAAGGTCAGTAGTTCTGGATAGCAAACGGTTGCATTTTATTAGTGTATCAGCCATGTTGAATGTGGGAGGAAGATGCTGTATCTTAGTGCTGTTACCCAGAGGCACCGAAATTGTGTGAAGTACGGGCTTGCTGCAGAGAACTTCAGTTACTTCTGTTGTTGCTGCAGCAGGACCTCCGTTTAGCTTGAAAATAACAGCTTGTGAACAACTAAATTTTTTAAAAGTTGGGAGTTTCAGTGGGGGAAAGAAAACCCAAACCCTCACCAGTACTTCCTGTTCTGGATGAAGATCTATCTGCAACTTAACAGCTTTAGAGTGTAAATTGCCTATATACGAGTTATTCCTGAATCTCTGCAACTGGTTTTGTCATACGTCGATTGAAGTATGAACACATTATCTACAAAAAGACTCCTGCTAGAGGAAACCATGGTACAGGGGAAAAAGAATCATCCAGGAGAGATATCCCTCACTTTTGGGAGGGGGAAGGGAGAGATTTTTATTTTGTGTATACAGAAACTGGCTGAGTTTACATGATGTGGCTAATGGTTAAACCTGCCAACTAAATATGACATACTGTTACAACTGAAACAAACTTATGTGATATTTCATTAAATCTTGATGGTGCCCTGTGTCTAGTAAAAATTTGATCCCCCAAATTGTTTTATTCTCCCCTATGTTGTAATCCAGGGTCAGCTGCTATGCACAAAGTCTGTGTTTTGTAAAGCGTTTGCTGACTTGGATGTTTCTTTTGAATCTGCAACTGCTTCCTGATTAATTTGGCTAAGACCACCCCTGGTCTCTTGAGTTAAGATTTAGTCAAGGGTATGCTGTATGCAGTTTACAGATGCATTTTCAATGTTACAAGTTAAGTTGCAGGGGGAGCAAATTCTTTACAATAAGATGGTCCATTTTTAATCTATATCATTGCCCTTGTTGTACATCAGGAGCATGTTTTTGTTTTTCTCAAACTCTTTAGAAATACCGTTCAGAATAAACGTGCACTATTTGAGTTATGTCATTTACAACTTGTCATGTGCATTTTTTTTTGCAGTCCAGCTGTTTCCCTCTGAAATCAGATATAGAATATTCCTCAGATGTTTCATAAACTGTGTAGCTTGGAAAATTTCTGACATGAACTGTGACTTGGGCTGCTGTGATGAAATGCCATGGGTGTCCAACAACTGAAGAGAGTGGGGTCTCTTTCTTTGTTTTCTCTGAAGTCATGAGCCTTTTCTCAGAACTCTTCTGTCATGTGAGATGGAGGGGGAGAGGAAGAGGAACTGTCCTGGAATATTTTTGCATTGGCTAGTCTTGAAACAAACAGACCAGGCATCAAGAACTGTGTTTTGGGCTTTATATGTTAAATATTTTGAAGTATTCAAATTAATTGCTAGCTATTGCAAATCTTGACAACAATCCTGGAAAAACTCTGGTCTGTACCTGTAAAAGTAATTAGTCTTAAGATGCAGCAAGTACTCTTCAATACTGACTTTTCTCAGAAAGACATTTAAGTGAAACTTAATCTCTCTTAACTATTCCAGTCCCTTCTGTTAAAGCCATTTTTTGTCTATAGTGTCTTTCTGTACCTCTCCTGCTTTGAAGTGCCATTTATGAAGTGATAAAGTTGCACTGTGGTACAGTTTCTGGGGAGAAAAAAAATGTTGTCCCAAATATTCTATAGCATATTCTATACTCTATTCATATAAATAGTCTATCTGCTTATTTAAGTTCCTCCGGAAACTCCTTTATTGGTAGATAGAGTTGCAGCATTCATTAGGATAACTTTCAAAAGCAAAGCCAAGGCTCTGAAATTTAACTGTGGTCTGGAGCTGCTGCTACCAGCTGTCTTCCCTGACCTCTGCTGGAGGGCCTGGAAGGCGCAGCTGGAGATGAACTGCTACCAGGAATGCAACCTTCATTACTCTGGCCTCACCAGCAGCTACAGAAGCTGGGAAACTTGCTGTACCTAAACTGCTGCAACTGTTCTCCAAACCACTCAGCTTTTAGTGATCCCTGTCATGTTTCTTTCCTTCTCCACCCTCATCACAGTCACCTCTCTAGCAGCATGTGCAGTTTTAGACAATTCACTTACTCCTTTACAGGGAAACTAGCTGATACCCCTGATAGTTTGTGTTGCCCTTTCCCAAAGGTTTGCTTGTTCTACAGGCACTCCCCTCACTGTATTAAAAACTTGGGTATTTTGGGGGTCCTTGTAATAACTTCTGGTGTGCTATTATCTTAGTTGTAACAGTTTGCTTTTTTTGTTACTAAGATGATGTATTTAAAAGACATGTTACAATGCCAGGATCTAAGAAGTGACAGGTAAGTCAAGTCATCCACTTCACATGAAAAACTGGGATTGTTTTTTCTCCAGTGTGTACATCACCCTACCTACATGTGCTGGATGTAATTTGCTGTTACAGTGCCCAGTCAATCAATATCAGAAGGTTCACATGTCATTCCTCATTCTTATTACCTTGACTAACCTCCAGCAAATTTTCACCTCACTCTTTGTCAAAATTCTGTTGAGGAGTATAGACCCCAGCACAAATCTTCTTTGACTCCACTGTTAAGCTCCCACTAGTGTGAAAACGAATCTTTTATTCCATACCCTGTGATTTCTGTGTTTTAATCAGCTCTCTATGTCTGTGAGGATACTAGCATCTTACCTGTAGTAGCTTAGATTACTTAAGAGCTTTCGGACAGGGATCTTTTATTTGAAGTCCTTTTGAGTATCTGCCAAACCAGTCTGTTGCTGAGTGTTGTGATCTGTTTCTGGCAATATTACTTTTCTTCCCACAGGGCTTCTCCAAATCTATTCAACCCATTAAGTCCAGATGCTTTGTATGGGACATGAGATTGTTGTTCACTGTTGCTGTATGTCCTTTTCTCTTACTCCTAAAGAGGCATCAGTTAAACCAGATGATGGAAAGGTTACCCTATCCCTCTCTCTTTATCCTGCCACCTTTCCTTTTCCCTGGTGCTTTAGTTCTGTAAAAGCATTCAGTTTTACTATTATTTTGCCTAGAGACTTTGTGGCAACACTATCTCAAGCTGTCTAGCAAGTTGCCAGCTTTTTCTTCCACTCACTTGCATGTATATGGCCCATAGTCCAAGAAACTCCCGCACCTGGGGATAGATGCACTGATCTGTCTTCTGATCACCTTTCCATGAGCTGCTATATTGCATCATACAGACTTAGGCCATTACTGTTCACTAAATTATTGAATCCAAACCTGCGCTACAGCCAAGTAGTATGCTTTCATTTCAAAAAATGCATTCAAGTTGTTCTTGGTTAAGACTATTTAAAAAAAAGCTGCAGAAACTCTTCCTTTTAATGTGTCACACTAACAACAAATCATCTCATCTAATCAATATAAAGCTTTTCTAAGTATTTGTGCAAAACCTGTTTGTTTTGGGTTGTTTTTTTTTAAGCTATCTTGCCATGTAATTGCTAGTCTATATTCCCTACTGGAAACAGGCTACTGATGTTGAACAATTTCCAGTTATATATGATTTTACCAGTGGAGTTTTGCCTGCTGCTGGATTTTCGCTGCTGTATTTCAGAAATCTAACACTGTACTGGTAATCTGAAGATGTATGAGCTCAAACACTCTAGCCACACAGGGTGGCTAGACAGTAAACAGGGTTTTGCTGCTTTGGGCAGGTGGTGCCTCTTTAGTGAAAATCTTCACTGAAAAAGCACACTACCCTTTAAAAGGGGGAGGGGGGGAAGTAACTTGGCTTATATTGGAATAAATTGACAGAGCACAGGTATTTCAGATTTTATTTGTTGTCCAGTTTGGTTGTGTCATGTCAGAACAAAGAAATACGAAGATGCACTTTTTCAGTTGACACTTTATCTTGTGAAGTTGCTATTTACAGTAACTTTAAAATTTCTCTGCAAAAAACAGCTAGGGCCTTAAATTTCTTTACAGCTGATAAATGGGTCTTCCACTTAATGTCAGCTGCAAGATTATTTTGCAAGCAGCAGCAATTCAAAATTAAATGTTTTGTGGTTTGTTTGTTTTTTTTTTTAAACTAATAGCTACTTATGACTCATTTCAGCAGCAGAAAAGTTCTTGGACACTGCTTCAGAAACTTGACCCTGCTCTGTATCATATAATATTTTAGGAGGGTTTATGGACACAAGATGCTTTCTGGGGAAAAAGGCATCTACGTTTTCCATAAAGCCTGGGCATCACAGCTCTGCCTTTTTAAGTTGCCTTAGAAGAGGCTTTGCAACTCTAACATCACCTACAGGTGAGCAGAAATGTGAAGTACTTGTAAAATACTTTTGAAAAACAGTTCCAGAAGGTAACTGTTGCAGAACAACTGTGGAAGGAAACTACTGAGGCTGGAAACAGGATGCTACCTTACTATGACTGATAATTGAATTAGAGAGGTGTTAGCAGGAAATACAAACTCAGGTAGAGAGGAACTAACTTTTAATGAATCAGAGTCCTTCATTTACCAGAAGAAACAAGATTTTTCCTAAGCTCTGGCTTAATTAATGAGAAGATGGATGAAGGGTTCCACTCCCTGGGACTAAATATATGCCCAGTGTGTTACAAAGCTCATACTGAAACAACTGATTCTGTTAGAGAATCAGTAACAGTGAAGAAATAACAGTGACAGAAGTTGGTTGGGCACCTAACAAACAGCGAGCTGCTCTTTATGCTTTGGAAAATCTTTAGCCAGCTGCTTTTTTTTTTTTGACAGAACTTTGATAGCAGGGGAAGCAGGGCAATATTTCAGTGTGTAAGTGTTATTATCAGTGAGGTCTAGACAGCTAAAAGGGAGATCAGCTTCATTCGGACGATTCTCAGCACCTGAGCAGCTGGATTCAACGTTCAACCTTTACCCCCGGCCCCTTTGTAGAGTTTGCTTTCTAAATGCCATTCCAGTCGTGCCCATATTCTGACAGAAAAAGATTTTATAACTAAAAAAAAAAATTACATACACGAGTATTGTTGTTTTGTTTTTTACCTGCCAGCTCTGGAGGGTCCCGTATGCTGTTCCGTCACAGAGGTTTACTCAGCGGCCCAGAGCTGACCCAGCCCCGCGGCGGCACCGGCAGATGCGGTGCTGCAAAGGGCCGCCGGGCTGCGGCCCCCAGGTAGGAAGGAAGGAGCGAGGGGGACCCGGAAGCGGGGAGCGTTGGCGCGGGGGGCGCCCTTTGCCAACCGCCTCCTCACGGCAACGGTCGCCACGGGGGAGGGGAGGGAAGGGCGGACCGCGACCACCGGCAGCCCCGGCCCCGCTGCCGCGCCGCGGCCGCTCCCCGGCCCGCCCCTCCCCCTCCTCCTCAGCCCGCCCTCCCGCTCACCAGGCTCCGCTCTGAGCGCGGGCAGCGAGACGGGGCCGTGAGGGAGCGCTGCCAGCCGGCGGGGAGGAGGAGCCGGGCCGTTCCTAACCGGCCGGGGAAGAGGAGGTTTAAACGAGCGCTAACGTAACGGCGGCGCGACACGCAGCATAAACGCGCCCGCTTCCTCTTTAAGAATTTCTGCCCGCCTATCGCCCCTTCGTGCTCCCCTTCCCACTCTTCTCATTGGTCGGCTCAGGTGCCGGTCTCCGGCAGTTCCTGTTTCGGCCACCTTAACTTGTTGACGGTTCGCGCGCCAGTCTCACCCTCTCTGGCCTTCGATTGGGCCGCCGCGCCAATGTTTGTGGTGGCGATTGGCCCGTACTGGCTCCGCCCCGCCCAGTTGTGGCGAGCAACTCCTTCTCCATTCCGACCTCGTTGATTGGCCTCGAGGGCTCAACCCGTGCGTTAAGATTGGCTGCTCTGGGCCGCGCGTGTGAGCAGCAGGGTGGGCTGCGCGGGGGGGGGGGGGGGGGAGGGATTGGAGTGGAGGCAGCGGCGGCGCGCTGACACGGGGTGTCCGCTCGGAGGATGGTCCCCGCGGTGGGGCTGCCGCTGCTGAGCCCACCCAGTGCCCCTGTGAGTGCCGGGCGCTGCCGCGGGGGTGGGCTCTCTGCCCGCGCTCAGAGCGGAGCCTGGTGAGCGGGAGGGGGGGTCTGAGGAGGAGGAGGAGGGGCGGGCCGGGTAGCGGCCGCGGCGCGGCAGCGGGGCCGGGGCTGAGGGGGCGCGGGCCGGGGCTGCCGGTGGTCGCAGTCCGCCCTTCCCTCCCCTCCCCCGTGGCGACCGTTGCCGTGAGGAGGCGGTTGGCAAAGGGCGGCCCCCGCGCGCGCAGTGCTTCGGCCCCGTCGCCGTGGCGACGGCGGGGCCGCGAGCCCTCCTTCTGCCCCGGGGGCCGCCTCGGGCCTCCTCGCCCGCCGGTCGGGGCGCCACCGGGGGACAGGGCGGGGCGCCGGGCCGAGCCGGGGGCCGCTCCCCGCCTTTCTCGCCCCGGGACGCCGGTGGCGGCACCGCTGTGGGGGTGGCAGGTACCCCTTTGTCTGCCTGCGGTGCTCGGTGTGCCCAGGTGCACCCGGCCCGGCCTGCCCGCGGAGGCCTCGGGCAGGGCTGGGGTAGAGGCTGTTGGAGCCGGGGCAGGCAGGGTACGGGCGACTCTTGGCGGTGCGGCCGCTTGCTGCCCCTCGGGTGCTCCTGCAGGCACCGCGAGAGTGCGGGGAGTTTTGTAGCGAGAAAGGTGTGAGGGTTGGCCACCTCTCTGTCCCGCGTGGGTAATGTCTTGGAGTGCTGGTTCATGTAGTCGGGGAAAAGGTGACAATGACGGCACCTAGGGTTTGGAGAGCGGGGAGTTTTTATTATTTTGAAATCTTGATGATCTGAGACAGCTGCCCGTAAATCGCGGTTCAGAAGAGAGAGCGAAACATGGGCACTGTTTCTCAACTGTAATGTCTTTTCGTCGTAGTCCAGGATAAAGAATGTGCAGTGCATCACCTCTGTGCGCTCTTGTGCGACATCTCGACCTGGAAGTTAATCAGCTTCAGAGTACAGTGTAAAGGTCCAGCTTTTTCCTATGGTCCCTGGAAACTAACTTTTCTTGTTGGGTGTGTTTTCAGCTTGGCTCTGTTTCCTAAGGAAAAAACGCTTATGGACACGCTATGTCTATTCCTTCTCCACCTAGTAATTTTAGCTCTCTGGCCAATTTCAATCAAATTTGCCAGCAACAGAGGTCTTAAAGAGATTGAAGTCCTTATTTTAATGGAAATCAGTATCTGACAAATGGCAGAAGATCACAATTATTGCTCACACTAAGGGCAGGGCACGTAGAATCCAGCTTCTTGTGACAGACAGCACAGGTGAACCGAGTCCATCGACACACACATGGCTGAGTACAGCTGTAGTACACAATGCCATTTGTCCAGGAAAGTTTGTACAGAAATGGTGGAAGTCAGGAGAAGAAGGGAATAGTGATCTGTTGAGTCACTGGCCATAAGTACATGACAAATCACACATCTTTATTTTTACTTTTCACATAATAGCGTGGCCTTCTATTAGACTCCACCGAGACACATGATTATTAAATATTTTAAGCAAAGATAACTTAATGGTTGTACAGTTAAGCATTCAGAAGTCAGGTAATGTAATAGCCTGATTTGGAAGCACAATTTTAACTTTGCTTTTTCATATAAAATGCATTGGGACAATCTTAATTATGTGATTATGTTACATAGCACTTTAACAAACTGCAGGGTATTCTTTGTCACTCATCAGTTGTGTGCAGTAATCGGACAAATAGTAAGGAACAAAATTCCTATGGGGATATGGTTGTTATTTTAAGGTTTTAGAATTTTTAGTTTTTGCTTTCAATTAGTGCCATGGTAATGATCCATAGGTACATTTTGGTGTGAAATAGATTTGACAACTGAAAATACACTTGTCATTGAATGGGAAATAAGCTTAGAAAATGCTCATGTGAGCATGATTTTAAGGTGCATGTATTCAAAGTAACATATCAGGTGTGTGAAGCAGTATGAGAACAGTTGCAAACTTTGAAGTATTGGGCTTTTACTTATTCCTTTAGAGATTTGCTTATTCCCTTAGGTTATAGATACATGTGAAGATTTTAACAGAGTAGGTGAAAAATGGTGGTGGATCCTGGAGGAGTCTGACAGCTGCAAAGAGATAATTAGGATATCAGTGCTTGATAGTGGCTTTGCTGCTTTGTTTCCTGGTTTTCCAAGTGGTGTTCCCAAGAGCTGACCAGGGACAGGCTGAAGTGACTATCTGTAAAGTGGCACTATGATGTGTGCCTGGCACGTACCTGTCATGCACATCTTGGAGTCTATGTTTGTAGCTGAAGTTTAGTCGTAGTCTGAAATTCCAAGGACATCCTATGAACAAGAAGGCAAAAACTCAGTGAACGTGTTCTGCTGACACCACTGTCCGAGCTACTCCAGCTGCTTTTCACCTTGTCTCTTCTTGGGTGAATGTAGAGGATGCTTCCGAGTTTTTTAAAGAGAGGAATTAAAGAGCTACTTTTTGTGGGTTGTGTTTTTGTTGGTATTTCCTGCCCCCCCCCACCCCTGTATGTTGAAATCGTAAGAACACCCCCAGCTTCCAGGTGTTGAACTATAACAAATTAGACAGCAAATGAATTTGGAATAGTGCTCTATTCAAGTATCCTTTTAATTTGCAAAGTGCTGTGGCATAAGGTGTGTGACATTGTAACCAATCATATCCAGCTTGGATGTGAATTAATGCAGCGTATGGGTTGAAGGTTGGATACTGTACAGTGTAGAAGAAAGAAATAAGTACATAGGGAAGTCAAGGGCTGGGACATGCCAGATGTGACAAGAACCATGCTGTTGTTTAATTTTTGTACTGTAGTGCTTGTGTTTTTGTAAGGATCCAAGATGGTCTTAAAAATAACTTTGTAAATGACACGTGACCGGGGGGAGGTATAAGTACTGTACCATTTGATATGAAGGGATTCTCAGTGAATTATAGTTGTTTGCATCTTAAGAACTTGTAAAAAAAAATCATGAAGTCTATGCCACTTTGAAGGATAGTGAGTAAGTATCACAGCACAGTGTTTCAGCTAAGACAGTTTTCAATTAAATAACAGTATTGAGCATTGTACCTGATTATCAAAACGCCAGTGGAGATGTGTGCCTAGCTGTGTGTACAAACCAGCTGTTTAAATGAAAATGGATATGTAAAATGTGTGTGTGCATAGCATCTGACATCTCTAATGTTCCTAATCATTTCATAATGGGTCTACGTATAATTTTCAGGCTTCTCAAGAAGCGTTATACTTGTCTCCAGCCTGAAGGACTGCTCGCCCATAGTATTGCTGGTCACTTTATAACTTAGATTCCTGTGCTAAATTCTTCATTTCAGTCATGTTTGTGACTCTCTCATTCAAGTTACATCCCTCAGGAACATGTTTTCCTATTCTGAAGGGTATCAGTTGTGTGAGTTGTGTGTGTTTTCTGGAAAGTCAAGTGAAAACATCTCAGATTGAATGGCTGAGCAGCAGGACTTCCTTTGTTTCAGTTTTCAGTAAAACATGCAAAGGTCACAACTCCCTGATTAAGAAACATCATGCAGTGCCCAGTTTATATAATGCTAACCTAACTTGCTGGTTAAAATACAATTCCAGCTTTTATATGTGCGTATCATGTGTTCAAAGTGTACTTTGCTTTGACCTTACAAGTGTAGCACTGTTGTCATGCTCCGAGTAAGCACGAAAGTGATTCTGCTGTGTGCACAGGGTTGACAAATTGTGTGTAAACTAAGTTTGTTTCCTGTATGAAAAGCTATGGAATTAGTCTTTTAAAGTGAATGAGTTACTTTTGCAACCATGACATATGATAGCAATCTTTTACATCAGCCACGCTCTGTGCCATTGTGATTCGGATAAGAAGAAAGTAGCAGAATGTTAAAAATGCTTCATGCTTCCTGATAACAAGTGCCTTTCTCACCCAGTTACCTAAACTTCTCTCAGGTTAATTGACAGAGATGAAGACCATGAAATGAGATCAGTGCAGTCTAAAAGCACATCTCAGTCATGCTGGTACTCTGAGATCTTTGTGGTCCATCTCTAGTGAACCTGGAGTGCTCCGAGTGTGGATCTATTAACTTTTAGGTCTAAATGCAGGTTTCTCAGATCTTGTGATGTGAAAGTCATTGGTGTGGTGGGCAGTGCCATGAGAAGATTATTGAAAACATTGTTCTTTAGGCTGCTGACACTATTAAAAGCAGTGTAAAGGTATTAGGGGAAGAGGAGAGCTTCACTTTAAAAAAGTTTTGTTTCTTCTTCAAGTAACTGAAGTTTAAAGTGAAAATAACTTTGTCCTTTTGGGTCATCTGCCTGCATCTGAAGTCTTTAATGAGTGTTTAGCTTATGGAACACTTAATTCATGCCAGCCTTCAACCTTTGAAGTTGGACTCTACTTTGCTTTTATGCATCAGTGAAGTTGTTCACTAGAAATTGAACATAAATCTTGTATGGGCTGGAATTTGCCTTTTGCTCTGTACAACAGCTCTTCTTACTCATTTACTATAATAATAAAATGGTGCTAGCGCAACACCTAGCAACTCCAAATCAGCAACAAGATAAGGAACACCATTTAACTTTTTCACTACTGGAGGTTCCATAATGTTCAGAGGTTCTGTTTAAATATTGTGTGCCTATAGTTTAAATGCTTGATGTAAGTCTCTCACTTCTTGTAAATTCTGAGACTTCCTGTGTAATTGCAGAAGTTTAACTGGTTTTGGCATCATCTTGGGTCATAGTTCCACAAACATTAATTAAGCCATCACAGCCACTGTGATAAGCACCCTTGCACCAACATAAGCAGGTTCAGTGTGCTTGTTTGGGAGTGGAGGGTGTCTTTGCGATCCTTTTGCAGAGTAAATTTTAAATTGAAGTAATGTTCTTGTCTGGCTTCCTGTATGAGTGCCAGTGAAGCGGGGGAGAGGCTACATCTCAGCATTATTTTGGAGCAGGTAGGACAGTAGGGAAGGGTAGCCATCTTACAGATTTTTCTACTATTGCTATGAGGGCCATTTGTTAACTAAGGAAAGTTAGGTAGCTATTTAGCATATGTTGCAGTGTAACTCATTGACTCTGTTAGCATTCAGATTCTGATAAAATTATTAATACAAACAAAAATTTTATTTTGCAGTGCATCGGGTTTCAACTGTCGGTTGCCTTTCAGAACTCTGTGTAACTTACACTTCTGCATAAGGAGAGTTAGGTTGAAAACACGTTGAATGGCCAGGCCCAGAGGGTGGTGATCAATGGCGCAAAGTCTAATTAGAGGCTAGTAACTAGAAGTGTACCCCAGGGGTCAATTCTGGGTCCAGTCCTGTTTAACATCTTCATTAATGATCGGGATGATGGGACAGAGTGGGCCCTCAGCAAGTTTGCTGACAACAACAAACTGGGAGGAGCAGCTGATATGTGAGAGGGTCGTGCTGCCATCCAGAGGGACCTCAACAGGCTGGAGAAATGGGCTGACAGGAACCTCATGATGTTCAACAAGGGCAAGGGCAAAGTCCTCCACCTGGGGAAGAACAGCTTAATGCACCGATATATGCTGGGGGCCACCCAGCTGAAAAGCAGCTTGGCAGAAAAGGACCTGAAGGTCCTGGTGGACACCAAGTTGAACATGAACCAACAATGTGCCCTTTTGGCAAAGGTGGTGAATGGTGTCCTGGCCTGCACTAGACAAAGTATTGCCAGCAGGTCAAGGGAGATGATCCTTCTACTGTATTCAGCACTGGTGATGCCACACCTGGAGTCCTGTGGCCTGTTCTGGGTTCTCCAGTACAAGTGAGACATGGATGTACTGTAGAGAGTCCAGTGAAGAGCCACAAAGATGATTAAGGTACTAGAGCATCTCTCATCTTAGGAGAGGCTGAGAGAGCTTGGACTGTTCAGCTGGAGAAGAGACGGTTCAGGGGGATTTTGTCCATATGTATAAACACCTGAAGAGAGGGTGCAAATTGGACAGAGCCAGGCCCTTTTCAGTGATGCCCAGTGATGGGACCAGAGGCAATGGGCACAAACTGGAATGAAGGAGGCTCCATCTGAACATCAAGAAATACTTTCTTACTCTGAGGGTGACCGAGCACTGGAGCAGGTTGCTCAGGGAGGTTGTGGAGTCTCCATCCTTAGAAGACACTCAGAAGCCATCTGGATGTGGTCTTGGGCAGCTGGCTCTAGGTGGCCCTGCTTGAGCAGAGGAAGGTTGGACCAGATGACCTCCAGAGGTCTCTTCCAGCCTCAACCGTTCTGTGATTCTGTAATACCCTAACCTACTTCAGAATCTAAGAAACTCCAAAAAGTGCATAAAACTAAAAAAGTCAATATTTATAGTGCTATAGTCACATCTTGCCTACACGACCATTGGCCTGTCATTGCTGGTTTTAGTTACAACTGCAGCAGTTACCATTTGTATCTAAACTATTAAAAAATTGTCGTAGTTTCTATTTGGTACAGTGTTCACCTGTATTCAGTCAGCATGCATGTGCTCTCTACCTCCGAGTTGCAATTTTCTTGCTCTGCAATATTAGCTGGGGGCTGCAGCTCTATCGTTGAGTTTCTAGCTAGTGGCGCACCTAACACTTGCATACCCTTTGTTCTCCTTTGTTCTGTCTTGCTGTCTCCATGACCCAAGTTCAAAACATCTTCTGTTGGAGGCAGTGTCAGGAACTTAGCTGGTGTCTGTGTTCATTAAAATTAAAGTAGGGGAGATTTGAGGGTTTCTTGGGTTTGTTTTTGCTTAAGTCTGTGACCAAAAGTGATGCACAGTCTCAACAGCTGATGATTTGGATTATTAAGTATTGCCTATCTGAAGCATGTGGTTGAGGTCATGTTTTACATTTGCTGTGGCTGGCAAGTTTTAGAGAGTCCTACCTGTCAATTGTCTCAAGAGGCTTTACAGTCCATCTTACTTTCTCTGTGGTTTTTCTGGTTTATTCCGGGCAGGGATGGGAAGACTCTGTGTTTCTTACCTTGGAAAAATTAATGTGTTCGAGCTATCCCTTACTAAGGAACACAATGGAGATCTCCCACTCCTAGTTTCACTTTAGAGTATTTTTGTCAAGTCACTCTCAGGTGGCAATAGGGAGGTGATTTCAGACAGTGACAGAAAAAGAAGATGGACCTAAGGCATTTTAATTTTATAGAATTATTTTCTAATGAAGTAAAACTTGAGGGATCACGGCATCAGTCTGTCCCTTCCTTTTACCCATTCCTTTCAGACCTCTGCAAAGTAGTAACTTGGAAATCTGGTTGTAGTTCCTGCTCCGTTGTCAGTGCTGAATTTTTACAGTAGTCTTATTTGTTTTTTCTAGTGCTTTCAGAACTACTTATTTGCCCCTAGATAGCTCATGTACAGTAAGTCTCCTAAGCTGAATAACTAGTTCCTAAAGTGGTGGAATTAATGAATCTAGGTTTCCTATGGATTTGCACCTAGTGGTTCCATTTTCTGCTGTCTAGCATACATTGATCTTGCTTTTAAATTTCCTGTTTGAAAGTGGTTGTTAAGAAAGCGTACCTGCTTTCCAGGGTCGCCTGGGCTGAGATATCTTTAGTTAAATCTAGTTGAAATAGTTTGCAGCTTTATCCCTGCCAGTATTATTTAGTTTAAATCTGTCAAATGTCCAGATCACAAGATGAGTCCTTTGTTCCTGGAACTGAAGCAATTGCCCAGTGGACCCACTTTATATAGAAAAAACTTTGAGGAGTAAAGGTCTGAAATACCATTGAGGCTGTGAAGGAGAATGAGCCCTATTCTGTTCACTAAATCCTATGAGCCCTATTCTGTTCACTGAAGCCTTTTGTGAGGAGCCTGGAATGAAATGTACATTGCAAAGTTGTGGGGTTTTCGTTTGGTTTTGTTGGGTTTGGGGGCAGAGTGTGTGTGGGTTTGGTTTTTAAAGCTGATTACCGCTGGTAATAGTGAAAGCACCACTTCTGGAATAATGTGCTGGCTTTTATGAGTAGTATGCGGTCTGCACAGGTGCTTTGGAAGTGCTTTCATACAGTTGCCAGTTTCACTGTTCTGAAGGTTGAAGGGAAGTTTCATTAACTATTTCTTGTAAAGTCGATGTACTTAGAAATTACATGTCTTAACAGTGGAATTGGAGAGTAAGTTTGATCAGCTTATATATTAAAACTGAAATACTGTCTTACGGTACCTTCTACCTTGGCCACTTTTACCTTTAGCCCCATTAAGATTCATAGGGAAATCCTTTACTCTGGAAGGTCAGTGTTTGTAACCAAATCTCAGGATGGATCTCTTCTGCATGTTGTAAAGGAGCTTTGTAGTGAAGACCCATACAATATTGCTTCCTCTATCATGAACCCTTGGCAAGTTCATAGTTTCTGTCAGATTTCTCAAACCCTGAGCCTATAGATATTCAAGAACTAGACTTTGTAATCCTTTGTACTTAATGACTTACATCTGAAAAGATTAATTAAAAAATAGACACACAAACTCTCTGGATGCCCTGCATATCTCAGTTCTAGGATATTTTGCACTACTTGTTATTTAGGGTCCTTGAGAGCAGCAAGTTGGTTTAGCATGTGTCTGTGTGTCTGGCATAGCTATCAGAGAATCACTTGATACCTCCTCAAGACCTTACACAGTTTTATAAACAGACTACGTGAGGATCATTTGTAGATGCAGAACAAAGAAGAGCTCAGGTTAAAACAAAAAAATGAGGCAGAGAATAGTATTCTGGCTATATCAATGTGGCCAAAATGAAAGTTTTTATGTTTTGATTTTAAATTGATGGTCAAGCCCTATGGTAAAGTACTGCTCTTTAAATATCTCATTTGGAGGTAAGATCACATAGGAAAGCAGAATTAGACTGGCTCTTGCAGAAGCTGTAGCATCTACATTTGTCCAGCTGGTTTTTGGGGTTTCAAATACACCTTTCATATGTGGGTGTCTTCCTCACCCACATATTTGTTATGTGAAGAAATTATTTGTTCTTTAGGCAACGTGCTGCCAGCAGGGTTTGGCTCACCAACAGATGCTCTTGCACCAGAGTGGGAGCACGCTCAGCCTCAGCCACGCTACAGGCAATCTTTGTCATCTAGTACAGGTAACTTAACCCACATAGCCATGATGACCTGTTATAGGAGGAAGTTGTCTGCAACCCACTTTGTATCCACTTAGCCTTCACCATCAGAAGAGACTTTTTGAGTCCTTTGTCAAGTGTAGCATAATTAGATACCCATATTCTATTTTAAACTAATTTGCTATTTTGAAGTGTGCTGTGGATTTGTGGGCACTGAAAACCAGGGAGATGAGCACTGTCTTGCAACTTGGAGACATTCCTCATACTTTCTCACTTCCTTCATGAAATTGGTATGTGGTAACTTGCGAATCTTAACAAAATATGTAAAGAACAGGGGAATCATGAGGAATTCCCTGGTCATTGCTTTCTGATACCCTAAAGAAAAGAGTGATGTTACCCTTATTTTGATCTAAAGTAGCTGAGGACACTCTTTAGGGTGACAGCTCTGGTCTTTGCAGTTCTCGCTTGTACGCTAATTGTGGAATTACAGCTCTTTACCTCCCAAATGCCTGCTTCCCTATAACAATTCATCCAGACCACAGGAGGTAGTTCGCATAGGCATCTTCCTTTACTAGCACTGTGTGCCACTTCAGTCTGTTTGTAGTACCAAGATCCTCCACGCAATGTGTGAGGGTGGCAGCAGCTCACGTCTGGATGCAGAATGTCCAGAGATACCTCTCCTTAAATACGGTTCAGAACATCATCAGCAAGTAAGAGACTTGGCTCAGTCGACATGATCTCTCTCTCTCTCTCTCTCTCTCTGCCCCTCCTCTAAGGTTTAAAAATAAATGAGGCCATACTAACCTAGGAAGACTTGAGGGGCAACAACAGTAGAGCAAGAAAAATAAACATAAGAGGTGGATTTTTAGGTGATCGATAGGGCATTTTCTTTTTTTTTCCCTGAAGTTTCTTAAGCAGATCTGGTCATGATTTCTCAGAATGATTCTAGAACTATGCTGTCCTGAAACTGCATGTTAGTAAATGGTCATGAGCAGTTATGTCTTTAATAGTATGAAAACTCTAAATGAGAACAAAAATTAATATAGGTATGAGGGAATATCACTTGAGTGATAACCCTGCTTTTTCCTCCAATGTTGTTATTAAAGAAAAAGAGTAAGTTTTCTTTCTAGTTCTCTTGCATGTTCTTATATAATAGCCTTACTGAAACTTTATTGCTTTAAGTCAGCAGGAGGAAAAATACCAATGTATCTGTGTTGAGATAGTACAAACAACAGAGGTAAAGAAAAAAAAATTCTAAAAGCAGTGAAGTTGTTTTCATCTGTTGGTATTTGCAGACATCTAAAAAAAAAAAGTGGATTGTGTAACAAGTTTTAGCATATTGGTATTGGTTTTCTTAACTTTTGCAGAAGCTGTGGGAACAGTCTGGTTGCCCTAGGAAGCTGTCAGCTGGCTTGCATCAGGAATGTGTATTCTGTGAAAAGTCGAGATAGCTCTCTCCTGCCCTTTAATCCCTTGTACATCTTCCTTGGCAAAAGATGGTGCATATTGTGACCAGTTCAATGCCAGCTGGTCAGCCAGCGCATACTTGCAATGGAGCTGGTCACAGACCTGAGCAGTATCCAGCTGCTTAACCTGCAGTGTCAGCACTGACCTCACTCCTCCTCTGCTCAGTCTCAGGTTTTTGTAAACATCTGGGAACTTCGTATCTTTGAGAGGTTTAATTTAGGTCTGTCAATTGGCCCAGCTGTTGTGGATGAAGAGACACGGTGCACTAACAAGAAAACCTTCGTTTCTTTAGAAACCAGACTGAAAGATATCAAAGGGATTTTTACTTTTACCAGGAAAAGCAGTCCTTTTCAATTTCCTGTACAGTAGTCTTAACAGGTTACTTTTATAAGCAAGAGCAGTTGGTATACGTAGGTAACAATCACAAAGGTAAGCTTTTGAGTTTAATTTCCTGCAATCATTTTGTTAGGTAAATGTGAAATTAGAATAGAAGTGTTTCAAGGGGGAATAAAGAAAAGGCAGTAAATCATGTCAGTTTATCTCAAGGGCACTTTGCTTGTGATTAAAAGCTTGGATTGAGTCCCTGGTTGAAGCTAGCCTTGTAGTAAAAAAAAAAAAAAAAAGTGTGAAGTTGGGAAAAGAGAGCTCCAGTAGTCACTCAAATCAATGAAGGGGATGCTGTCTTGCAGGAAAAAATTAGCATTTGAGTAATTATCTATGCCCTGGAATTGATCTTAGCTGTAAATCGTGGCTAACTACATGAGGTATACAAAACTAGTAACAACTGTGAGATTGTAGCAATGTAACAGTGTAAGCTTGCCGAAGTATTTTAAGAGGAAGAAGGATTTGGACTGCTGATAGTTTTACAGAATATACATAGCTGCATATTAAAAATCATTTTGCATCATATAGAAGAATGGAGTAGCTTTCTTAATTTGAGGAAGATTGGTTTGTACAGCCAAAGATAACAGATTGGAAGAATTATTTTCTTATAAAATGAATATTAAGGTTGGAAACACTTCCTAAAAAAAGCTAACTTTTTCTTAAAAAGCTAAATTTGCTGAGTGCATATGTTTTGCAGAAAAGGTTTCATAAAATAAGTTGCCAAAAAACACAATTTGTTTTTGAGATTTCTACCCTACTTTTTCAGAACTGTAGAGGAGATTATATTACATTAAACTTAAATCTCCAGAACACAAAATATCTTTTCATTTCTGGGGATGACATTGCATTTAATTTAAAATTGATGTTTCAGGTTGATATTGTAAGAGCTGTAAACTATATAAAGCTCAAGGGAACCTTGAGCTAAATAACTATAAATGTTGAATTGCTTCTCTTTCATCTAGCTAAAGAATTTGGAATTTGCTGCATTCTCTCTGCAGAAGGCTTTCAGCTGGGTCAAGTGAGCGTATTTCGTGAGTGAACTTAGAATACATTTGCCCCTGAGCTTATAAAGCAAATACATGTCTTCTGCTTTAGAGAGTCAGTGAAGGAATCTCTCTCTGAAGAAGTGTTACTTCAAATAAAGAGAAATTACTTAAAGTAAAGAGAAGCTCATTGTCAAAGCTCTGGTGATACAACAGCTACGAGGAAGAAATGGAGACAGTCAGTCTGCAGAAGTCTCCACCTAGGCAGCTTTTTTTTTTTTTTTTTAATTCGCAGAGCCCATATTTTCAGCACCTCTTAGGAATTCCACCTCCTTGGTGTTGCCAGCTCTAACTGTTTTGAGGTGCATCAAGTAAAATTCAAAGGTTTTTGTCCTTACAGAATAAGAATAGGAAAAAAACATTCAGTTCACTGTGTTTCTTGTGGTACAATCTAGCAATAGAAACCTCAGCATTGTATACAAGTAATGCTTAATAAACTTAACCACCTATTTTTAGGTAGAAAATCAGAAATTGAAATAAACTGGTTAATTAGATAATGTGTACAGCCTTGTTTTTTCTTATCGCTCCCACAAAACTGCTTTGAAACACTTGGGGAAACATTGATTGAATTGTGTGAATATTGATAAACTTCTGACCTAAAGAAATTCCACAATAAAGCGAAGTTAGAATAATATTCGTTGCATTCCTATGCCTTGTCTTCTGAGGAAGAAGAAATAAGGCAATTGGAAAACTGTGTAGATAGTGACTTTGGGAGATAGGGATGCTGCTATTAGGAATAAGAATTTTGGTGTTAAGGGGACATGGACCCTGGGCAGAAGAAGCAGCAGCTTGAATATAGGAGTACGGAGAGCCTGTGTTGGGAGGGAGAAGTGGGTGCTCTGACTTGGGGCAGGGGGAAGATGAGGTTGTGGATGTGATCTGGACTGGGAGAAGCAGGTGGAGACAGAACAGCTTTTTCTGTTCTGGGGGAGGGTATTTGTGGGTGAGTGCTCTTTTACACCCTTTACCTTCACACAGTTATGCTTTATCTGTAGCCTTGCATGGTAGCTGGCTGTCTGAATTCACATTATTGCTTTCTACATTCCATATACTGTAATGCAGAAATAGTCCTTTGGTTCTGAAGTTGTATAAATTTGCAATATTAAAAAAAATACTGTTGCTTGGTGAATACATTAGTCTCTTAAAAATGTGAAGTTCACCAAAACTGAGACCTCTTTCATCTTTTTGCTCTGATATTCAGCATATTTGCCATGGTCTAGTGATGCCTAATAACAGTTACATCAACTCTGTCCTTACAGATGGTGCCCAAAAGTGAAGAAACAGGGTACGTGGCTGCCACACGATGCAATCCAGCATCTTCCTTTTTCTAAGCATAATGTTTGTGAGCTTTGCTGTACCAGAACTATCTCCACATACTCTGTGCTCCCATCCTTACCCCACTACACGGAGACAGTACTGCATACACTAAATTAAATGACCCCTTTGCCCCATTGAATAGCTATTTTACCTGATACACAAGGTATTGTCTTAATGATGGATATATGAGAGTGTAGCATTGCTGGCTAGCTACTCTGCTTCTCGTGTCTTTGCTGGTATAGCCTTAATGGATATAGATTCTGCTGGGCTGCTTTGACGCAACTGAAAAAATCCCACTGGAGCGAGATGTGCTGACCTCAATCTTTTGATGTATGTGTGAACATCTCACCAGTTGCCAGTAGTGTAAAGATGCCTGGGCTCTAACCAGATTTACCTTTTTTTTTTTTTTTTTTTAATAATCAGAATTGCACACCTGCTAAACTCTCCCAGCTAACCCTTCATCATTCAGTCCAGCCACACTGAATATAATGAATGCAGCTAGAGTAAGTGAGTAAGTACTATTGACCATCACCAGCTATGCACAGGAGGGATATAAGTTATAGCTGCCTTGGGTGGGAAACTGGCTTTCCTGGCTTTCAGAGTTGTGAATTTTCACGAACTTGGAGGATCTGAGATACCAACTGGATGAGTCTTACTATGTATAAACAAAAATAAAATTGTTAGTGAATTAAGCTAAATGGATTTAAAGGAGAAGAAATCTGTTTTTAAGATGAAGTATTACAATTATAAGACAGTGAATATAAGTGACAAAGTTGCACCACTGCTTTCTCCCACGGTAGAAGATTCTGTTAACTCTGGCAAGTTTTTTCATAATTAATGCAGAGCGTGGTCAGTGAGAAGGGAGAAAGCAAAGCTTGACAAGAAATATAAATAAAGTGATGCGCTCCCATTGATGGGCTAGGGAAGTCTGTGGTGATTGTGTATCAGGTAGGCTGTATGTAACACCCAGTGGAGCGATGTAATGCTGTAACTCGTCTCGGAGAGAATTGTGTCTAATTTTGTGATGGTGTGAACACTGTTGTGCAGGTGGAGGAGCTGAATTAGGTTCCTGAAAACTTCAGGCACTTTGAGTTCCCCGGGTTGGATCTATTCACAGAATATCACCCATTTGCTTTACTTCATGGTCTGCCAACATTTCCCATGTCATCACAGGAATTTAAAGAAGGGGTAGGGTGGTTAAACAGCATCAACTCTAATGTTTCTCTTCAGTTAATCTTTACTGAACAAGAGCGCTACATTCGATTAACCTTTTTAAGACTGGAGAACAGCATCTGAGTTCTGTTCTGGCACAATAAAGATTATTTCTGTTAACTTTACACACACACAGAGGTGCATGCACAAAGCCCTATCTGAAATGTTTGCTTCAGTGCTTTGGGAGCTCCATAGATGTATAGATGGCTGGCTTTCTCATTCGTAAGGTTGGCTTTTTCTCTTGTTTTTGATGTCAGTACCAGTAATGGTAGTCTCTGTTTACATTAAGAACTGCTTGGTGTTGAAAGTTATATTAAAAACCACCCCCACTTCCTTACAGTACAAACAAACAAAAAAACACCCTAAAGATACGAAGCCTGTTAAAAGAAGCTAATGAGCTTTCCAGGAGGAGCCAGGGAGAGGTGAAGCCACGAGGAGTCTGAGGGCCCATGGGAAGAGTTGCAATAACAGGTTGGTGGGGGAGAGAATGAGCAGAGCATGAAACTAGATACAGACCTCAGCCCTATCAAAAACCAGATTTTTTTTTTCGTGTTGTCATCTACAGTATACTTCATGTTACTTGCTCTCTAAAATTCATTCCCTGGTAGATACATGTTTGACTATCATTGACTTAATCTCATCTTTTGTTTATTTTTTTATAATGTTTTTGTTTGTCTAAATACAGGCTACTGATGTGTTCAAGAAGAGGACAAGTTAGGTGCAATTCATTAGGCCCTTATGTATAACTTTATTTCTATAACTTTATTTTTAACTGAATTTTATATGTCTGAGAACATAGGGCAGCATTTTTGGCCATTTTAAGCTGTATGTTAATTCAATAACAAGCAAGTTTTGTAATTTGCTACCTTAATAGAACTCTAAATTTGTCTTTAACAAAATGTCCTCATTGTAGCTTGTATTTTGCTTAGTATTCCCACTTTATTTGGAACTGGAAATTGAATGCATATTCAGTTAGGAAGAGCTGTACCTCCTCCCATTGAAAAAACAATCATACACTCTCATTTTCATAGAATTTTCCTTCTTGCTTCCTTAAAGTAGTTGGAATTATAATTGTTTTTATAGTTAAAGTAATTGAGGAAATGGAAACCAGTTCATCATAGACAGCAGGGGTTCGCATAGCACCCTGCTAGGTAATGTACTTCATTCTTAATGCTCACGTGATCAGCTGCTCTAGATCAAGGTGATGAACTTCTGCATACATTGTAGTATGGCCCTGTCCTTGTGATCAAAGGCAAAACAACGTAACAAATGTTATGTGCTAAGATTCAGAAGAGTGCAGGAGTTGTTAATTCCTTCCACAATTTTCTTCAGGCTCTCTTCTCCGAAACCATGCCAGAGATGACAGAGAATGAGACACCTACTAAGAAGCAACATCGGTGAGTTTCTGTGGGAAAAGGACTGGTTTTTAGTTCTGTAGTCTGTGGTCACATCGCAGTTATGAAGTTTCTAGCTGAAAGTTTGGCAATAAGGGTGTTGACAAGAAGTTCTGAGGGATGACTGGGGTTGATCCAAAAGCTTATGAACTGTGGCTGCAAAACTCCCTTTCTTTATTCTCCTATCTATGCTGAATTATTTGTCAGAGACATGTCTACCCAGGCCATCTAGGCAACGGAGATTCTTTGATTATTAGACTGACTACTCAGATATGTATAAAACTGTGTCACCACTTCGGCTAGAGTGCAGCCTGTATTATTGTGGAGACTCCTTGTAGATATTGGGGGGTCACTATGCTCATTTTGACAGAGGAATTTAAATTTCTTCCTCAGCTCCGAATGGAATCTGGATCTTACATCCTGAATCTCTGCTGGAAGTCAAAATACATCCTGAGGTTGAACAGCAACTCTATGGCCCAAGTTCGTAACAAAGTGACTTGGAGCTCATTAGGAGTTTTCCAGGTTTTCATTCCTTTGTACTAGCATGTTGGTCTAATGGCTGATTGGTAGGGGAATCCTTCAGTCCCTAGTTAAGTACAGCATCCATCTTATGCTAGCTGGCTGTGTAGGACATGATTCATGATAAGAAAAGCTCAGAGAGAACCTTGATTTGTCCTACAGAATTTTTTTCAGTCTGCATGGATTTTGTGACTCTCTTACCCCACTAATAGAGTATTTTGCATTCTGTATTGGTAGCGGGAGTCAAAGAGCAGCTGGGTCTCTCCAGCTTTTATATTCTTGCGCATATTTAGAATATATGACCAATTCTGACTGGCAGATGATTGTTTTGGATATAAGTGGGAGAACTGTCATTTACTGTACAATAAGAAAATATTTTAAATGATAGTTTACATGCATTCCTGTCCTGGTGACACCAATTTTCAGTGATCAGAAGATTCATCACTTCTTGAATAGTTGTAGAACAGATGTGCAGCCTTCCCTTGGCATTTATTTCACTTGAAGATGTTCATCTTTAGGCATTATTTCTTAGCAAATGTCTCCAGGTCTGACCATCTGTAATAACATTACTGTCTTGTAATCATTGTCCAAGTTACTCTAGATGCACACTGCTTTTGGTGAGTCACCAGAAATAAACGTGTATCAACTCAAAGCATAAAGCATACATGCCCCATCGTAATCACACGTCATCCACAAGTACCTTGCATTCTCACTTCAGATTCCTTGTTCTATCTGGACTGTGCTGTAACAGTGGAAAAGGAGAGCAGAAGATGCTTCTCTGCTTTTTGCATACTCTAGCCAAACATCTAGACAGATGTCTGCTAGACAGAAACCTTTTGAAAGACTTTTTTTTTTTTTTTCTGGAATATTTCTTTTTCCAGAAAACACTTGCTTTGCTTTACTATACTTCCTGAAATTACTTGGCTTACTGCATGTATACAGTATATCTGATTTTTATATGTAGATTATACATTTGGGATTTATTGACTTTCAGCAAAGCAATTCGAGTCATTGCACAATGATTCTGACCTGGTTGCCATCAGTCCAGAAATCCCAGGTGCACATCTGAAAACAAAGACAACCCTCACATGCCCAAATTATACGGAGGCAGAATTTTTAGGCAGTAAAGAACAACAACTCTAGAGGAATGGTAATACTGGTTTCTCATACAAAGGAAGCATGTTTGATTCCAGAAGATATGATGCTTGAAGGTAACATGTCTGGAAAAATCAATTTGCGTGGTAGCATTTACTCTTGTTTCATTGATACAGTGAATGTAAAAGCAACATTTCAAACGAATAATGAACTATGCTGTTGTTCAGAAATTCTTTTATTTTTTGTCGTATTTGGCCTTATTGAACACTGAATAATGTTCAATAATTGTTTCTACTGGATGGTTGTTGCTGAACAGAAACATAAAAATCCAGCTATGCCCTATAAATATATGTAACGGTAATCAAATGGGGTATTATGCTATGCCTTGTTATGCGGAAAGTTATTGAACTAAGAACACAAATGAATTTCTGTTAGAAACTATTTAATACCAATGTCTAAAACCAGTCCTTGTGAATGTGACTTCTACTACCTTCTTGTTTACAGAGCAGAATATAATATTTATTATTTTTATCTGTAATGTAAATAATGAAAGAAACATTTGTTTACATGCACATTTTTTCCCTTCTGTTTCACATCAGTGTTTTTTCCTTATGTTTCACAGAAAGAAAAACCGGGAGACACATAATGCAGGTAGGAACATTATGCTTTGTTGTTTGATCTGGAGAAAAGCATAGATGCTTTGAACATCCCCCAGGCATTCACACACAAATAATACCCACCTCTCTTAAAATCAAGACAGATATCCGACCTGAGAGCTTTAGAGGTTCCCTGGATTAGAAATGTTCCTGTAGCCTGTTCCTGAGGCATCCACCTGGGTGTTGGCAACCCAGAAATTCTGTGTGAATACTGGCTGTATGTTACAGGAGTCACATCCCTCAGGCAGCAACTAGTCAGTGTCTAGCTCCAATGTCTTCTACAAGTAGCAGCAGAAAGATGGACTGGGGAAGGATCTGACAGGTTTTTGGCCTGGTTTATCCCAATAAATTGTTTACAGTTCTTTTATTAAACAGCACTACTGTGTGGTCTTCACAAACTCAACTGGAAAAAACACTGAATAGTTTCCACGTGAAGGCTGTGGGCTATAGTGCTTTTTGGGCTGTGCCTGGGGTGTGGACAATTTCTTTAAGAAGTGTCGGGAAACAGTCTTCTCAAGTTTACTTTTAAGACTGCCGTCCTCGTTCTAATTCTCCGTTCCTGTTTGACTTGCTGATAGCTTTCCAAAGTCCTCCATCTAGTGGGCTGAACTCTGCAAGATGTGGGGACCAGCTCCCTGCAACCCTGTAGCTTGCTTAGTCATTAATATCTGGACAAGCTGAGCAGTATGTGGAAAATATTATCAAAACAAAGGAATAGCACTTCACCACAATGATATCTGTATGTATTAGTAAGAAATATAAAAATTAAGTACCAAGGGTCGTGTGTTTTAATGTTTATACAGCTGCTCTGACTTATATGGTAAATTTCTTGCAGAAGAGACTTTGTCTTGCTGTACTTAGTGTATTTAGGCCTGTCTCTGTCAACACCACCAGTCTATTCTGAGATGCAAAAAATAATTTAGTAGGTTGCAAAATGTAAATTGAAGTAACAGACTACTGAAGTAAAACTGTTTAAATTAAATCAGTATACCTTTTGTAAAGGAGCACAATAAAAAATACTCACCTACGGATCACTGTGGTGTTCTCTGTGCCACCAAAAGCAGCCCGGCTGCACAAACCACAAGGCGATGCTCAGCACAATGAACGAACAATATGTTGATTTGAATCTTGAGAAAGCCGTGACAGAACTTTTTTTAGGCTCTTTGGGAAAAAGGTATCTATTATTTGTAGTTTGTGTAGAACACCAGAACATCTCAGTCAAAAAAATAGCTACATGAGACTGAATTGTATTTGAAAGAAGCTGACTATGGTGAGTGGAAAACATGGAGATTAATACTGTCGGAAAAAAACATGCCCAGAGGTATTTACACTGCTAAACTTGTAGTGTAGTCCCTTTGCACTGGTGTTTAGGCCTCATGAAGAGGTAAATAGTGTCACTAGAGGACTATAAATGAAGCGTTTTCTGACCTTCTCTAAAATAGGTAATTCACTGCAAATACTGTTCATTCAATATTTTCTTTACTCCCAGTCATAATTAGACCTTGCAGAACAGGTATACCTTTGAACATAAAAAAGAGTAACCGATAGTCCATATATCTAGAGCTTCAGCTATACTCAGTGTTGGCTACTCCATCAAAATAAATTTAAACTGAAGATTGAAAACTGGTAAAATCTAAATTACTTCTCTCTTGGTGCTAAACTTGACATTAGGATTTAAGGGATCCAGATTTCTTTCCCAAATCTGCAACTGATTCTTTCCATAATCTTGGTTCGTTTGCTTTCTGTATGCCTAAAGTTAATCTGCCTTGTGAAAGGGGTTTCATAAAACTCAGCCAGAAAACCTGAATTTTGAGTTGCAGTAACCCCTCTTTTCCACAATGGGGTCTTGAACATCCCCACCTTTTAAGGATATTGCTGCTTATGTTACAGCTCTTCATTATGCTAAGTATTAATTCAGTAACTGAGGTTTACTTTAGAGGAAATTTTTTTCCTCTCTCAAGTTACTAAAGGTTCCAGTATGTCATGAAATAATGTATTTATGAGCTTTGATATTAGTACTAGTTGTGCTGCTGTTGTGCTGACTTGTCCAACCAGATGACACAGTGCGTATTATTTTTGCTTAGTGGAGAGACATCGAAAGAAGAAGATTAATGCTGGGATAAACAGAATTGGAGAACTCATTCCCTGCTCTCCAGCACTTAAGCAGGTGAGTGTCTGTTCAGAGGTGCATACAAGTTTCCTGTAAAATGCTTGTGTGTCTTCTTGTCTGTAGAAGTATAAATACTTACTTTGCTATTTGTCTTAGGAAGAAGGCAAAACTGAATTAATATGCTCAAAATCTTACTAGTTATTAGTATTTTTTATATTTATAATTTTTTAATTATTTGTAATAGAATTCCTTTTTAGAAGTGCAGGGCCACATGAATGTAATTACACAGATTTTGAGCTTTTTATCTGAAGGTGTTGCGTATGACTGCTGAAGGAATGAAACTGTATGGAGTTGGATATGTGACGACTTTCTCCTCAACTCATACGTGCAGTATATTTGAGGAGGTGTAAGCTAGACTAATACACCTATAGCGATTTGGTCAGCTTGCTGATGTCTGCCTGTGCGCTTGATTCAGAGCTTCCCAAAGTTCTCGTTCAGGGTGCCTGAACATTGGTAACGACAGAAGGTAAAAACCCTATCTCATCTGCTGCCTGCCCTGTTGCGTTGAGCAGATGGATATCTGTTCACCCTTTCCTCTGCAGGTGGGGTGGCAGGCTAGACAGAAGTAGGTTGGATCCAGCCAGTGGGCTGCTGGTTAAGTTGTGCAACTCCTGTTTGTGAAAGTAATTTTCTAGTGATGCTGTTTAATGTAGCCTATATCATGCTAGAGTGGTGAAAGCAAGATCATTTTTTGGGTCATTCTCCAATCCTTTCTCTGCCTTTTGCTGGTGGTCACTTAATATCCTAAGATGTAAACAGAACTGCATGCATGCGTATTTTTGTCGTCTTTCGTAAAATGGGATGAAAGCAATTCAGAAAGTGATATAATAATAGTAAGTTAAGACAATGTCCTTGTGAAAGATGAAGCAAGACAAATGGTTTGAAGCTGATGCACAGAAGTGTCTTTTTCAAGACAGAGCCATCTACAGCAGAGACTGTTCCTACAGAACCGGAGAATGAGAAGGAAATTAAGAAATTAAGAACTTTCGCAGACAGAATAAACAGTTTCATAAAAGGAAGATGGATGGTGGAGGAGTTATGGCATATTTTCTCTTCCCATATCCTCCAGTATACTAGTTTCAAAATTATGCATACACCTCCCTGGATAATTGTTCCATGTTTGTTTCTTTCCTAATAAAATATTTACAAGGCGGTATCCTGGAAATTTCATGTGATGTATATGTTTATTATTGATCAAGGTCAAGAAGGATGCTTGCTGTTCGGGTTCTGTAGCCTCAGTATCTAGCTTTGGGCATCAGAAAATGTCAGCTCCAGCACTGGAAATGTTATTCTGTAAAAACTCAGCGCATTTTAGGGTCAGTATTGTTCATGAAACTTGTGGTTCTTCAAAAAAACAAAACAATATTCAGAGAATAATTCAGGTTAGCACATTTTTAAAGTGAAGTCTCTTGGAGCAAGTGCAACCTCATCATTAATGGATCCACCAATGACAGACCTTTATCCTAATTTTATATATATGTTTTCTTTTAAAGAGTAAGAACATGATCCTGGATCAGGCCTTTAAGTATATAACAGAAATGAAAAGACAGAATGATGAACTTCTGTTAAATGGAGGAAACAATGAACAGGGTAAGTACAGATGCTGCTGGAAGCTCTAGAATTTCTGTCCCTCACTTCCACTGTGTGTCTGTTAGCAGTGACTAACCACAAAGCCTGGATCAACGAACTTGGGAATCCCAAGACATTATGCACGTACAGGAAAAATACAGCTGTTTAGAATATCTTGAAACAAGAAGCCAACAGAATGCCCAAGTGTGTGTTCTTGCACATAGCTGTGAGATAATGAAGCAATCGCATTGTGATGTAAAGTAATTACAGAGCTTATAGGTGATACAACATGATCTAGTAGATTCCATCTTGATTTATTCTACTGTAGTGACCAGAATGATTTCTGATAAACTTCAGTTAGATTTTTTTTCATCAAAAACATGGTGTTTCCTTCATGCATACAGATATTTTTTTTCCTTTCAAATGCTGTAAAAGTGATAACAGCCTATTTTATAAAAACATAATGCATCATATAAAATCTTCTTGAACAGATGTGTAAAAATACAGCAATGAGCATATGACAGAAATAATCTCGGAGCTAATGGCACAGTTTGTGATTTTTATTTCTACCCATAGAATGGAATTCTGAATAGTTTATTTTTATCTTGTCCATGTAATTTGGTTTGAAAAACCTAGGTGGTTTTTCTAGTTAGGTGAGCCATCTCCAAGTGCATTGCTGGTTTTTGTGGCTTTACATAAGCGCTTTGTATTTAATTTTGCACATTGTTTTTAGATGTAATGAAACTTAATTGTCCTGGAAAGCCATGAGATTATCAATTAAACAAAAACAGGTTTAATGTCTGCAAAGGAGCAGGGAAAAGAAAAAGATAAATTAATGTTCTCATATTTCCTTCAGTAATTAAACAATTTGATTAGTGTTCAGTTTCATCTGAGTTAGTCCTGATGGTTTTTTTCTAACTAAATAATTTGACGTATCCTGCTATTGGTAACAGAATAGTCTGTGAAGTTCATTCACTTTCCCGTTCAGTAGAGAGGCTTATCAGGATAAGAGTCTTAATTTATGTTATGTTAATCATTTGACGAGAGTGTACATTATTAACAATTTATTTCAATGCTATGTAGTACTTAGTCTTCCAAGCCATGTGGTAACATTACCTAGTATTTGCTCTGGTGCTGATGTAATGGAGTGCTCTCACTGTTTTGTAGCTGAAGAGATAAAAAAACTCCGGAAACAGCTGGATGAACTGCAAAAGGAAAATGGGAGATACATCGAACTACTGAAAGCAAATGATATTTGCCTGTATGATGACCCTACAATCCACTGGAAAGGAAATCTCAAAAATGCGAAGGTTTCAGTTGTTATTCCCAGTGATCAGATTCAAAAGAACATCATTGTCTACTCAAATGGGAGTCAACCCAATGGAAATAACCAGGGAGCATCTGTTCAGGGAATAACGTTCAATGTTGGTCATAATTTACAAAAGCAAACAGCCAATGTTGTGCCAGTCCAGAGAACTTGCAACCTAGTGACTCCTGTGACAATTTCTGGTATTTACCCCACAGAAAGCAAGCCATGGTCACAAACTACAGTCTCTCCACTGGCATCCACTCAGACAGCTCCAGCAGGGAACGTTCTTGAGCTTTCCACCTCAGAGAATGAGCAAGGCATGCTCACCGCTACTACTGCCAGCTCTCAGAGTATACCTCAGTCTGGAACAGAACAGGAACTACAGTGTTCTTCAAGTAATGCACGACAGAATGATCAAAATCTCTCCAAAAGTAAAAATGAGGAGGAGGGCACTAAATTAACAAAGAAAACACTCCTGCAGGGAATCAGCCTTCCTTGTAGTGCCTCCACAGAAGCATCCAAAGTTCAACAGGTGAATGCAACTTGCTCAAATACACACAATTCTAGGAGTGACCTTCAGGAAAGTTGTGTCATTTCAACCATGGACACAGCTTGTGTGCCATCTGTGAGACTGCCTACTGCAGATAGTTTTTCCTCTGTAAATGTCCTCAAAAGTACAGACTTAGTAAGTAGTGCTGGAATGCCTGTGTCTTCTGCAGCAGAAGAAGTTAAGGCTGCAACAGCAATAAGCACTCTGCCTGCCAGTCCCCTAGAGAACTGCTGGTCTTTTTCAGGCTCTTCAGGTGTTGGCACCTCAGACTTGAAGAACATGAGTAGCCTTACACGGATGCCTTCAGCTGGAAACACACAGACCACGTGGACAACTTTGCAGCTAACGGGAAATACTGTTCAGCCACTAAGCCAAACGCCATCCGGTATAATGACTGCACTATTAAACGAGCCAGCTAATGGTGCTGGTACTGTAACCAGGCCTTTGACTACAAGCATCAGTTTGAATACTTCTCTGCCTGTGGATGGCCAGGCAGCTGAACAGATTGTAGTTACGTTGCCCTCATGCCCACCCTTACCTATGCAGCCATTAATCAGCCAGCCACAGGTTAAAGCTCAGGCTGCAGGAAATATCCTTCCATTAAATTCAGCTATGCAGGTGATTCAGATGGCTCAGCCAGTTGTGTCAGCTGTTACAGGAGCACCAGCTAACCAGAATGTCATCATTCTCCAGCCTCCAAACCCTGCTCCATGCCCTCCTATTGTGAGAGCAGAAGTTCCCAGCCAAAATGTTAGTCAGCAAATTGTAATTATACAAGCTGCTAATCAGAATCCTCTTCCCCTCCTCTCCGCTCAGCCTTCTGCTTCTGTAAGAGTTCCCATGAACGGGCCAACTGCAATTGCAAACTCTAGCAGCTCCATACAGAATGCCACTCTTCCACAGACTTTTGGAGGGAAACACCTTGTCCATATATTACCAAGACCATCTTCTTTTCCATCTTCTAGCTCTACGCAAACGTTTTCAGTTACAATGTCCAATCAACAGCATCCTCAAACTATCTCATTAAATGGGCAGCTTTTTGCATTGCAGCCTGTGATGTCTTCATCTGGAGCTTCAAATCAAGCCCCTATGCAAATTATTCAGCCCACCACCAGCGAAGATCCAAATACCAATGTTGCCCTTAATACATTTGGTGCTTTAGCTAACCTCAATCAAAGCATATCGCAAATGGCTGGACAGAGCTGCTTACATTTGTCTCTCAGCCACCCTACCAACCCCACAACTGTCAATAACCAGATTGCCACGGTTAACTGTGTGTCATTACCAGCTTCTGTGGCATCTTCAGTACCTGCGGAGGTTTCAGTATTAACTAGTGCATCCAATTCAATAAATGTTTCCCCCAAAAAAGCGACTGCTGGCTTGCCATCCAATGCAAAATCAAAAAGGACAAACAAAAAGCCAAGTACAAAGAAACACCAAGCAGTCAACAGTAAAGTGTCCTGCCCAGCAGTTCCTTGTAAAGATGCAGGGAAGGTGGACTGTGATCCTGTGGAAACAGTGGCAAAGCATTCAAACGGTGAGGGGCTGCTTGAAAATGCCCCAGCAGTATCGCAAGCTTTAACGACATCGCAGGCAAGCGGTGTGGCAGCATCGAGTGGCATCAGCGTTTCTGACTGTTGTTCCAAAGAGACTGCGAGCTCTGAACAGGCAGCAAAAACCTGCTCTGTCCCCGAGCCGAGCTCGGCAGAGGCGCCTGCATCCTTGCCGCTGGAGTCCGCGGTGTCAGAGCAGCTGGTGCTTGTCCAGCCGACTGCCAAAGATGCTGCTCCTCATCAGCAGGCCCGTGGGTCTCAGAACCATCCACCAACCAGCTCTGCCTTGTCAGAGTCTCCCAAACCCTGTGAAGCCCCCAGCACCTTAACGTCCTCTCATACTGAAGCAAATGTGACACGTTCTCAGGTTGCTGGGATGTCGGCAGCACAGAGCAGCACAGCGGGTCATGCTTCCAAGGCAGGAACGATTTCAGAGTCCTGCAACATTGTGCAGGATTCCTCAGTGGTAATGCAAGATGCGGACTTGTTAGAAGGACGAGGTCTAACCAAAATGCTGTCTGATCTCACGAAAGAAAGAACAGCTGTGGAGAAAACCTCTTCATTTACCGTTCAGGGGGAGCATTCTAATTTTCCCGTGGAAAATTCTAAATCGGCAGAATCAAATGTTGATTTGCCTGAGAAGCAGGAACTCTTGCTAATGAACGCGGAAGGTGATACTCTCTCCCAGCATCACTCCTGCATTTCTGACCAGGAAGTAGTCAGTGCTTCCCTTATCGCTAGCAGGCAGGCAGACTCCCCGATGTCTACTAGCTCTGGCAGCAGTCGAGGCTTCTCAGTTGCATCTATGTTGCCAGATACCACCAGAGAAGACATTACTAGCAGCACCTCAACCAGTACATGTAACAGCTGCACATTTTCAGAACAGACTGACATTGTAGCTCTCGCAGCAAGAGCTATTTTTGACCAGGAAAATCTTGAGAAAGGTGGAGGAGGAATACAGGTTAACATGAGGGATGCCGTCTCTAAGTCAACTGAGGTTGCACCTTTGGAGAGAGAGCAGCAGCCTTTTAAACCTCAACCAGTGAAAGAAAACAATGCAGGACCGTTGGAAGCAGCACCAAACAAATTCAGTACTCCAGATACAGTACAGACAAATGTTGATAGACAGGTTGAAAAGCCAAGCTGCTCTGTAGGAGGTGTGGAAACATCAAACACTTTACAGATTTCAGCTTCCCAGTCACCAAGCATAACCAGTTTAAGCGTGAATAATCTAATACACCAGAGTCGCATTGTCCATCCCCTTGTGAGTTGCTCAAGTTTATCCCAGTCTTCAGAGCCAGCCAGTGTCCCTGCAACTGTGAGCCTCTCCCTTCCATCTAGCACATACATCAATCAATCTCCAGGACCTGCTATGATGAGTGAATATGCTCAGGAACAACTGAATGCTATTAGGGCAAGCACCATGCAGGCTCCTCAGCTGCAGGAATCGCACTTAAAGCAGCAAAATCATGAAGGTCGCAAGGATTCTGCCAAGCGGGCTGTTCAAGATGACCTTCTGCTTTCCACGGCAAAAAGGCAAAAGCAGTGCCAGACAACGCCCATAAGGCTTGAAGGGATGGCATTGATGAACCGAACACCTGAGAGTATTGCTGATCAAACACAGATGCTAGTTAGTCAGATTCCTCCCAATTCATCCAATTCAGTGGCATCAGTGAGCAATCAGGGGCACACCGATGGCCTTAATAGGTTATTCCCATCAAACAGCAATTTTGTAACACCAGCTTTGAGACAAACTGAAGTTCAGTGTGGTTCTCAGCCATCAATTTCAGAGCAGCAAGGCCAGGCAGGGCAGCACTTGCAGCCAATTCAACATGTTCCTGCTCAAGGCATATCTCACCTTCATAGTAATCATCCATACTTAAAGCAACAGCAGGCTGGTCAGTTAAGAGAAAGGCACCACTTATACCAGCTGCAGCACCATGTCACTCATGGGGAAAGCTCAGTCCACTCTCAACCCCACAGTGTCCACCAACAGCGAGCAATACAGCAGGAGGTGCAGATGCAAAAGAAAAGAAATCTCATCCAGGGAACGCAAGCCACACAACTTTCTCTACAGCAGAAACACCATGGAAGTGATCAAACACGACAAAAAGGTGGTCAACCTCATCCTCACCACCAGCAAATGCAGCAGCAGATGCAGCAGCACTTTGGAGCTCCCCAGCCTGAAAAGAACTGTGAAAATCCTGCAACAAGCAGAAACCATCATAACCACCCTCAGAGCCATATAAATCAGGATGTTATGCATCAACAGCAGCCAGATGTTAGCAGCAGACAGCAAGGTTCAGCTTCTGAACATGTGTCAGGGCACAATCAGATGCAGAGACTTATGACCTCAAGGGGCTTAGAGCAGCAAATGGTGTCCCAGGCAAGTATCGTAACCAGACCATCAGATATGGCATGCGCCCCTCATAGGCAGGAAAGAAACAGGGTTTCCAGCTACTCTGCTGAGGCGCTCATTGGGAAGACGCCCTCTAATTCAGAACAGAGAATAGGAATATCTCTTCAAGGCCCTAGAGTTTCTGACCAGCTTGAAATGAGAAGCTATCTTGATGTTTCTAGAAATAAAGGGTTGGTCATTCATAATATGCAGGGCCGTTTATCTGTTGACCATACAGTTGGCTCAGATGTGCAGCGGCTTTCTGAGTGTCAAACATTTAAGCCCGCTGGACCCAATCAACAACCAACGGGCAATTTTGATGTACAGGCTTCAAGAAACAGTGAAATTGGTAATTCTGTGTCATCCCTCAGGGGCATGCAGTCACAAGCTTTTCGAATCAGTCAAAATACTGGGCCATCCATAGAAAGACAGAAGAGATTGCCCTACCAGCCAGTACAGGGTATTCCAACAGGAAATACCCTGCCGTCAAGGGAGAATGAAAACACATGCCACCAAAGTTTTATGCAGAGTTTACTTGCCCCTCACCTTGGAGATCAAGTTAGTGGAAGCCAAAGATCAATCCCAGAGCATCAAAGGAACGCGCAGTGCGGCGCCTCCTCCACAATTGAGTACAACTGTCCCCCAGCACGGGAGAGTGTCCACATCCGAAGAGATGGTGATGGCCAGAGTAGGGAGAGCTGTGACATGTCTATTGGTGCAATTAACACAAGGAACAGTTCTTTGAATATTCCTTTTTCGAGTTCTTCTTCCTCGGGAGATATTCAGGGTCGCAATACAAGCCCAAACATCTCTGTGCAGAAATCCAATCCCATGAGAATGACAGACAGTCATGGAACTAAGAGCCACATGAATACGCCTGTTTCTAGCAACATGCATGGAGTTGTGAGGCCAACTCACCCTCACCCTGCAGTTTCTCATGGAAACGGCGAGCAAGGGCAACCTTCTGTTCGTCAGCCAAATTCTTCAGTTACTCAGCGGTCAAGGCATCCTCTGCAAGATAATGGAGGTTCTAAAATACGTCAGCCCGAAAGGAATCGATCTGGAAATCAAAGGCATGGAAACGTCTTTGACCCTAGTCTTCCCCATCTTCCTCTGTCCACCAGCGGCAGTATGATCCTTGGGCGCCAGCAGTCGGCAATAGAAAAAAGAGGAAGCATTGTCCGATTTATGTCCGACGGCCCTCAAGTGTCTAACGATAACGCGGCCCCTGACCAACATACTCTCTCTCAGAATTTTGGATTCCCTTTTATTCCGGAGGGTGGCATGAATCCACCAATAAATGCCAATACCTCTTTCATCCCACCAGTCACTCAGCCTAGTGCCACCCGAACACCAGCTCTAATCCCGGTTGATCCTCAGAATACCCTGCCATCCTTCTATCCTCCTTACTCTCCTGCCCATCCAACCCTTTCTAATGACATTTCTATCCCTTACTTTCCCAATCAAATGTTTCCTAACCCAACCACAGAGAAGCCAAGTAGTGGAAGTTTGAACAATCGATTTGGATCCATTTTGTCTCCTCCCAGGCCTGTTGGTTTTGCTCAGCCAAGTTTTCCTTTGCTTCCGGATATGCCGCCGATGCACATGACCAACACATCGCACTTATCCAATTTTAACTTGACATCTTTGTTTCCAGAAATAGCCACAGCTCTTCCTCCAGATGGTTCAGCAATGTCACCTTTGCTTTCCATTGCAAACACATCTGCTTCAGATTCTTCCAAGCAGTCCTCAAACCGACCTGCCCACAATATAAGCCATATTCTAGGTCACGACTGCAGCTCAGCTGTATGAAAACTGATAGACTGACTTGTAGTCTGATGAGTTGTTTATATATTTAAGAAGAAGGAGGTGGATTTTACTGGCATCCCTGAAGAGACCATTCATAGCATCACTGTTTATTTGCCTAAATGTATGTACATGGGTACTTTTCGTATTTATATACACACTGTATTTCCATCCATCTTACTAACTTTAAAGCACCAGTGCCTATAGCAATGCTTACTTACTAGTAAACAGTAAGGATGCAACATTGAGAGCTGTGCAAATATTGGTTGTTGATTTTCCAACAATCAAGTTTGATGTCCGATTGTTCCAGGGTAAGGGCCACCCTCAGTAATATGTGGATGTAAAGAAAGGAGTGAGAGCGTCTGTATGGGAGACAGGAAACAAATGCCACAGGTTTCGTTTTGTTTCTGATGAGTTTACCTGAAACTACAGATGAACTTGAAGTGGCTTGGGTTTCCCTTTTTCTTTTGTAAAATATCTTCAGGAGCTTCAACACAAGTCAAGTCTGTGTTAACCCAGTGTTAATCGATAAAGACATTTGTGGTGCAGCTTTTGTCTGTTTGAAGCTTGTCACATGCACTTGACTTAAGGCTGACTTTACCTGGCAAAAATTATTTTGTGTTTCCATGGTCAGCAATTAAATATACTGGTTTAGAAAATTCAGATTTCTTTAACCCACGATTTTCTGTTTCTAAGAAGAATTTTGTTTGGTTCTGTTTTAACAATGGCTTCAGTTACTGCTGAACTTGGTCAATGTTTAATGTAGCTTACAACTCCTTCTGGTGTAGTCAGCACAGACAGCAGTTGTGTTTGTTGCCATTTCATTGTTCGTATGCTGCAAGTTACCTCAGGGTTGGTTTTGTACCTTGTTTAGCACCTTCTTAATGTTTCTCTTTTTTTTTTTTTTTTTTCCCTTCTGCCTCCCTCTCCTTTTCTTTGGCCCATTCTCAAACACCAGCTTTCTGGTTTCTGTGAGTGACAGCCCTTCGTTGTTCCAGGCAGCACATGGGAGGAGGTCTGAGCCTGTGGTGTCCCGCAAGATGTGTGGGGATCCCTGTGGGCATAGCTTTTACTTAACATTGCTGATGGGATTGGGCCTGAGTAAATATCAGTACTTTGCACTTGAATGCACCTTTTCTCTAAACCTGTATGATTGTGGCTGAAGGAGGAACGTGAATGTGTTCAAGACAGAAAGGCAGCATATCAGGAAGATGTGATTTGAGCACCATGAGGAACGGGAGTGCATTTGTATTTGCGTGAGAGATGGAGTGAATGTGTGTGTGCTGGCTGAGTCTGCAGTACTTTCACAAATTTTGGTCCTGTTTCTTTTAAAGGAAAGGGAAAAACTAGGTAAGTTTTATTTATTTAATGGCTCTGCAGTGTGATTTTTCTTAAAACAAGGCAGAAATAGTTGTTTTTTATTTCTATGTGCTTGGAAATACCGTTCTGGTTTTGATTCATCAAATAACAGAGTAACTTCAGTTTTCCTTGTATGCAGTCCTCCCCCTGCCAGCCAGGGAGTGGCAAAAACTGCTCCAGGACCTCTTCTCTGGGCAGGGCAAGGTTGAAACACTTGTGTGTTTCCCACCAGCACATCATCTTGCTGCTCCTAGGACCTGTCACAGGTTCTTCCCCTATGCCTCTGCTAGTAGGAGGTAGGGAGAGACAGGCTCCCCAGGATTTTTTTAGGGATTTTTTTGTTTGTTTTTTTGAAGGGTAGAAAGGAAGATATTCCTCCATCTCCAAGAATGAAATCCACAAAGAGGGACCGTAAAGTTTTTTCATAACTTGACTGCCCAGGCCTCACTTTTGGTAAGTCCTTTTACGCTGATCCAGGAAAGTAAAGAGGCTTTAACACACAAAATAACTGGGCTATGTCTGTAGTCCATCCTGACAATGTCTCCACCCTTACAACCAGGGGTCTGATGTTTTCCTGCAAAGCTAAGTAAAATGGTTCTGATTCAAATTGGGAATCACATTTTTATTCAGATAGAGCTTATCTGAGGACACTAAATCTAAGCGGTGCTTCAGTTTTCTGTGTTTATTAGAAATAGTAGATTGAATATTTATTTCACTTCAAAGCAAAGCAGCTTGTCTGAGTTTGACACTGAAATGGGCTGCCAAAGTGTAGCTAACTGGCAGCAGCTGGCCTGTGCAGAGCAGGAGGGTTAGGAATGACGGTCAGTCCTCAACTCCGACTAAGTGAACTGCAGGTCTGGGTGTTATCTGATAAGACTCTCTGAACAAATTGATTTCCCTAATGCAATAAATCCCAAAGGAACTGCCTCAGGTGGTGAAATGAGTTCCGTAACAATGAGTGGCTCCGTGGGTTGTGGATGATAAAGACAGGGGTATTGAATCAGCAGCTACACTGTGTGTTACATACTCATCTAGACCGTTAGGAGGGAAGCAAAACAGCCATTCTTGCTGTCTTTAAATGGCATTGTGTGAGCAATGGTGTAGTTGGCTTTCAGGACAAAGTAGGGAGCAAATCCTGCTCATCATTCCAGGCATTCACGTAGTACCACATTAGTTTCCTCTGCTGGGAAAACTCCACTACTTCATGATGTCTTTGAAAGCTGGAGTGAGCTTGTAAACTTCTCCAGACCAGTTGCAACAGTTGCATGTTCACAAGTCCATGGGCCCTGATGGGATTCACCCCAGAGTACTGAAGGAGCTGGTGGATGTTACAGCAGGGCCCCTCGATCATCTACTAAAGGTCTTGGGAGTCTGCAGAGGTCCCTGCTGAGTGGAAGCTGGCCAGTGTTTCAATCCACAAAAACGGCGTGAGGGAAGAGCCTAGGGAACTACAGACCTGTTAGTCTAACCTCAGTTCCTGGAAAATTTATGGAGAAGATTATACTGAGTACTGTTGGAAGGCATTTAAAGAATAACGCAATCATCAGGCACAGTCAGCATGGGTTCACAAAGGGAAAGTCCTATTTAATTCATTTGATGTCCTTCTGTGATAAGGTCACCCACCCAGTGGATGAAGGGAAGGCAGTGGGTGTAGTTTTTCTGGATTTTAGTAAGGCTTTTGATACTGTCCCTCACGGCATCCTTCTGGACAAGTTGTCCAACTGTGGGATGAGCGGGTTCACAGTGTGCTGGGTGAAGAACTGGCTGAAGCGCAGAGCTCAAAGGGTTGTGGTGAATGGGGCTACATCCGGCTGGTGACTGGTCACCAGCGGTGTTCCTCAGGGATCAAACCTAGGGCCAGTTCTGTTCAATGTATTTATCAATGAGCTGGATGCAGGATTTGAATGCATGATTAGCAAGCTTGCTGATGATACCAAACTGGGAGGTGCTGTTTCTTGAGGGACAAGATGCCTTGCAAAGGGATCTAAATAGATTGGAGCACTGGGCAATGGTTAATGGGGTGAAATTTAACAATTCCAAATGCCGGATTCTGCACCTGGGGTGGAGTAACACCAGGCACAAGTATAAACTGGTAGAGGAGGGCTGGAGAGCAGCCCCACAGAAAGGGACCCGGGGGTGCTGGCTGGCAGCAGGCTCAGTATGCGCCGGCTGTGTGTCCTGGCAGCCCAGAGGGCAACCCGCACCCTGGGGTGCGTCAAACACAGCGTAACCAACCGGGCAAAAAGAGGGGATTATCCCGCTGTATTCAGCGCTGGTGCGGCCTCACCTCGAGTGCTGGGTGCAGTTCTGGGCCCCACAATTTAAGAAGGGTGTGAAGGTCCTTGAATGTCTCCAGAGGAGGGCAACAAAGCTGGTGAAAGGGCTGGAAGGCATGTTGTGTGGGAGCGGCTAAGGACTGTGGGCTTGTCTGGTTTGGAGAGGAGGAGGCTGAGGGGCGATCTCATGGCTCCCCACAGCTTTCTGAGGGCGGGATGTGGGGAGGGAGGTGCTGAGTTCCTCTCCCCGGTATCCAGCGATAGGACACGTGGGAATGGTTCAAAGCTATGCCAGGAGCGGTTTAAACTCTTCTCCCAACTAACTAGCGATAGGATGAGAGGAAATGGCCTCAAGTTGCACCAGGGGAGGTTTAGATTGGATATTAGGAAAAATTTCCTCACCGAGAGGGTGGTCAAGCATTGGAACAGGCTGCCCAGGGACATGGTGGAGTCACCATCTCTGGAAGTGTTCAAAAAACGTGTGGATGTGGCGCTTCAGGACATGGTTTAGGGGACACGGTGGCGCTGGATTAATGGTTGGACTTGATGATCTTGAAGGTCCTTTCCAACCTTAATGATTCTGTGATTAGGAAGCCTTTCTTTACCGAGACAGTGTTCAAACACTAGGACAGGCTTCCTAGAGAGGTGGTTGATGCCCCATGACTGTCAGCATTTAAGAGGCATTTGGACAGTGCCCTTAATAGCATGCTTTAACTTTTGGTCAGCCCTGAATTGGTCAGGGAGTTGGACTACATCATTGTTGTAGGTCCCTTCCAACTGAAATACTTCTATTCTATTCTATTCTATTCTATTCATTCCTTCATATTGATTTCATTATTAATTTCACTGGTGTTATGTTGTTATATCAAGGTTAAATGTGATCCTGAATATTCACAATAGAATATGTGATTTTGCATTGGGTGTTTTTTTTGTACACTGTTTTCTAACAAGGCAGTAGCTGTGCCTGTAACTTTCATGTACTCCTTTTTTTGTTTACAAAGACAAGACGACTAAGAATAGTGACCTGTTTCACAGGATACCTGTAGTGCAGGTAATCACAACACAGGCATTTTAGCGATACAAAGACTATTGTGACTTTGCAGGGACTGCGTGGTTTTGCAGTGTATGGCTCAAAAGTAATTACCAGGTAACCCTCAGTTTTCTGTAGAGGATTGTACCTGGCATTGTTGTGACAGGGCATGGCGATTCCTGCGTAATCACTGTGCCACTTTGTCGTCCTTTTCAGAACTTATTCTGAAACCTGCTGAGACCAGGATGGAGAAATATCATTTCATTACCCTCCTTGAACATGGCAATTTCTATTGCAGTTCAACCACGTACCAGTTTGAGTCTTTTTACGTGCCATAAGTGATGCGAAGTGATACTGTGGCATTGGTGTGGGATCAGGAGGACTGCTATGAAAAGTAGGCAGACCTATCTGCGAGAGCTTTGGGTAAACGCATTTGTCCAGATTCTGTTATTTACGCTGCTGACTGGCTTTTAGATCCATTTAATTAAAGAAAAATTTGCTCTGTTGCGCAGTCTTGTGGTCTAATTGACTGTCCAAGATGATCTTTTGAATGCTGAATCTGGCCAGGTCCCCTGGTTTAAGAGCAACTTGTGGGTTTGCCACAGATTTCAGCTTCCCACGTGTGCGTGCTCATATTCCTTTAGGAAGAACAGTGGATGGACTGGATATTTCACATCAAGAGAGAGGAAATAAGTTGTTAAGCAATTTTTGTTAGTTTTTAATTATGAAATTGTTCTAGTTTTCCTCTTCAATGTAAACTAATCACCCCTGCTGTCGCACATTGACCGGGTTTCTGGCATTTGATTTTGTAAGTCAGTCTGTGCCACTGACAGGTCGGTGCTTCAGCTTCCAACTGCTGGCCCTTTCCCAGGGCTTTGGGCTCTGCTCTTGGGATGAGGAGCAATTGCAACATCTTTGCCATTGAGTGGAAACTATTCTTTCTGTTCTTTCTTTTTTTCTTTCAGCTTTCCTTTCCCCTACCCTTGAAGCTGTTGCATTTAGGTATCAGGTTGATAAGACTTTAAGGAAGACTCACCTTACCTTGATATATGCTTGAGGGGGAGAAGTTTGAAAAAGGAGCTTCTGGAATTTTTTCAGATCAAATAATTCTGTTTTACCTGTTATAATAACAATCAACAAGCAAATACATTTTCTTCAGCAAACATCCATGACAGCAACAATTTGTTATCTTTTTGTCCTGAGATTTACCTGGCAATTAACAGTTCTTTTGTTTTTCAAGATATATTTGGAAAAGATTTTGTGGTTTTAAATGGAATTTGTTAGCCCTTAGAATGGCATTTGCTTTCCCATAATACCTTTTTGAAGGTTACTTACACTAAGTGGGGGTTTGTTTTGGTTTTGAAGGAAGGTACTGCTTAATTTAGCAAAATAAGCAGCAGAAGGGAAAGGTTCAGCAGGACCTCTAGGGTGGGACTGCCACAGCTGACAGGCATTGTGTACCTGTGGCTTTCAGCTTGGCCTAAATGACTTCAAGGAACAACAGCAAATGGGTATAGGGCTGGATTGCATGTCTGTCAGTGTAGTCCCCAATTAATCCCTTAAGAAGCCTAGGAGAATAAAAGCAGTCAGACTAAGTTGAAAGAAGGCAATAAAATAGTAATGTGTTAACATTTATATACCTTTTCACTGAGAGAAAGAACCTCATTTAAGACTAGCTAAGGAAATCTAGAACTGAAGTGATTTGAGCTGGTGGCTGAGCCTTACTGGAATGTGTTTTCTAGCTTCTGCTCCTAGCTCCAGTCCCTATGCTGCTGCCCAGGTGGAAGAGCACCTCTCTGAAAAAAAAAAACAAAAAAACCAACACGCTGTGCTAGTACAGAGCCTCCTGAATTTTGCACAGATTTCCTACTGCACTTTAAAGCTGCGCTGCTGCTGCTGTGGTTGGTGACCGTAGTGCTGTCCCAGGAAACAAAGCATGTGGCAGGGGAATTGCAAAGGGTGTTGCTGGCGAGAAGGGGTTGTTTCTTTATTTCTGATCTCCTGTTCTCTTTTCACCTTATTCAGAGGTACTTGTACAGTCCTGGCTCAAGGACTTGGTCACAAACTCATGCTGTAATCTGTTTCTGGATGACTAAGTGTAGTCAGCTGTGCTAAGAGCTGTGATCTTTTGCTATTCCCCAAACAGGTTTCATGTTCATCACTTTATTAATGAACTCGCTTTGACTGGAAAGATGGACTAGCATTGGATCTACTTACACCACATTGGTCAAATTTGTGTTGTTTTCTGATACAGTGACATAAGGAGCTCTATTTCTTATCATCATCTAACCTAAGTTATCTGCTAACTGCTGTTCCCTTCTCCCGCTGCCACTGATCCAGCACGGGCCGCAGCCACGTGGACAGGAGTGCCAGTGCAGACACGGGTTTGCGTGTGATGGTGTTTTCAACTGCCTGCTGCCTCTGCAATCCTTAGAGTAAGTCTAAAACCTCAGAGCACCAACACTTCATTCCCACTAGTTAGACTGAGAGCAAGTTATTCTGTGAACTGATGAAAGACTTATCAGAGGTTTGTGGTCAGCGATACAAAACCATCTTCTCTCTGCAAACAAGCCCTGCTTAGTTACACAGAAGCCATTTATTATTTGCTGATGCCAGTTTTTATGAGAGAAATTAAAAAAAAAAAAAAAAGGCATTTCTTTCTGCCTCACCAAAAGTATTTTTACAATTAGTTTCCAAGTTTGCAATATGCGCTGCTGTTTCAGCAATCACAAATGTGAAACAACCGAGCTCGCAGTGGGTTTTACCCCTGTTCCTGCCTGCTCACTGTGAGAAGGGAAGCAAATATGGGTTTTGCCACAGGAGATTAATCAAAGATGCTGTTGCCCTCCACGATGTAAATTATTTATATTCAGTCCAGAGTTTTCTGCTGTGCTTCTGTTTTATACAGCTGTAAATTACTTGGATACAGCCCCAGTGGAAAGTCCTTGCTATTTTGTAATGGAAAAAAGGAACTCGGCAGTAGAAATCTATAATGAATGAACAGGAATATCATCTTCCAATTGTAAATAAGATCTTGTTCTGTTTATTTTGACATCTTTTTACAAATGTGTTGCATTCAGGTGTAAATATCCCAAACCATGATCTTGTTCAGAGTTCTGAGATTTCTATTGTTAAATGTAATACTTTGTTTAATAGTTGTAATAATTATTTGTATAGATATGAACATGATAGTATTTTATTAAAAAAAAAAGAAAAATGCTCTTTGAACACTGTATTCTTGTTGGTACAGCTTTCCCTCTGGAGAGCCATGCATTTCACTTTTCAAGATGATAGGTAAAAATAAAAGCCTTGTTTTGAGGCTGGGAATTTACAATCATAGTTCAGTATATTCTCTGCATATATCAGAGTTGTGCAGCACTTTATTTGAATGTATAAGACTACATAATCCAGAAGAAACATACACTGATAATGAAGTATCTAAATAATGCATGGCAGATGCTGTCCCTGCACAGGTGGCAGTGATCACTGTGTTAAGATACAACTTCAGCTTTATAATATGCTTCTCATCACACACTGCCATGGTGGTTGTGAAGTGCTTTAAGTATATTCTTCCAGTTTGAATCTAAAGGACCTGGTTTGGATGAGACCAGTACCGAGTTGCTACAAGGTAAGTAAAGGCTGTCTGGGAGGCTGTGTAATGCAAGAGGAGCTGACAGCATTGCTATGAAACAATTCCTTTTCGGGGCTCCAGATGCCGTGCTTGTAAACCTCAACATTCTTATGGACATAGAAGATGCCTTTATGGAAGATGATTTTTTTTTTTAATTATTAAAATGTAGTATTAAGACAGATGAGCTGCTATTTTGTTACTTTAGTGACAGCCAGTACTTGTAGTTTCATGAGGAGGCTGCGTTTGGAAATCACTGTGGTTCAGAACATGGAGAAGCTGCGTGCAGGACCAAGGACGGTCTCTGAGCAGTCACAGTAACCTACTCTCAAGCCCGCTTCCCTTACATTGAGAGGGCAGCTCAGGCCTGAGAGCTGGCAGGCAGGGTTAGTTTACCACACCGAGGACAGACCAAAAGCCACAGCCCCAACTTCAGCATCAGCCTGTTGCCAGCACCCTCGCCGAAGGTGGAGTTTCCTGCTGCAGTAACCTGCTCTCCCCTCTCAGAGGAGAGGGGAATGGAAATGGGATTCGAGGCATCTTGAAGACCCTGGGGCCTGCTGGGTTCTACAAACGCTTGGTGCAGCCGGGTGCATGAATACATGAGGGAAACCACATACATACAAAAGCACAAGTGAAACTGGCTCAAACAGTTTCTTCCTCCATCTCAAGCTACAGGTGGAGCATGCCCCCAGGCAGCATACCTCAGTCTGAAATACACCCTCTTAATGCCACAGACACACTCAGTATGTCCCTGTTGCTGTCATTGCTAACCTTTCTGCTCAGTGTAAATGCTGCTGTTTTAATAGGTGCAAAATTGGCATTTAGCAGCAGACAAGATTTCTCCTAAAACTGTGCATTCATATTTTAAAATGCCTTGGCTGCTCTTCCACCATCCCACAGGTTTGGTGGTAGTTGTAACACTGTCAGCTTGCATGATCCCAGTAGCTTCTCTAAACTGTGAGAGGGTTTCATTATTATTACACAAAAACCTTGAGTTGTACTGGGCAGAACAACAACTTTACCAATGTTTCCTGAGAAAACAGAGAGTACGTGGTTGTATCCACCTTGTCTCCATGGCTTAGGTCAACACAGCACCTTTGGGTGCCCAGGAGCTGTGTGAAGAGCACAGCAGAGGCAGGAGATGGGTCACATCCCTGCCAGAGGAGGTAAAGCAGAGCCTGCGCAGCAGCAGCTTTCTGGACATACACCACCCAAAACGGCCCGATCCCACCAGAGCACTGTGCTGGCTTTTACTTGGGAAAATGTTAGAGGCCTGGGCTGGTGTAGGCCAGGGGAAAGTGTTGCAGGAGGTATAACAAAAAAGCACAAAGCCGAGCGGTGGTAGGTCTTTTGCTTATAAAACCAGCAAACATATCTCATGACTTGGCAAGTGAGCCTGAGTATTTAATGACCAGCTGCGGCATGGTTAGGGCAGGTGCTCCTGGGCAGGTAGAGTTTCCACAACATAGGGCAAGTTACTCTGGCAGCCACCACTTCCAGCCAGGCCAGCTCCTGCTTCCTGCGAGCTCCTCAGCCCCTCCAGTGAAGCCACTGGCACCCAGCGAGGAGGAAGTTCACCAGAAAACGGCACTGTTTGCTTCCCTTGCAAGAGTTGTTACAGCGCAGGAGGGATGAGCACATGGTGGGAGAAGCAGGGACCCCATTACCAGCCCACGGGCAGCAGAAAGGCCCCCACCTCCGAACACGATTCACAACTGCAGCTCTGCTTTTCTGCCTACACACCCCTGCCTGATGCTGTTAGAGAAAGGCGAAACAAGAACAACAACATGACACCTGCAAATCAGGTGTCCCCCACCTACCCAGGGAGCTGAGCTTTCCTCTCCAGTCACCTGGAGAAGGGCAGCAGGACAGAAGGCAGAAGCCGCATTGCGGGTGCGGAGGGCTGCATGGCTGAGCTTGACTGGGACAGCTGTGAGACAGAGCTGCCCAGGTGCCCCGCCCGACATCCCACCAGCGGCCAGAGCCACCCCAGCTGGCCTGCAGCCGCCTGCCTGGCTGGGCCCTGCAGCTGCTCCGGGGGAGAAGTGAAGTATGAACTGAAACCAGCAGGCATGGCAAAGCCAAGAGGAAATTTTAAAAATTGATGCGTCGAGCCACAAGCACAGAAGCAGCAGGGAGAAGACTCCAACCCTTCCTTCCATCTCTTAGGCTTGGGGTGCCTTTCCTTGTGTTTAATTTAATTCTCTCACGTTTTTCTGCTTGTTCTGCACTGCTTTCCACCTTTCTCCAACCTCCCCCTCACTGCTGCCACCCCCTTGCCATTCACATAGTGCTCATCTCTGCTTAGCTCAGCGAGGCCGAATGTTGCTCTTCTACTTCCTACACAGAGCCTTCCAACTGCTGTTCAATGTTAGATTTTTTTCCCCCCCTCACACTCCTGTTTAGAGAAGATAACCAGCTTCCTGGCTGGAAACAAATACAAGCTTGGAACAAGGTCTGAGACCACGGACAACACAGGGAGAAGGTATACTTTTGTGAAAATGCATGTCCGAAACAGGACAAACTTTGGGGTACAGAAGCAATATTCCTATCCCAACACCTTGTCTTATGTCCTTCACATCTGTGCACCGCAAAACACGCCAGAGCAGAACATACTTGTACAAGAGGAAAAGCTGCTCATCTTTCTCCACACCTAAACACAGAGTAAGGGCAGTCCTGCAAGGCAAGAGCCCATGCTGCACCTGACTGAGCAGGGGGTGTGAAGGCAGCACAGTGAGCAGAGAAGACTTCAGGTTACTCACAAACAGCAGGATCCAACACTAGATCCTCCAAGTCCCCCCTCTATATACCAGGTTGTACACCAGTTCCGATGGTCTGCCAAGATCAACAGGTTTTTGAACTAGCTTCCCTTTTCTCCCCCTCTCTCTGGCTCGAGGGGACTGAGGAAGGCAGCATTTGCTAATTCTAGTAAGAAACCACACTGGAGTCTCTGGCCAGACTTGCCTACTTCATATAAAAAAAAATATTCAGTGGGCTCTGGAGTGCTTTACATGGTGCAATTGCAGCTGCAAAGTCCGGTTGCAGTATGGAACCAGAGAAACCGGGCAGTCAGCAGACTAAGGGCTAGTGAAGTTCCTACAGGAGGCAGATGCTGGAACTGTTGAGCCTCAGGCAGCAGCAGGGCAGTATCTCCACTTCAAGCACCTTTGATCACCCCAGCACAGCCTCCCACCTCGACAAGCTCCCACCTTAGACTGAGATCTGTGCATCTCCCTCCAGGTCCCAGAGGAGCAAGGAAAGCCTCGCGTCGAGTAGAGGCTTCTTTTGGTTTAGCACTTCATGGGAGTTGGTGCTTGACCTGCCGGTGCTGGCAGGCTGTGTTCAAACCCCACAAGCCCCCAGCACCTGGGGATTTATCCTGCCCACTGCAGCACTGCTGTCCTGCAAGCACCTCCCCGTGCAAAGCCTTGTCACTCAGCCTGAAGGCACGCACAGGGCTCGACCTGAACTTTTCCAGGTACTTGCTAGACCAAGAAACCGTTTGTGCAAGGCCTGTGGTGAGTATTCCATCAGGAAATTTTCTTACCTCCTCCTCCTGTTACCTCCCCCAGTCCTGGTCCCAAAGCACTGCCTCACTTGCTCCCTAGCTCACCTCAGCAGCAAGTGACCTGACCACCACATGAGCTCACCACCTCCCAACAGATCTACCGCTGCAGCTCTCCATGCAGCTTCCAGGTGCCACCATGCAGCTGTGCTTCAGACCTCTGCTCCTGCTGCCAGGGCCAGGACTAGGAGGAGGGAGGGAATGGGTGGTGCAGGCAGCAGTGCTATCGCTGCGTGTTACCACCTGCCCTCCAAACAGAGCTCTGGACATCCTGCACACCCTGGATATTATTACAACAAATCTTGGTTTCACTGGTCAGAGAACTGGAAGTGCAGCATTTGGGCTACTAAAGCAGCCCTTGCATTTGCAGGGAGAGGGACAGGGCAGCACAGAGCACATGTTGCAAAAAAGCTGTCAGGTCAAACGTTCGTACACTTCTGGGTACAGAAACCCAGGTGGCTCCACCGGCACAGCAAGTTTATAACCACGCTGGGCAAGACAGGGCACCACAGCCCCACCAGGAGCCCCTGGCAGGGGCGGCTCAGTCTTGCTGCATTTGGCAGGAAGGACTTGGGGGTTTTTTGCACCTTGGACTTGCTGGCGGCCTTTCCTCGTGGGAAGAAAAGGAAGCTGCAAGCAAGCCTGTGTAGCTAATACTGGATTCTGCCATTTTAGACCAAGAACATATGGCAAGGCTGCAGGGTGGCGGAATGGAAAACGTGGGCAACCCTCAGCCTGGTACTGCTCTGCTGGCACTACCCAGAGAAAAGCAAGTGCCATCTCCTTCCCTGCAGCCCATGATGACACTGTCAAGGAAAAGAAGCTCGTGCTTCACAAGCCTGAGAAACCTACCCCGATTTCTAACATCATCGAACATTCACAACTCCATCTGCATGGCAAACCTGCAAGTCAGGCCCAAGGTATTGTAATAAAACACAGCACACTGGGACCACCACCACCTTCTGCCTGTTCTGGCACACCCTGCCTGAAACACAGCTAAATCTCCAGAGCAGCACAGCTCTGCTTGGGAAGATGTCGGCTGGCAGCCTCTTGTGTCATTCCTCCTCCAGCCCTCTCTTCGCTCTCTGAAGGGGCTACAGTGACAAACGAGAGTGTCTGTTCTGTACTCCAGTTAGCCCCACAAAGGCAATTTGGTTAAGAAAACAAGCAGGTCATCTGTACAAATGCTCAGAAAACCGTTTGTGAGGCTCCTAAGGACCTAAGGATGACAGCAGCTGTGTGACACCACTGGGCACCCCTCTGCCCCGAGGGCTCTCCTTGCTGCTGCTGAGAGCTGGAGCAGGAAGAATTCAGGTCAACCTGCAGAGCAGGGAACTACGAACATTCATTTTATTGACCATCTTGACAAACTACAACTTAGGAAAACAAAAAAAAAAAAAACCAGCTAGCGCAAAACCTTTCTAGGAGATACAGACCTCTCAGAGTAGATTACCATTGTCTTCTGCTTTGGTAAGCACAAGTGGAATGAAGCCTTTTCATCACTAGATACATGCACATACACCAAAGGAAAAATGCTCAGACAATGACAAGAATAAGGACAGCAGGCCTCAAAGAATACTTTTTAATTCAAAATTAGAAAAACAGGTCACATTTTAGATCCAAGGCCTGAAATAATTCATACCTTATTCTTGTTTTTTTAAATAACTGAGAGTTCAGGAAGAATGCAGGAGCCATTTAAAAAACTTACTTCAGATGCAGAAAAGTTGGAGAGGAAAGAAGTTTGGTCCAGACCTTTAGCGAAAGAGCTCAACCCCAACTGCCCCAAAACCTCCTCCACACCCCCAGCCCATAAGGGAACCTGCCTTGCCAAGTTTGCCCAAAGCAAGCTCGTGGGAGGAGGAAGTCCGAGGCTGCTGGACAGCCTCCCCGTTCCACCCTGCCCCTATAGTGAGGGCCACACAGCAGGAGCCGAGGAGCTGCCAAGGAGTTCCCCAGCACGTGAGACCGCAGCTTCACTGTGCCGTCTCTTTTAGGGTCGCTCGAGGACAGCACTTGTGATGCTGTGAAAGAGACCATCACACTGACAAGCACCTGCGTAGGAGCCACCAGAGAGAAGTGAGGCTGTTCAATGGGCATAACAGAGGCTGCAAGAGCAAGGCGGGAGGTTCTGCCTCTGGCAGATCACCCATGAGCAGCTCTAGTCCACCATCTCCCTCCAATGCTGCAAGTCCAAGTCCTCCCTTGGACTTGTTTCTCTTGTTACCACAGCTCCCCAGCAGCTACAGGAGGAGCCTCTCCAACAAGAAAAGAAAAGAGTCTCCCACTGCCACCTCAGCTTGGAGTCCTTTGCTCACTCGGCAGCTGTGGGTCAGGAACCAAACGCTCTCCCCGTGCTGCCAAAGGGACCCTGAGGGCAGCGACCCGCAGGGTACAGGCGTCGGCTGGCGATGCAGGAGGAACTGCATCGCCCTTGTCAAGCCCGCTCACCAAAGAGGCAGCGGAGCACATCAGCGGGGAGGAAGGGCAGCGAAGGTCTCAAACACATGTCCCGTTTCCTCCCTCGTCACTGGCTCCAGCACCCACTGTACCTACAAGCCAGAGGGCTGCACCCCGGCCTCAGCCACCGGGTCACGCCTGCCCCAGAGGGTGTGGTGGGAAAGGAGCAAATGTCGTCTTCCCTCCTGGTCCCACCTCGGTTACTGCAGCACCCCTTCATGCTTCCTGTGGGATCCATCTCCCCTGCTCCCACGGGGTTGTCAGCCACAGAAGCAGGCTCATTCCCCACAGATGCCAGTGGCCCGGTGCCTTTGGCTGAGCAATTTGGGACGCCCCTGCACCCACATCCCCTTGGGACTCAGAACACCGGTATCTTGTCCCTGCGCACCGTGTCCAGGTCATCATCCAGGGTCAGCAGGACCTGAGGAAGAAAGCATGAGGCAGCTTCAGGTCTCGCTGACCAGTCCATGGCTAGAGAGAATGACCAGCTCCTGGTGGCATCTTAACCCGGGGGGCTCCACCTAGGCCACATCTCCAGCATGTACAGGAGTCACAACAGCAACCCATGTGCCAGATTAGCTGCTTCTGTAACGCTTCCAGCAAGTCACTCTGGCAGCACAGCTGACGGGTAGCTTTGCCCACAGTGCTGCAAGGACCTGAGCGGGTAACCCTGCCCCAGCCATGATGGGGACACTGCTTGTAAACTGGTCCCTTTGTCACTAGCTCTGAAAAGCCATCCAGGAGGCAGCAGGGCATTGCTTGACCTCAGCTCAGACATTGCACGTGGCCAGGCAGCTCCTTCGCAATTAGTTTGCAACTTGCACAAGTAGTTTGCACCTTGCACAGCTAGGGTCCATCTCCGCTTCCCCAAAACACTGTGCTGTGACCTCATCACAGGGGACGCCTCCACCTTTGCCACCACACAGACCATCAGGCCTGAAAAGAGATACCAAGTAGAGGAGCAAAGGAGTCAACTATGGAAGTGGGGGAAAGCCCAGGATTGAGCTAAGCTCCATACCACTGACCATTTTGCCTGGCTCCAAGGGAGTAAGGTCCCTTTCTGGGAGGTCTTTACAAACCCATGAGAGGGTTGGTCACACCAGCAGCCCCTACAGCTTCCCCACAACAGCTGTGTGACCCACAGCCCCAAAGGGAATTTGAGGCCAGGAGGCCCCGGGAGCAACAAGCCAAATCAGAAAACCTGATCCCCGATCCCACTAACAAGGAACATCCCACTGTGAAGGATGTCTGGAAGTAGAACCAAGCAGAGGAGTTGAGGCATTTCTGTGGGGTGCTGAGGCAGCGACAGCTCCATGTGGATACAGAGCGACAGGGAGGAAGAGGAGAGAGTGAGGCCATACAGAAGAGTGAGAGGCTCAGCAGGACTCACCAGAAAGGAGAAGAACAAGGCAGCTGCAGAGAGGAAGTGCCAGACATCATGGTCATCGAAGAAGCCCAAAAGGATGCATGGCCGGTTCTTTTCCCGTGACTCTGCTGGAGTCTCCTAGGGGAGCAGGCAGGGCGTCAGGACCCAATATACCACTCACACAAGGCCCTGGCTGGCCACATTGGACCCTCTGGAGATCGCCCTATCCCTCCATGTGGGAACCAGGAAAAAGTGCTGTGCTGGCTGGACATGTGGCAAGAGCAGGGCAGGAACACAGTGTCGTACTTAGACCTGGAGATGGATCTGGGGCCACAACCCATGACTAGGGGGATCCCTCTGGTCTTCACATCTGAAGTCCTGCATAGCACGAGCTGCACAGCCTCCACCAGACCACCCTACAGCAATGCCCTCACTTCCATTGCGATGGACACAGTATCTTGCTAGGAGGCATCCAGTCAGGATTTAAGAGCCTCCCAGGCCCTGGAGAGTCCCCACAACCCCAGGCAGGCTATTTCCCATTGGTCATCTGCTCCAGGGAGAAGGCTTCCATCCAGTACTGGTCAAGATTTGCCCAGTTTTGCTTTCAGTTCCTCAGCTCCTTCTCTGTCCCCTGGTGAGGGCCAGTCACCTCCAGATCCCCTGGGCCATAAATAGTCTCTCTACAGCTGCATGCATACAGTCATTTCTGGCTCAGCACAGCTTCCCGTGCTCCCCTCCCAGTCTGCTGAAACCCTTTCAGGTCTCCATGAGTAGCCCAAGACTTTCCCCAGAGTATTTTTTGTGTAAAATGAACAACAGGAAGGAAAGATGACAAGAGACAGAGATGGACAGGACAGTGAAAGGGGAGCTTTACCTCCCAGCTGCTGAGGGTCTGGAAGAAGAAGTAGAGGGATGCCGCCCACACCACTGCTGTGGCCACGATGCAGAACAAGGGGATGGGCAGGAGCTTCTCAGAGCTGCGGAGCTGCAGACAGGGACACAGCCTCACAACATGCCCCGAGCTCTTCCCAGGGGCCAGCACCATGCATAGGGCTGACACACCAGCCCAGACCATCTGCATCTGCAAAGGGCTGCCCACCCTAGGGAGACACAGCCCAGCTACCCGAGATGGATACACAGCATCCCTCCAACACTAACACCTTGTCCCACCCTGAGCCCCACAAAGGCCCCTCCACATCCTTCTGCAGCACCACAGGAACCCACACTGCCGCCAAAAGAGAGGCCCAGTCCTTCCCCTTTGGCGACAGGCATCCCGTGGACAACTACAGCTGCCTCCCTTACCTTCATGATGATGTAGAAAGCCAGATACAGCAGCAGGTTACAGATAAAGATCCCCAGTATGTAGGAGGCGAAGTCTCTGGGCCGATATACCAGCCCAAAGATAGCACTGAGAGAGAGGGAAGAAAGGACATTAGACAGCCTCTTTCACTGGGGACATGGTACATCCCCAAACTGACTGCCACCCACTGCTTGCCCCAGACCACTGGACACAGCAACACTGCCACAGCCTCCCAGTTCCCTGGAGAAAATGCACTGTCTGCCTCTGGTCCCCGCTGCAAAGCAAAGCAGAGCAAACTCTGCCATGGTCAGCCACTCAGAGCAACCAGAGACCCCAGAGGACAGGCAAGGGCCCTGGGTTGCTTCCAATCCATGGCCAAACGCATCTCACTTGGTAGGAGATGGTCCCAGATCTGTACGTTTAGCAGAAGGCATGTCCCTGAGAAGCAGCTTTAGCAAAAAGCAAGAGCCTGGGGCAAGGATTTTAGGTCTCTTCCAAGAGCTGGTCCCTCCATCCATGAAGTTACTGCTGAGCTGGGCTCTGTAACTGTGACTAACGAGCATCTGTCAAGTCTCCTGCACCTTGGCTGCACCAGAGACCTTCCAGCTACAAGGGAAGCACATGTGCAGCACAATGTAGCATGGCAGTACCAGGCCAGACCTACAGAAGCTCGCTCAGATGCAAGCCATGAGACAGCACCAGCTGAAACACTTAGGGATGCCTCACATATTTCTCTAGTGCTGCACTGCATCCTATGGATCTGCCTACCGTCCGGTGCTCATCAGGTCCAGCTCCTTGCCAAAACGTGTCAGAAAGGCCCCAGCACAGGACTATTGCATAGGCACTGCTGCATTTCTCCATCACTTCAGACCACCTGTGTATCAATACTGAATCCTGCTGCCCACGTGCACAAGTACGCCAGACACCCACACCCCACTACTTACAAGGACCAGTTGACCAGGTTTCCAACAATGAGCAGCACCATCCTGTCCTGAAGAGAAGACATTGATGATCACATGAAAGCAGGAGGAAATGCAAAAAGAGGCCTTGGCCTCAGAAATTCAGGACATCATTATGTGATGAGTCTGGTTCCTGCAAACACACATGCGCCTGGCTCTGAAGTTTACTCTGCGGGAGCTTTTGCCAGATGGAAACTGCTCTGGCCCTCACAAATTTGAAGAGAGCATTGCAAAAAGGAGACTAAACATCTGAAAAGGACAAGCCCAGCACTTAAGGATCACCTCAGGATGCTCTACAAATCCTTTGACTCGTTCCACTGTTTTTCTGGTTAGATTCCTTCCCTCCCACCATTTTACGGAAGAATTATTGCACAGAGCAAGGACGTGCTTGAAAGAGGCAGTGGGGGAAGCTTTGGATAACATCCCGCACATATCCACAGAGCCTTTTTTCACCTGTCTCACCATCAGGTGGGGAAGCACTGTAACTACAGCAGGCAGAAGGGTTACATCTGTGGGGCATGTACCTTTATGCTTACAGCTGCTTTCATGATCACAGAATCATTAGGGTTGGAAAAGACCTCTAAGATCATCAAGTCCAACCGTCAACCCAACACCACCCATGCCCACTAAACCATGTCCGTGTCCAAACATTTTTTGAACACTTCCAGTGATGGTGACTCCACCACCTCCCTGGGCAGCCTGTTCCAATGTTTGACCAATGATGTAGGTATTTCAGGCTGGCCAGGCATACTTCATGCCCGAGTGCACTGAGTTTGCTTGCAAAACTCAGTCTGACACTTATTCAGAGATGGGAGAATAAAAATAAAATAAAAAGGATGCTCCTGGATAAAAACTTCATTTGGCTTCAAGCCCTAATTAGCACTCTGTGCCAAGAAGAAAGTAATCCGCGGGACACAAGGCAACAGCTACCATTTCTTACTTTTTTGCTGTCTGCCCTGAGGTGCTGTAGAAATAGCAATAGCTGTTGCTTAAGCCACAGAGCCAATAGTTGCTGCCTTCCCCAGAGAGGCTGCACTGCACAGAGCCTCATACCCATTCCTTTGAATGGATGCCCCCAGAGAGCAAGGGCAAAGGCAAATCCTGTCATGCTCATATCACCTTCGCTCTGATGTTTTATTCACCAAGCCTGAGATCAGGCGAGGCCTGGAGGTGGGAGGTAGACCACTCCAGCAGAGATCTACACTTGCCCAAACATTTTGGGGGAGGGGGGAGAAGCAGGGAGCATCACTTTTCCAAATAGCCACACCTCTTTCCTCTGCACACTGCCTAGAAAGTGAGCAATTGCTGAGAGGGGTGCCAAGATGAGAAATCACCTACCATGTACATTGGTCGACTGCACTGCTGGATACAGTCCGTGTACAGCACCATCACTGCCCGTCGAAATATTCCCAAGTCTGTCAAAGAAGAGGAGAAAAAGCCACAAGACCAGCAGAGTGAGCGCCAGAATGCCTACAGGGGAAAGATGCAGACACCCACCAGCTGATACCAGAAGACCCAGCCTGCAGATGGTCAGGGTGCCAACAGATCCACTTCTTGCCCTCTGGGAGCAGCCTGTGCTGCGCAGAAGGGCAGCCGCCACAGGATGTGGATGGCATTTGGCCGGTGGCAGGTTAGAAAAAAAAACTCATCCCCTTGCCACTGACACTGCCCAGAAGTCAAATAGGCCCTGACTGTACACATGAACAGGCTGGCTTTGCAACCTCAGGTGCGTGCAGGAAGGGGAAAAGCACCTTCCACGGAACAAGCTGCCAGAAGAGCGAAACAGCAGAAACTCAACCCTCAGCCCTTAGAGGGGCCAGAGCACACTCGAGACACCTCCACTCTCAAAATCATTGCAGAAGCTTCACTGGAGAGAGCCATCAGTGGCAGTGGGGATGGACGGACACGCATGCACACACACCCCCACCCCCCCTTCAGCAACAGATGTGGGGCTTGAAAAGGCTCCTGTGCCAAGATCAGAGCTCTCCTGTGCTATATCACCCCCTTCCTGCCAAGGAAGGGGCTGGTAGTGCTGCTGCCAAACTGATTTCACTTCTCCGGAGCCAACCCCAGGTGGCACACGAGCCTGCCTCCCCACACACATCCATGCATTCCCGGCTACTACGCCGCTGCTCGATCACTTCAACAGGGCAAAGTAAGGGCTGCTGACAGTTACCTGAGTCAGGGCCATCTGAGGCAGACAGGAGCAGAAGAAGGAGAAATATGTTTGTAAGCAGAGGACAAGAGACAGGTTAACCACCAGACCCGCTCCTCCCTCACCCCATGACAGGGTTTTACGTAGCTCACCGCTCCGAGCACAGGGCTAGGGAGAGCTGTAGCTGAAGGGCAGGCTCCCTCAGAGCCCAGCTCTTCTGCCACCACAGAGCAGACAGGTCCTGCTGACTCCCATGGGTCTGGGAAGCAGCAGCACGAGGACTTCAGAGGCCAGGAAAGAGCATCAGATGGATGAGAGGACAGGATAAGGCAGAACACAAGCACAGGCCATGGGACTGTGCTCACAGATGCGCTGCATAGGCGGTGACCCACGCAGGCGAGGACAGGAGGCACCTGCACACCCTACAGCAAGATGGTTCAGTCACAGCACTTACCGATCTTGAAGCGGCCCATGTAGTAGATCTGGGTGCTGAGAGCCAGCGAAGCCAAAACATGGATCATGGAGAAAATGACCCAAAACCACATGTCATTTTTCCCAAACACCTGAAAGCAAAGACATATTAAAAGCAAAAACCGAGCCCTGTTACCAGTAGACTAATACTTTTTTGTCCTATATCACCATGGGGCATTAGGTGACCTCTCTGAACGTGGAAGAGAAACCCTTATATCCTCCAACCTGAAAACAGATCTATAAATCCAAATCAAAGTCCAGAGAAGCAAGAGGAGCTCAGCATTCTGGAGAGGAGACTATTCTTCAGACAAGGATGTCAGCTTGGCCCTGGGAGCAGAAATGCAGGGACTCCCAGGCCAGGCAAGCTCTCTCTGCTGAGCTGGACAGCAGTTCTGGTCAGGAGCCAGATTTTTACAAAGGCAGTCGGGGAACCAATCTCTGCTTTTACAAGCACACTATAGTAAATCAAAAAGGACAAAACTGCTCTGCAGGCAGTTGCTCCTATTGTACTACTTTTGCTTTATTTAAGGACTAGAAGTGACCTAAAAATGCAGGTTAATGCTATATTAAAACCTTAATTTTTCAATTATACATTAAGGAGTCCAGAAACTCTCGTGTGCCATCAGGCTGTGACCACACACTCCCCTCCCCTGGGGCACAGAACTTGCCTGAACTTTCCCTTTGGGGGGGGAGAGGGGGGGACCCAAAAAACAAGCAAAATGGAGCAAGGGAGACATACAGCTTATAAGCTCCACTGAACAGCTTCAAAGCATCCCACAAGAAAAGATACAGCATCCTATAATAAAACCCCAGTGTTTTGAACCTGGGTGTGCAGATTTACCACAGCTGTGAAGAGATTATTGGAAAGTCACAAGTTCACCAGCTGCTCCTGGATGCCTTATCCCACAGAGACCTTTGCAGAATCAATTGGTATTCTGCATTATGTGTAGTAATGAGGGGCTGACAGCCCACTGGGATCTAGCTGCTAGGTCAGAGCAAGAATTCAGTGGATTTTGCCTGGTTACTGCTGAATGAAAACAAGTCCTTCAAAAGAAGGGAAGCAGAGATCTCCAGAGTAAGGCACAGGCTGGGGATTCAGGCAAGCTCAGTACTTGCAATGCTATGAGCAAACGGGCAAAGCCCTATACCAGTCTGACCTGTCAGTGACTACTGGTGCACAAGAGCAACTCTGGTGACTCTTGCTCCGGTGCCCTTTTATCGGCAAGTACCCCAGAAACTTGCCTGGGAACCCACCGGCCATTATTCTAGCCCTGCATCTCTCCAAAGATAGGAAGGCCAACAGAGTTTTCCAAAGGGGAGAAAGAGGTGCAAGCAATTAGGTTAGAGGACACTTGTCTTGGAAGCTCAGACAGCTTGACCCCCTCCTCCAAGCTCAGCCACCCCACAGGAGACCAGCTGCATTCTTGCACATGGACACCTGGATGCATGCATTTCTTCTCTTGAGGAGGAGGGTGTGTGGTGGGCAAAGCCCAAAAAGAAGCCCACCTAGAGAAAACTGCTCTGCTCTTTCCCTCACTGCAAGCCCAAGGGAAGGGAGGAGGAAAACCCAAGTGTACTGGAATTCAAATGCTAGCAGCTGCTTAACACACTCGTATCCTACCCTGTTGCTCTCCCCAATCATTTGCCCACTTAAGCTATGTTCCCAGCCATACCATCACCTTCCCAGAGAAGCAGATAAATAAGAGGGAGCCATACCACTCCAAGGACGGCCAGACAGATCACCACAGCAAACGAGGCATAGGCAGAGTAGGCACTGGCATTGATGTCTGGATGGCGGGTCTGGTAGAGCTTGAGCATGCACAGTCCTGCGATCATGTACATGAAGGAGGTGTCTATGTAGGGAGCACAACAGAAACGGTGAAAACAGGTACTCCCAGTAGGCTGAGAAAGCTGCTCCAAGTGCATATAAAGAAGTGCAGCATCGTGGCCAAACCAAGACTGGCAGGCACAAATCCCTGATGCTGCATTACATGGTACAGCACTTTGTACTTTGCCCTTTTGCAGCACCTGTACCATGCCCTGGGGCAACAAAAACCAAAAGGTGCTCAGAAAATAAGTGCCCAACACAGTGCAACACAGAAGCAGGCAGAGAATCACATAACAGTTGAGGTTAGAAAGAACCTTGGGAGATTGTCTGGTCCAACAACCCCTGCTCAAGCAGCGTCAGCTGTGAGAGGGTTGTCCAGTAGTGTGTCCAGTCAGGCTTTGGATATGTCCACAGAAGGAGACTTCACAACCTCTCTGGGCAACCTGTTCAGTCTTTGACCAGCCTCAAAGTGTGTAAAAAATCCCCATGTTCATATGGAGTTTCCTGTGTTTTAATTTGTGCTCATTGACTCTTGTTCTGTCACCAGGCACCACTGAGAAGTGCCTGGCTTACTCATTTTCATTTCCTCTCATTGGGTATTTACACACATGGACAAGACCCCACCTGAGTCTTCTCTTCCCCAGGAAGGCAAAGGAGCCTACAGAGGAAAGAGTTTCCACTGAGATGGCAACAGTGGCTTCCAATGCTTGAGCACTCTGCCACTCAGGCTGTGCACTTAACTATCTTCAACACTGAGCTGCAAAAGCAAAGGGAGATCTTGCCAGCAGTGCACTACCAGAGTCCCAAGGTCTGGAGAGGAGGCTGAAATGTGTTAATCCTCAGCATCCAAAGCCTCACTGCCACCTGACTAAGCCCCGGAACAGGCATACTCCAGGGAGGTTTGCAAGGGTGGAGGGATGGGAAATGCCAGCAGCTCAGTAGGAGACAGAACATGGCAAATCCTACCTCCAACTCAAAATGAGAAAGGCAACGCAACTTACCAAACTGGAAATTGGAGTAATTAGGGCAGACATGGTAACAGGCACTGAGCACCCCCTCCATCATCAGAGCGATACCCATAGCATAAAAGAGACCAAAATGCTTTGGGATCCCATAGTCCTGGAAGAGAACAGAGCTGTATAGTAAGAACTCTCACTGTCTTTATGACAAGCAAGCTTCCATTCTCCATCACTTCATCCCTCCTCACCCCTACACATGTTCTATAAGTCACCATTGCGGATCTCCCTGGGATCTCATCAGAAAGTCCATAAGCAGCAGACCCTTAAAACTAAGGCCTTTACTTGCTACCAAGCCAGTGAAGAGAGAGCTGTCTCCAGAAGCCACCAGCACCACTGCCCACAGGGCTGCAGATTTCCTTCATCCTCCCCCAGGAGACACTGAAGGGACTGCAGAGCCTCTGGCTACAAGCAGCTCTGTTTCAGAGCTAGAGGCAACCAAATTCCTGTGGGTTATCATATAGGCAGCTCTATCCCCTCTTGCCAACAAGAGTGCCAAGATGGAACTCTTGATTGGATAAGACAAATCAAACTTCACTATAAACAAAAGTATCTCAGGACACTCCTACTTTCCACATATCCCCCAAAAGAGGTCTCAGCAACACACATTCATGGAGCAGGATACTAATTACCAGGCTGTGCTTTTCACAAGCCCCATTACAAACTTGCGTCTCTTTGTCCCCAGAAGCCTCACCTCACACTTCTCCTTACTGCCTGTTTCCTCAATAACATGGGTCAAGGCAGGGATCCAGACATGATCCCACCCAGCTCATCCATCCCAGTTCCTCCACAGTGAACACTACACCACAGCCATAGGAATCATTCCTCTACTCATGTCCCTGTCTTTGCAAGCCCAGACTGGGTCACCACGGCAGTATGGACATACTGCAAGCAGCAAAGTAGTGGGGTGTACAAGAACACAAGTGTCCCATCTACATCCTTTTTCAGGGGAAAAGAGTAAGATACGATCTGCTGGCAAGGAAGGCAAATAGAAGACCACTGTGTATCACTGGTTTTCAAATTCTCCCTGTCTTTCCCTCCCTCTACTTAGCCCCATGCATCCATGTTTCCTACCAGGGTATAGACATCTTTCATCTCCATGGCCCGACGGTGGAGAATGTCTCTGCGCAGGACAATAAGGAGGAAGAGAATGCCCAGCAGCATGTGGCCCACGTTGCTGAGGATGTTGTTGAAGGCACTACAGGGAAAAAGGTTTAAGACAAGGGCAGCACAGCAGCAGGAGACTGAATCACAGGCCACAACAAGCGAATCCATCTTGCCCCCGTCACCCTGCCCCCCATCCTCCACTTGGCAGCTGCCAAACATCTGCCAGTTTTACACCCTGGATGACAATTGCAGATTAAGTAGTTCACCTGCCCCAGTGGATTTAGCACTTTTTTTCTGCAAGATTCCCAACTCCGGGCTTTCTTTGCACTCCCATTTTGGTTCAGAAGAATGCTGCACTGAAAGGAGTGATCTGAACTACTTTGCAGAGCTGCTGCTCCTTGAATACAAGTGAAAGTGTCCAAAAGAGCACGGCAACCCTCCATTGCTGCGCAGCAGGTTTGCTGGGGGAACCCACGTACCCCAGGTTCCTGGGTACATGCGTCTCACTGCAACAGAAAGCCACTGCTGAGCAAAACAGAGAGCTGAGTCCTACACTCTGAGTGGTCTTAACATGGTTACTGTGAGCCCAGCAAGGATAAAATCCTGACCTGGGCACAGCATGAACACTCAGGAGGCACAAGATAGTAGCACAGTGACCATGGGGCTCACTCACCTCAGCACCCCAAGGGGATGAGCACACAGAAAGTTGTAGTAGCAGATGTCCTGATTGCCAGTCACATTCACGACCTGGACACAGAGCAGGTGAGAGACCTGGTATTAGCAAATTCTCCTCATCCTGGGGGGGTTTGCTTCGTGCAAACACCACACGTACTCAGGGTGTACCAGGACACAGCCCAGCTCTAGCACTGGCACAGGGGAGCACCCACACCTGCAAGTGAAACTTAGCGGGGGGACAAGATGTTGCCACAGGCCACAAACCTGACAACCTCTTTTCTTCAGAGGAAACATAGTGTGTGCTCCCAACCTCACCACTAACAGATCTGCTTGCAGATATCTGAATAACAGCAGGATAGCAAGGAGAGGGGTGGGGAGAAGGGAGGAGAAATCATTCATATCACAGCAAACCCTACTTGCTTTCAGTTGTCCTTTAGAAATAACAGCAGATTCCTCCTGCCTCTGAAATGAGGCAGGCCCCAAATGAGACATCAGATGAGCAGGAAAACAGCTGCACTCCCACTTCCCAAGCGAAAACTGACAGAACTGCAAGCTCAGCGAGCCAAGCCAGCAGCAACACTCAACACATGGTGCAGAGAGGGCAGCTGAGGTAAGCTGCCCCTCAGACAGAGCAGGATTCCTGGGTGATCCCAGTTTCACCGCGACTGTCATGCTTATACCATGCAACCACAGAGCAAGTTTACAGGCAAGAGGACCCAAGCATGGGGGACGGCCACACAGAGTCCAACGCACCGTCTGGTAAGTGATGACGAGCTGGATGACTGGCAGGGCATAAAACACTGCAATGGTGATGATGTTCCTGCAGAGGGGAGACAGCAGCAGTAGTTACACACACCAGAACAACTGGTGCACACCCAGGACAGAGCCCCACGGTGCTTGTGGGGGAACGTGTACACCTCGGTGCCTCAGGGCACAGACCCTGCTCTCCCAGCCAGAACTTTACGCCTCTGGTTTTGATCTCCTGCAGGAGAAGAGCAAACGTGCCCGTGCAAACAGGAGGCAAATGATAAAGGCACAAGAAAAGCCAGGATGTGGACCAGAAGTTCATGTGTTCGAGTGCCAATTTCTCCCCTTGACCAGTATGTTCCAGCACACTGGCTGTTACCACACTTTAAAGCACTGATGCAAACGAGAATCCATTGCCAGGATCCTGTGTGTACTGGTCCAGAAATATCCTTATTTGAGGTATGTGGGATCTGCAGTTACTGGCTGGAAGAGGGTCAGAACATGTAAGAGGACAGCTCAGAGAATGTCCTTGGGTCTAAAGTGTGGTTCAGTCTCCACAACCAGAAACTGGGTCCAGAGCTTGGGCCTTACTAGTTTGTCTTCTCCTTACCAGAAATAGATTTTGTATTTTTTGCTGACAATCCTTCGGTCCTTCCTGGACAAGTCTGATAGATAGAGGAACACCTAAAACATTAGCGGGTGGGGAAAGAGGGAAGAAATCAGAAAAGAACTAATGAAGACTACAGAAGCCAGTAGAATATCTTGATGTATTCTGACAATATGCAGCTTGGTGAGGTTGGGGGGGGCGGGATGTTGGGTTGGTTTGTTTGTTTTTTAGCACAGCAAGCTCGCTGTGTCCCTTCATTCTATGGGGAATGAGTTCTGCAAAACCCTGCAACCTCCAGGAATGGCTCTGACCACAGGGAGCAGTGCAGGGTGACAAAAGGAGGCAGTTCGAGTGCTGCTGGCTTAAAGCCCCTCTGTACATCCGCTGCAGTCACACTACTCATACCAGGTAACTACCTACTATTGCACATTATTTTCTCCCTATGCTGCCCCACCTCCTTGGGCTTTCTGGGGCACTCTGGGCTTCCTCCTCCTTTGTCAAGAGTCCCCAATACACTCTGATTTTCCGTATTAAATCACTCATTTCAGCAGCACACTTAGCACAGCAGGAAAACTTTCTAGACTCTGAAAAAGCACTAAAAAGCACATTTGGCTTTATTTGATTAAATCCACCCAAAAGGGAACCAGAAACTTAAAAACCCTGGCAAGTGACTAGTGCTGGTCCTGGCCCAGATGTGTCCATAGCCCAGCATCATGGCCACAGCTGCAACACCAGCCATACCTTAGTGCGGATGACGTTCTTATCACTTTCGATTTCTGGCATGGTGTCAAAGTCGCTCTCCTCCTCCACCGAGCTGTCTGTGTCAGAGCCAGCTGCTGGCCCATAGGCAGGGGAAGACAACTGCTGTCCACCACTGGAGCTTGATTCGTCTGGAGCAGAGCAGGGAGAAGGAAGCAGGCAGGGTAAAGGCTAAATCCCTCTATCCACAGCAACAAGAAAGCTGCCCCAAATATCAGCAGCAATCTGCTGGAACAAGTTGATACGGCCATTTCAGGGGACAAGTTTTTACATGGTCACAAACCTTCCTAAAAGTCTCAGATATCAGCTAAGAGCACTTTCAAGGACCATCTTCTCCTCCTCTGCAGCATTTTGGTTTTCCCCCTGCTTTTATTCACTTACTTTTCATCTCTAACTTTTTCTATTCTTTACTAGCCTGGGCTCTGAAATCTGGAAGTCTGAGACAAGCCAGAAAGCTCTAGTGGAAGCAGCAGACTGTTCAGGGGTCAGAAACAGGCTGACCTATTTAATTTCCAGATTTTATATAAGCTTCATATATAAGCTTTGTTTTACAATATTTTTACAAAAAGACAAAGAGGAAGAAAGTAAATTTTTCAAAGCAAGCAGAGCATCAGCTTTGCTCCCATTGCAGGCATAGTATCGGTCACCTGCAGGTCAGCAGGACCTGCCTGTACTTCCCACCAGCTGGCCAAGCTCCCAGCCAGACCATTGCCCATACAGGCATGAGCAGAACACAAGTTTCTTCCTCATTTCCCAAATGCTTTTAAAGCATTTCCTTGAGAATTGTGGGAAAGAGTGGGGTCGTGCTGAAGCCCTCAACTCTATTCCAGGACTTAACTCCTCATGATTTTTTTCCGGACCTCATGAAATATCCATTCTGTGTCTCTTCATCAGGTATTCAGACATATCACACCTTCACAATCCAACAACTGGGTGACACCTGGAGTGTCAGGGCTGTCTTTAACACTACAGTGAGCAAATGCATCCTGAGAAGGGACCAAAAATTACAAAGGTGCTCTCCTCTCTCATCTGAGCAGCTGCCTCACACTGCCCTGGACCTGCACCGCATCACCTTGCTCTTGGGTCCCCAAGCTGCCAAATTCAAGGCTTATACCCCAAAAATCCACAGCACTGAGTTGTTCAATACCAGTCCCTCCACAGGGGGGAAAATAGTTGTAAGAAGACTGAAAAATACTCTGGCAAAGGCAGGCATTTCCCATCATCTCAGATTCACAGGACCCTTGGGAGGTGTTTTTTTCTCCTCTGCTGCCAGCATGACATTATTTGTCCCCTAATGAAACCTCTGGACTGCAAGAGGCTCTAATCCTGTCTTGCCTTGTGGCAGACAATCCTTCAGCCTTCCAGTGAAAGGCATGCTTTGGTCTAAAGGCAGGCTTGATGAGCTAATTACAGACTCCGAAGAAGCTTTCTTGGAAGGGACCTTTGTCAATCCCTAGTCAACCTCCTGCTTGAAGCAGCACTGTCATCAACACTTATCAGATGAATGTGGCTTCCTCTGGCTGAGACTTGACCATTTCCAAGGACATAAACTCTCTGGGCACCTCTTCCAAGGATTTGCCACCTTTTTGGTGTTTGTTTGTGGGGTTTTTTTGTTTGTTTGTTTTTCTCTAAAGTGCAACCTGAACCTCTCAAGCTGCATTTTTTTTTTTTTTCCCAAGTAGTTGCAATCTGCTACTAAAGCAGCTTGCAGCTTTATTCCCTTCTGGCTTTAAAGCACCTTAAAATGCCTTCCCCTGCCCCAGGTAGAGCCCTCCCCATGCCCCCAGTTCTGTAAGACACTGTACCGATAGCACCGTAGCTGCTTCCCTCAGGGGTGCTGGCTGTGATGGGGTGCGAAGACGTCATAGTCCCAGATCCTGCGATGGAAACAGACCCAAAAGGACAGTTAGTTTCATGTCAGTGCTTTGAAACATATCTTCAAGGTGAGTACAAACAGCTTGAAGAGATGGAGGGGCTTGGGAAAAGCAGCATTTCTCCAAACAGATGGCAGTCCCCCTCTAGAGCATACTGTCCAAAAGAGAAACCCTTGCTCTGCAGGGTGAAGCAAGCCCATTCCCTTCAGCCTCCCCACACAGGCCACCAGTTTGACTCACAAAAGCATGAGTCCCCCTCCAGCACACTGTAGGGATCACATTATGGGGCTGCAAGGCTCAGCAAATTCTAGAGCAAGTCTCACAATATTCAGAGCACCCTTCTGAATTTCTAATTCTTCTCCTTCCCCTCCTCATGCATTGAGGTATTCAAATATTGCTACCTCCAGTTATCCCAGGAAGAGTCACAGACAACCTATGGCAAGACAGCTGCTACATAGTTTTAACCAAGCAAGGAGAAAGCAAAAAATGTTCCATGCAAAAAGTGGTCATGATCTTGTGCTGATGACAAGAGGGCTGGGAAGTCCCTGCCTCCCACCCACACATCTGAACCAAGAAGGGCTGCACTGCCCAGTCAGGTTGCACTGGGACTTCCCCTTCCTGCCTCCACGTTCCCTCTTTTTGCCTCCATGGTGGGGCTCAGCTGCTGGCAGCAGGCAAACATGTCAGGAAACACAGCCTGCTGCATCCCCTCACTGAGGGCCAAACACCCATCTCCCCAAAAGGGAGGGAAGCAAGAGCAGCAGGAACAGGACCATGTCTTCCAGTGATGGCAGAGATACAGGTCCAGCTGCTTGTAAAGCTTCACCCTTGCAACACCGTGTGGCCAGTCAGCAAAAGGGACACAGGACAGTACTTAAAGCCAAGCAACCTTACTGCAGCCTGGTAATGTCCTGGTTTCCCAGGCTGCATCTCTGGCTTCCCAGTACCTGATCTGTCTCAAATTGACAGGCACAGGCAGACTCCTCTTTCCAGCCGGCAATTCTGGGCACTTCTGTAACACCTTGTGTAGGTTTTTATACCTTTTCCATTAGCCACAATATGTAAAGAGCCCCAAAACGTTTCCCTGTCTGAGCCCAATTGCTAGGCAAGGGAGCACCCATACAGTAATGACATTTAATGTTTCAAGTCAAAATTACTGCTTTCCTTTGACACGTTCACTGTCTTTGTTGGGCTGTGGGCTAAGACTTGTTCTCCATTTCAGCTTCTCTACCCTCCTGCCCCATCCTTCTAATAGGGCAACAAACAGCTCAGAGGAGCATCAGAAGTGGACACCATCAGCTCTATCCTGTCTGAAACCAGGACACCATCACATGGACTGAGCACCAGAGGGAAGGCTCTGGCACACCACAGCCCCCCACATGACACCACTTCAGCCTTGAGCTGGAATTAGCAGGATGTTGTTGTAGGTTGCTGCAGGAGCAAGATCTACCTTCTACTCATCACCCGCTGTGCAACCCTCCCACTCTCATGGCAGTTTTTTCCTGTTGCTTCAAAGTCATTTGGAAATGCAGATCGCTGGGAAGAGAGTGAAAGAATCATTTCCCCATGTTCATGACACCAAGGCACACACACACTTCCTACTCCCGTCAGTCCTGTCCCATAGGGATGCCCTCTCCTTATTTTAGACCAGCCTTTATTCTCTCAAGTGACCTGTCAACATTCTTTCCCAAATAACCAAGGGAAGATTTAAATCTGGACCAAGCAGGGACACCAGGGAGAAGAGGCACTCTGTCCTGTCTCTAACAGCTGCTTCAGACCCACTGAAGTAGCTCACCCACTAATTTCAGTCCCACTTCCCAGTGTGTGAGTGAGTGAAAGTAAATGTACAGCACTAGGTGTGGTTTCACGAGCTATTGCTTCCACCAGATAGTGATGATGTAGAACATGATGTGTCCCACAGGATTAAAAAAAAGTTAACCACAGAAGCTAGGCATAAGATGGGTGACAGGAGCAGAGTGGCACATGGCATTGCAGGATATTCAAAGACAACGGGCAGAGACTGATGGCTCAGCACCTCCATTCACGCTTTTTTGGTGAGGAAGGGGAAAGGAAAGGGGAGCAATGGAGAAGGTGAGACCCAGGGGTACTTTGGAGGAAGGGAAATTCCAGTGGGTGGGAAGAGGAAAAAAAACTGAGAGAAAGTCAGCATGCCCTGGGTGATCTGGAGGACAGGGAAGACTCTAAGTTATGATTTTATAGGCAGTCAGACACACACCCTGAAGAGACACAATAGAGAAAGAAACAGCACGCGGGTAGGACATGGCTCCTCCCCAGAGGAAAGGACATGGCTGTGACGTGCACGCAAAGGTGGCATAGAGTACGAGGGAGAGGACAGGTCACAGAAGGGGCACGTGCCTCTGGGAGGAAATTTGTAAACTGTGAATGAACTGCGCTCCTCTGTCCTTCCACAGGGATGCTATGCTGTTCAGCAACCTTCCCTGCCCAGGAACCCAGTCCTCTGCCCTCTAGATCTGTGCTAAGCACAGCATCTGTGCCCTGAAGCTTCTCTGGCAACTTCCCAAGCACCAGAATTTAACTTCCACCTCTCACCAGGGCAGCTTGGAAAGCAGGTTCTTAACTGCCTTCAGCACTTGCACCCTCAGCTGCAGCACCAGCAGCACTCCCTAGGGCTTCCGGTCTCACCTGGCTGAGATTGTGCCTCCTTGCCTTAGACAGTCATCCCTTGTTACCAGCCTGGAGCTCTTCCAGGGCCTCTGCCAGGTCCCTTCAGCTTTCCCAAACTCCCAGACACACAGGCCCTTCCCATTTATCCACTGCCTTAAGACCTACTGTTGTCTCACAGCAGGATCCATCCCAAATAACTTAAATTTAGAATATTTTTAAGCGCTTTTTTTTTTTTTTTTTTTACAGTCTCCTGACCATTTGGTTGTAAAGAAAACCTTTCACACACATTCCACATACAGGGATGCCTGTGTGGATCTCTGTGGCTGAAGAAGCCACTCCTGAGAAGCCAAATGCCCCCAGGTCTTCAACAGAAATATTAACTCAAGTAATGCCAGGTCAGAGTGAAGTTCCAGTGGTGATCCTTTAAGCACAGCTCAGTTATACTAGTACGCTTTTCTGGTGGTACGGAGCAGACCAGAGAGACTAAAGAAGCTGGGGATTACAAAAAAGGGAACACACCAAGAACCTTTCAATGCTGCCAAAACATAGTGTCCTCCCTTTCCCCAGGAGATGATGATGCCTTTATCCTCAGACCAACACTTTGAACTACTTTGCCGGCACTAAATATTTAAACAAAATGAAACTGCCAGGCTCCCACATTTCTACAGAAAGCAGAAAATCCCAGTGCCCTCCCCATCCACATGACAAAAATCTCCATCTTTCACTGGTAGCCTCTTAGATGCAGCTATGTTTTTATAACAAAAAAATCTGCAGTATGCCAAACTGTGGGTGCAGCATAAAGTAAACTGAATCCAATACCAAAGTAAATAACACAAACACCACTACCTAACTGTATTAGTCATTCATTCACTTGGTTGTCTGCAACTCCCAGTTAAAAACAAATTAAAATTAAAAAATTAGAGAACCCATGCTTAAACTAGGTAGAGGAAATCTTAAAGCATAAGAGCTGACAAACTCAAAGTGCCTTGTTTAGAAATGAACAGACCTGGCATCAGTAAGATTAGCCTGTAGCCAGGTCTAACCAAGGCTTGCCCTTCCTCCACCCCTCTAAAAGCCAGCTCCTCAGGGCAGGGGTCAAGACCAGGTTCAGGGGAGCTCGCTTCCAACACTCTCTCTTGTGAGAGCAGAGAGGAAGCTCTAACATCTTTCATCAGCACCAGAGACTATGTGGTACATGTACAGGGAAGCAGGCTTGAAGGGACAGAGGTGTTTGACTGACAGCCTGTCCCTTGCCTGGGACCTGTGCTGTTCACATAAAGCTGTCACACAACAGAAGAGAGACCTTACCATCCTCAGGACTCAATCTCCCAGCCAAAGCCTTCCTCCGAACCCTGAAAAAGAACAGGCAGCACTCAGGAGATAGCCAAACAACCCCATCACCTGCCAGCCATGGCAGTATTGTCTAGGACACCAACAGGTAAACATGGTCCAAGCCCTAAAAAACAAGCAAACAAAAACTCAACAAAAAGAAATAGACAAACAAAATACTGTTTGGACTAGGCATGGCTCAGCCATGACTGCTTGCTGTCCACATCTGATTTCCAAAGCAACAGAGGTATTTTTTTACCCCCCTCAATTATCTACCAGCGGCAGGACAACCAGTTACATGACCATCCCATCCTGCACTGCGTGTTGGGAGAGAATCTCAGACCACTTTCCCAAACCAAACTCCCCTGCTCAGGGGACCAAGCACATAAGAATCTACTGAAAGGGCAGCAGGAGCTAGAGGCACGCATCAGCATGATGCTTAAGAAGCCAATACCACCTTCTTCAATGTAGGTGCCACACTGGGGAGGGTAATTAAAAAACATGCTCACAACAAAGCAAAAATAACAGCAAAAAAGAGCATGCTCACACACACTTAAGTAAATTAATTAAATTGTTCATTGATGTGTCTTGAAGTTAAGCCATACTCCCATCTTGAAATTGTTTTGTTTCAGAGCACGAAGCTTTTAAAGATCCCCTCTTCTGAAGCTGCTGAAAACTCAGTCACATTCAGTCTGAAGAGCTGGCCGATAAGTGTGGTTCCCACAAAACCAACCTGCTCTTTGCTGAAAGCTTTATATGGCTCTTCTCATGATGACCTTTGCCCAGTAGGGCAGGAAAGAGTATGGAAGGGGTCCTCCCTACTCTCAAGCCTCTGCAGTTCGGACAAGGATTTGCTTAACCATTGTCACAGCCTACACAGGCAGCAGTGACGGATCCCAACAAACTCCACCATCCCCGGCACCTTAAGAGCACCTGCCCACTGCCCCACCAAGGCTCTCATCCTCTGCTAGCAGTTACCTGCTCTGCAGGAGCAAATCTTACTTCCATTTTAGGATGCTGTCCCTTTTCCTGCCCCTCCAGTCCTGCTCTCACTCAAGGAGACTTCAAGATCACCTCCAGTGAGCATCAGGAGACTGTGGGGCGACTGGGAAAAGTTTTGCTTCCCCACCCCTCCAATAGCAACTTGTCATGGTAGCTGTGCCCAAATTCACCTCAGATGCAGATTTTCCCCTCAACACAAGCCCAGACATCAAGGTCTGGGGCAGGGGAGGCAGGTCAGGAAGAAAACCAGCACTTTCAGGACTCCAAGGCCCTGTTTGGGTCACTGCCACTTACTGCAGTACTTGGGCCAGATCTGTGGGAAGTACCTTTGTTCTCTGATGCTTTGACACCCCATATCTCAGACTGGCACCATCACAATTCTCACCTGCCACCCAGTGTCCTCATATAAGGGAACCCAGGGTGGGGTACTACAAATGCTAGAGTGTAGAGCCTTAGGTTTTTATCATTGCCATGATCTCCACAGCAGAGGAAGAAATGTTTTCTGGCTCATGGTCAGTAGGAGCCCACTGAGCAGTCATGGACTTGTTTGGCTTCTCTGTTCAGAGCCCCGTTTGCCCTGACTTCACTGCAGGGCATCTCTGAGGATGAAGGGAAACAGAAAGGCTGTTCTTCTAAAACCCATCAGCTCACCTGATGTAGTGCACAAAAGCAACCACCACTGAGCCCAGGTAGAAGGAGAGGAAACTCAGGAAGCTGAAGAACATGGCCTGGACATAAACAGACTCTGAAGAAAGAAGACACCAGTCAGCTCACAGAGCAGGGACAGCCCCTCTCAGAGCCAGCGCTCCTGTTCTGCTCTTCCCAATACCACTTGGTGACAATGCCCAGCCCCCAAACAGTCCTTCCAGACACATCCACTTTCTTCAAGAGGAATTGCCAGAACGTGTTGCAAGGTATCCCTCTTTCTTCACCCCCAGTGCTAGCTGGTGTGCCCATGACACCACCCTGTGCCTCATAACATCTCCTGGAAGGGAGTAGGGCTGCAATGGTTTTGACCCTCTTCTGGTGTTTTCTGCACCATCCCATCAGAGGGCTGCCAGCCCAGCCATACCCTCCTACGCAGAACTGTCAAGTCCCCCATAAAGCTGCGTGGCTCTGTACAAAGACACTGACTTTTAATAGAGGGCACAATCGTCACTTGAAGGTTCTTCGTCCGCTGCAGGTTCCAGGTACGGTTGACATTCCCTGTGAGATGCAAAGTGTACAAAAATGTAAAAACAATCAAACATTAATGATCACTGGCCCTTATCTCAGTTCTCTACACTTGCAAAAACACCAGGGTCTGGCTTTTCACCAAAATCTGTGCATAGTTTTGCTCTAAACTTTTCCCAGACTTGTCAATGTACATCCTTCTCCACCTTTCCCCCCGCTCCCCTCAATCCACAGCCTTTTTTTCAGACTAGAAATCCCTGCTTGAGTCTTCCATACACTGATGAAGTCTGGATGCCTGAATCCCATAGGCCTCATCTCCTATTCGTCTAGTCCCCAAAGGGCACTTGCTTCCCTACAAACAGTGGGACACCATTTTTGCCTTTGGCCAAAACTCTGCTGCCAAAACACTTCTGTGCAGGATGCCATACTAGTGACCTGTTATGTTTCAGCAGGGCTTAGCACACCCTGCCAGTACAGCTCTGCTGACAGCTTTAGGATAAGAGAAAGACACCTGGAAGGTGATGATTCTTTTGTAGGGTGGGAATTGGGGGAGCCCAGTACCTCTGTTGGCTGCAGTCTTGCTTCTCCTACAGGGAAGAAGCCATCCAGCTTTGAGGATAGGAATGTCCCTGCTCTGAAATGGGGTCCAGCTTGTCATGGGGACAGCTGCACCCCCAATCCACTTTCACCCACCACATGAGTGGTGGAGGCTTTGCTTTTACCGCTACTCAGGAGGTGGACACTTTTCTGACTGGGAAAGGTACTAGAACAATTCTCTTGTAAAATCATTCCCAAAAAATTACTATTTCTTCCTGCTCCCCCAGGTCAGGAGGCTGTCATAGATCCCAAAATAACAGCTGGAGAAGGTGCTCTCTGCAGGAACTGCCATGTGGGCCTCCATGTAGTCAGGAGGGAAAAAAAAAAAACAAAAAGCTGTAAGCAGCACTGCTTGGGTATCTCCAGTACCTCCCAAGACACCAGTGACTCCTCAGAAGAGCACATAATGTAGTGTTGTAGTCCAGCCAGGTGCTGTACCAGCCAGCCACTTCCAGGGTTGATCAAGAATTTTAACGTACTCAACAATATTAAGTTTATACTTCACTCTTCCTCACAGCTACCTGGATAAGATATATGACCATCTCATGTCATCCCACAGGAAGGTCCCCAAGGACTCCTGCTGCTCCTGCTCTGCCACCTGGATGCAGCAACCAAATCTGCCTCCTAGCACAACTTACCATGAATGGAGGAAGGCACAGAACCCCCACAGGCATAATCCTCTGGCTTGATGACGAACACAACGAAGAACTGCTCACCTGGGAAGTCCTTTCTCTTTATAGGAGGACAGAAGAAGACAGAATCCATGAGAAGTGAAGCAGTCTCTCCCTCCAATGCAAAACAGAGGTGATGATCTCCACAGGGCCAGAGATCAGGTTTTAGTTGCTACACAGGCACCAGCCTTACAGAGACCTGCCTGTTCTGGACAGAGCTTGGCTTCTAGGGTTGCTCCCTGCATCCTTGCTGACAATAAGTTGACTGAGTTTACCAGCATGCAGTAGAGCAGTGCCCCAGTACAAGCAAACCAATGCTAATGCATTTAATTAGCGCAAACATTCTACCTAAGCTTTGTTCATTATAAAGTCCTAGTACCACATCGGCGTTAGAAGAGCCAAGGTTCAAACATAAGAGACCTGGCTGCAGCTACTCTGATCTAGAACCTCAGCACCTAAGACATAGCACACCTACCCAGCAAACATAAGCAAGGTTTTTTAGTAAAAGGTAATCTCTTCTACTTATATCAGCTGATCTAATAAAAACAAAGGAACAGAGCCATACCAGAATCAACTAAATAAAACTAGGGATGCATAAGACAAGCCACTGAAGAAAAAAAAACCAAAACACCAAACACAAACCCACCCACAACACCGGGACAAAAAAACATCAGTCTCTCACCTGCACTGTTATAGCTGCCTGCTTTGTCATAGACTGGTAAACACCATTGAACTCCACGTTATGGTCCAGGTCATACACTGGGCACTAAAACAGACACAACTAAGGGTTAAACCAGGCACAAAATCCAAACTAATTTTGTAGGGAGCCTGCAGAAGAACAGACAGTGCAGAGCAACAGAAAAAGGCCCCGCTTGGGTAGACAAGAGGGAACAAAACAACAAAAACCCATTGAGAAGTCAGAAAAGCTGCTCTGAAGACTCCAATTGCCACCTGCACTCACTGATCTCAGCATTCTCACAAAAGGTCTGCAGTTTAATCCCAGAAGAGGATTCAGCCAGATTGATCACCCACAGGGCAGTGCATACACTCAGCTGTACATTGGCTGCGTCACATGCTTTACAGTCTGTACTATATGCTAAGTCCTTGCCCTCATCTTACTCTTTCCCACTCCTCTTAGTACCCGACAGGTTGAAAATCACCTGCCACAGTCCCCCTTCCTGCCCTTCTACCATTCAAACACAGGGCAGGAGTTGATGTTACCCACTTCTCTCCTTAGCCCAGGTATTAAAGGCAACTGACAGGACTTCAGAGGCAGCAGCCAAGGCATCTTGCACCTCTGCCACCATCTTGCTGCTCCCACACTGCAGGTCCCTGCATCATTCAGGGAGGTGGGAAAGGAGGATAAATATGGGGCTATTTCCCAGCTGCATGCAACAGCCAACCTCCATAGCAGGGAACGGCTGTTCTCCCCTTCCCAGGAAAGGGAACGAGTAATTGCATTGAGAGGAAATCGAATTGGAAAGGAGGAGAGACCTCCTGTCTAGAGATCAGGTGCTCCCTATGCTGCCTTGAGTCAGGGGAGAGTCAAGAGGACAGCACTGTCCCCTCCCTCAGCCACCAGCATCCCGTCCAACACCACTCCACAGAGAGACAGACCCATGTCACAAGGCAGCAGGGTATGAAACCTCACAAGGGGAACATAACAAATACCCTGTGGGCAGGCTGGAGAGGAACAGCTTGTTCACCTGTTTGCAACAAAAATCTCTGTATGAGCTGCTTGAACTCAGCACTTCTGTCTTTGCCTCCTTCCTGCAAGATTTTCATTCCTCTTTCAGGGGCTTCCTTCAACACTGCCACACTAGGGTGAAGCCCTAGGGCTTTTCTCTCTGTTGAGAGCGGGACACAGAGCTCCAGCAGGCAGCCCCTTACCCTTCTCTGCTCAGACTTACCACAATATCCTGGACAGAGACAACCGAGCATGGGTAGACTGCATCAGACACCACTTTAATAATGACTGAATCGACATCCTGAGGAAACTTGTACAGAAAATACTGAGGAGAAAACAAAGTACTGAGAGTTACGGTCCAGAAATCACCTCTGCCAGTAGCTTCAAAGCCTCCCTAAGGTGCCCACACAGCCCAAGCTTGGCTTTGGGGTTGGGTGTGGAAGGCTTTCACAAAAATTCAGATTTCAAATATTAGGACCTCATACTACAGAAGAGCAGATTAAATATGTACAGACAACTCTTCCCCTTGCACAGCATACTGTTAGACACAGATGTCTTCAGCATGCAAGATACAGAACAGCTTCTGCTCCCTTTAAGCTTTTTTTCACCTGATCAAGCTATAGCAACTTCATTTTATACCCTGCTCCATTTTATGTTGCTATGAGCAATTTCCAGATGTTTCCATACTGTTGGCTGTATTTACATATGGAACATATCATGGAGTTTTCAGATGGGTTGCCTCAAAGACAGACTATGGAAAGTATTAGGTCAAATGGTTGAAACTCTGTCAAGAGTTTCATAAATAAATGCCCAATAATAGTTGTAGGGTTTAGTGGTTTTTTTGGCTTTGTTTGGTTTTGAGGGCAAAGGATAATGGTGGTTTTCACTTCTCACTTCAGCTTTGAAAATAATTCAGCTGTAGCTCTGAAAAAAACTGGGAGAGGCTAAATCTGCCAATAATCCTAGTTTTCCTCTGGGGGCAAGGAATGGCGTTTCTTGTGCCTCCGTGCTTTGAGCAGGCCCATAGGACAGTCTGTGGGGTCAGGAAATGCCCTTCCCTGTCCCAGCATGGGCCATTTCAGATTTGGACAAAAGATGTCCCAGGCAACATCATTATTTGCGTATTTTTCCAGTAACAGTTGTACTACACCAGCCAGCTGCTGGAGAAGGGGGGTTTCTGTGCCTGCCCCAGCAGGCAGGCTTGTTGCAAGGGCTCCCATCATCCCGCTTGGAGCCCAGACCCTGGGAGCTCAGGCTCACAGTCAGCGCTACCACGAGGGGTTGATGGGCACCTCAGCTCCCCTCAGAGGGGTCCCAAGGCTGAGGACAGCCACCAGCCACCTTCCTCCCTTCCTTATGGTCACCTGGCAGCGCTGCCGCTGCCCTGAGGCATGCACAGTCCGTGGGGAGGGAAATTACTGAAGCTCCTACTCCAAAACCCATAACCTGAGACATTCCCAACTGTCAAGCTCACTTTATGTCACATAAACCTTAGTGCTTAGCAAGGGCCAGTCGTTTCCGATTTCCCTTTCCCCATCCCCTTGCCAGGAAGTAGGACCCCCAACTGGAAAGGCAAGAGTAAATAAGAAATCACTCAGGCTTTTTCCAAGTTTGCCCATTTCTACTGAAGCATTTATTCCCCCCACCCCACTCCAGGCAGAGTCCCTTCACTGCTGCGGGAGCACTGGCTCCAACCTCAAGTCCTTACAAACTGAAAACTCACCAAGCTGGTTTCTTCAGCAGAGCACGTGTTTTACCTCCACCAAGCAAGGACACTGGCGGTCTGAGCTCCTTGGTCTCCCAGGTGCACTACCCTTGGAAAGCTTTAGGTCCTTGGGGAAGTCACCCATGAGGGCCCTTCTATAATTTTCTTTTATAAGTCACACTTATACCAGAGTACAGAATTAACACAAGGGGCATTAAGACCTACAGTTCTCTCCTGCACAGAGTGGTATAAGAAAAATCCAGGCAACACTCCTGACCTATACGAGCATATCTAATTTCTCCTTCTGCCCTCAGGCACGAGCTGGGTTCTGCACAACTACTCCTTCAGTTGTTACGCTTGTCTTTTTCCAGTCTGAGGGCTATTCCAACACTCATCTAGATTTTAAATTGTCTTTTTCTTCCCTGCACAGACTACTTAATAGTTTGGTTTACAAAAACTTCAGCATTATACCAATTAAGAATCACTCATCATCTACTCTCTACATCTGGCCTTTAATTAAAAGTCACCAATCTCCTATTATTAGTTGTGACAAATAGCAGACCAAAGTCACAAAATTAATTCCAGGCCAGTTCCTAAACAGTCTAAGTTCAGATTACAAGATCCTAAGTATGAGGGGGTTTGTAAAGAGCCACTCCCATTCCCTGTGCTTCTGTAGTATAAAATATTGCATGTATCTGCAAACCAGCTTAAGATATTTGACAGCAAAAAAGATTAGCTGTGATGCCTGGTAATAGGAAACCTAAAATTAAGTAGTATAACTAACAGTGATAGCAACAGCAAAAACGGAGTACCAGACAGCCTGGGTAAACTGCATACTTTCGCAGCTCTGCAAGCTTCTGTATCACTATAGTTACTGCCAACAGCATTTTCATTCAAGAGAGGACTTGTAGTATCTGCAGAGCTCTAAACAAGGCTGCTCAGCTGGATGTGTACATGTGTGCTCTCTTCTGAACTAATAACCAGACTTATCAGGCATTTCATTTATCACCTCACAACTTGACTTGCTGCCCCAAGCAAGGAATAGCAGTCTGAGTTCTGCTGTACCTTTACAGCTTATTTATTTATGTACTTATTTTTCTCCAGTAAAGACTGCATCTTGGCTAGTCATGCCAGCACAATTAAGCCAATGCTGGCTGGAACAAGACATTGGGGCACACCATCTCACTTCCCATGAAGTGTAGCAGCCCAATGACCTCTGGACTTCTGCACATTTCTGGAATGTCCTGAACTGCAGACACCATTCATTTGCTCTGGTCATGGTTTTTGGTTCACTTAATTGCTTTGCAAGAGGACCCAAACATGCCCCTAGAGAGGCTGAGGCACTGCTACCTCTTCTCTATATCCACAGAAAATTCAACAGTAGGAAAGTTTCCCTGTATCCTAAGAGAGAAACAACCTAGTCATATAAGGCTTTTGCCATCTCTAACAAAGGATCACATCAACCATTTGGATGTGGTAAGACATACAAGCAACATCACACAGGACTCCTCCTTACCTGGGGCTGGGAAGGGCTGGCAGTGAAGTTAAAGGATTTGTTGGTCCTAGAAAAGAAATGCCAGAATGTTGAAGTCTAAAATTTTCAGAGTTGGAATACACACAGAGTACCTTTAGATTAAGCAAAAGAAAAAAATAATCTTTTTTTTTTCAGGAAGGAAAAGGAAAGACTAGGTAGATGGACCAAATCCCTGCATTACAGATACAAATGTATTCTCACATCCCAGCTTACTCAAGTTGGAAGTTCTTGAGCCTGGTGACTAGCAGCTCATATGCAATATTAAATGGTGCCATGGAAGAGACGTCCACAAATATAATCTGGTCAGAGCGTCCTGTCTCAGGTGTTGGCTCAGAAGGACAGAGGGTCCGACTCACTTCTTGGTAATTGTAGGTTCTCTGATAGCTACAACAGCCAGGGGAAGGAAGAAAGGGAAAATTGGATAGGGGAGAAAGAGAGTGTGCAATTAAAAAATTGTTCTGCAGTTCTAAGAATGACATAATTTTTCCCCTGCTTGCATAACTGAAATACTGATCTGAAAGGCCAAGACCATTCAGTCTTTTATTTAGAGCTGAAACTCCACCTCTGTTGCCTGTTGCACAAGGGACTGGCTATCCCCAGCATTTCACTTCCCTCAGGGCTGCCTGTGCCACCTGCAGATCCAGCACGTCTGCAATTTGCTGGAGGCAGAGAGCACGACAACAGCCCGGAACAGTCGCTGCTGTGACCATCCCCTGCATCAGGCAGGACACTGCAGGATACCTGCTGCCTGGTGCCGGGATTTCAGTCACAGGATGAAGCTTCGCATCTCAGATGGTCTAAGGTGCCTGCAAAGTCTCAGTACTTGCAGCCTAACTAGCTCTAAGGTTGCTGAAGGTACACAGCAGCATCAAGCATCACTTTCACAAAGAAAACACCCCCAAAACAACCACCACCCGCCAGAATAGACCCAGCTTATGTGTACCTGGGGTGAGAAAGAGAAGAGAGCCTATTCCCCAAACACACTGTAACCCAGCAGTTAGGCTGCTCTTTCGAGAGCTTCTTCAAATCCTGCTCCAAACTAAAGCCCAAGAACTACTTGCACGCATTGTAAGCGACTGTGGAAGTGACAAAAATGCTGTTTGGTAGATCCACTGACTAGTGACACAGGCAGATCCCCAGCAGATAAAGCCTCCTGGTACTCCACATACGTATCAGAACAAGAGCAGGCTGGCAAATAAGAGGTTACCTATCAAATCCTGGTCTTCCTACATTCAGCTGACAGTGAGCAAGCATGCTTTGCAACCAAGCCCTGCAGTCTACACAAGCAGCAAGACCTACCACCAGAGGATACAGCTGGCAGACCAGTGTGTTACAAGGAAGAGATTCCAGTACTTACAGGCCTCGAAAAATTAGTGGGACCTGCCACGACAGCACTCCCTTCTGTTGGCGAACTACGAACAGGACAGGATATTGGAGGTTCTCAGAGCTGCTGTTCACGTACACCCGCACTGCATCTACCTGTGGGAAGAGAAAGGAGAGTACAGATAGGTGTAAGCCGAAGGCAAAGAACAAGACAGCTCCAAATCTAGGTGGGAGAAGCCTATCCCCTTCCTCAGTCTGACCTAGATGCTGGCAATATCCACAGGGATATCAGCAGTGTTTGTCACCAGACTGGTTATTGAGATCCAAGTGCCTCCTTGCTGCTGCTCTAATCCAGACTCACAGCCCTGTCCCCAAGTCTGAGGTGACAGTCGGACAAGACACAGTGAACAAATGCAGCAGATGCAAGAGGAAGAAAGTTCCGTAGCTTCCACTTAACCAATTGGGAGCAACCTCAATAACTTCTGTTATAAAATTAAGAAAACACATATGCAACAGACAGCCCTCAGCTTACTATTTGCTCTGAGAAGCCATCAAGCAGTTTGTCTGCACCAAATGGAAATGGCAACATTTCTATTTGAAACCAACATGTCTTCAGCTCCCTTTCCAGAGCTGCACACATTGCTCAAGAAAACAGGGTATGAGAATGCGTAACTCAGAAGAGACAGTACACCTCAATTAGACGCCTTTTAATTGATGAAAGTGTATTAGGTATATAAGACATACACACTTTTAAGCCCACCACATCTTGAAAAATCAGAATGAACTCTCACTAGATCAGTGAAAGACTTTTCATCAATATCTCAACTTTATACCCTCCAAGAAGAGTAAATGTGGAAGCAGGTGCCACCTTCTGAAAAAACATACAGAGTTAACAAGATAGCAAGAGGGCAGCTACCTGAGATGGCAGCTTATGCTTACACCGAAGACACAGGGTTCAGAAACAGGACTTGCATCTGCAATCACAGGTCTAAAAGAAAATTTCCTATTTATTCTTGTTTAGCGATTCTAGGCTCACATGGGACTTTAGTTTACTGGCACAAAACACTTTCTTGAAAGCCATCATCATTATCAGCTTTCCTGCCATCATCACCATAATACAGAGGCTACAGCCACCAATTCCTAAAAAATAAAGTCTTCAACAAAGCCATCATGAATAATTTAATTAAAAATCCCTTGAGATAGGAGGGCAAACACTGGAATCTTTTTCCATCGCCTTCTGGTTTCTAAACCTTTGTAATACTGTTTTGGTATGCCTTCCAGCTTTTCCTTCTGGCCACAAAAACTACATGTGCAATTTTGTTTCCCAAGTAAATTTCACCACAGGGTGCTAAAACCGAGTTAAGAAAGATAATCATCACAAAGCAAGACTCACAAATATCACCTGAAGGGTATCAACACAGTAGGCCACCATCACCAAACAGCACCGGAAGGTTACTCTGCGGCTTAGTTTTACTCTTAGTCCCTGTGGCTGCCCTGCTTGGCTGGGGGAGCCAAGCCAGCACACGTTGGTATAGCTGGGAAACGCAGGGACCGGGCTGAATAAGCTACTGCTTGTTTGTAGGCACTTGCTGTAGTCACTGTGACAAGAAATGTGGACCCAAATGAAGCAACATTGGAACTGAACAGGAAAACAAATCTAAGGAGCATGAAGACACAATGGTCAAGCCGGAGTCCCACACGTACATGGAGTTATTCTCCACCCATGGGAAAACCAACTACCATTGCAGAAAGGACACATTCCAGCTGCCTCTTCAGCAGGTTTTTGCCCATGAAACAGTTAAAGCAAGCCCACCTGCACAGGTGAAGTGATTTACACTGCCTCTAGTTGGACACCAGCCTGTGAACCCTCCAGGGCTCAGCACATCAGCACAGTGCAACGGGGAGCTCACATCAGACTCACAGCAAATAGTACTACTGCATTATGCATCCTCAACTACTCATAAATGCAAGCTAGATGTTGGGAAATTATCTTCTGCATTTTCTTCACGAATACAGAAACTATGTGGGTTATGCATATGTTGAAGATAGCCAGGTTTACTCTAAGTGTACAATTCATTTGTATTCATTGAAAGACTTAGAAAGTTGCATCTCTTCTTCTAAATTCTCAATTTAAGAAACGTAATGGCTGTTTGAAGTATATGCTAATGCTGAGCGGTATTTTAAAGAGTATTACTTTTACAGTTTGCCCAGGCTTTGGTGAAAGTGAAGGTTGCATATATGTGAGAGTGTCTCTTCTTTCAACCTCAGACCTTCCCTTTCAGCTAACTAAGTATTTTCAGTATTGATTCTAAGAGGAAAAACACATAAACTGAAATTCACAGACTGTTTACAAAAATTCAGGCAAAAGAAAAAACTTGCTCTGAGGTATCCTACAAAACACTAGAGCGCTGTGTCTTTGTGTCATAAAAAAAGCACAGCTTTTGATATCTATTATGTTACAGTAAGAATAATTCTAGGATTTAATCTTCAGCCCCTTGGAAATCACAGCTTTTCCCACTATTGCATTACAGCACATACACAGCAAGTCATTCATCTCCAGTGGCACAGTATATTTTCCAGCTTTACTATTTTCTCACGTTGTTTGGCTTACACAGTTAAGAATACACACTACCTGCATTCTATAGTGTATTATTTGAGGAGCCATGTAATCAAATACTGTTTCATAAGCAGACGAGCACAACACTGCCAACACAAGGCAGAAAAACTATTTTTAATATCAGTATTTCATAGTCTGAGACTGTCACTAGACATTTTATGTGATCTTAAAATGTCTGCTGGGCCAGTTTGTGGAATTCCTAGATTTTAATATGAAGAGAGGGGAATATCACACCAAGACCACATCCCTGAACACTTCTACATGTGATGATACAAGGAAGTGTTTTCTTAATATTGACCAAATAAAGCAGAGCCTTCTGAGTCCTGTCCATAAAGGAAGGATTTTCTCTCACAATGCAGTTTGCAGTGTATTGAGGTCTCCCATTGCATCCTTCCTCCCAAAGGAGCTTCGCAAGACCCTTGCCTGCCTTGTGGAGCTCTGCATCAGATCTGGGGAGCGTGCTCTGCTTCACAAATGAGCAAAGTATCACATGGGCAGCCACGAGTCACCACAGCCTACCCCCTTCATGGAGCTCGTACCCAAACAGAAAGATGAGGAAACAGTCCTCACCTACACAGGGAGTCAGGAGTACATAGCCATAGGGGCTGGAGCCTTACGGAGATGTAATCCCAAGCACACTTTTGGGTGAACAAGATGATCCGGCCAGCGAGGCTGCTCATGGGGAGAGCAGCTGGGAGCTTGTGGCTGGAATTAGGCTGGCTTACAGATGTACCCACGCTGCAAATGCTGCAGAACTGTTCACTTGACCTCCCTCCCCACTAAACCAGACTGGAGAAGGCGAGCAGGGCGACAGCTGAAAAATTTACACCCAGACTCCACCTCACACACTGTAAATCCCAGCAGAGGACAAGACTTCGTAACTGTGCTGTGCCTACATCCCCGTCTTGACTGCTACATCACGTCCTGCGGATGCAGCTCAGAACCTGGAGCAGCAAGTGCCCGTGTGGCATAGCTCACTGCCAGACAGAGGCAGGCCTGTAAATCCAAAGAGGACAGGCAAGTCTTGGAGCCTGTTTCCCTTGGGAGCATCTCTTAAGAATCCAATTTGAAATGCCAATTCCTGCCCTTGCAGGAGATAGTAACCTGCAATGCCTAACAGGACATAAGTGCCCCATCCTTGCCCTCTGTAACCCTACCACATCTTACACTAAACACCAGCTGAGCTGGTGGCTTCCCTTCTGGTTGCTCTAGCTCAACCACCACTCACTGTAATAGGGCTATAAAGGGGCAACTGCCTTAGTCTAGGACCACAGGAAATACCCTCTTCTAGAGGTCAAGGCATGCAGGCAAGAACAAGGCATGCAGACATATCAGGTGTTATGTCTACTTAGAAGCAGAAAGTACCAAGGTCAGGATCATCACATCTTTTTTCCAAAAAGTTACTCAAAGTGTTCTCCCCACCCATCTTATGATGTTTAAAGTAACTTGAATCAGGATAACCGACCTGCTGTACTGAAAAGAAGAGAAAATATCCAACAAGTCAAAAAAAAAAAAGGGTTTGTTTGGTTTTTTTAAAAGGGTCATTTAAGATGTGTCATCACCTTCTAAAACTGCAGTTAGAAGATGCTTCAGGAAACTGCAGCCCTTAGGTGAGACAAATAATCTGAGTCACGAGGGCAGCCTCAGCACATGGTAGCCTAGGAGAACCCAGCCCTCAAAGCTCACACATGCATCTATATTCTATCTTGGCTTGCTAGAGAGCCCCAGAGGAAGGAAGATGAGCAGAGCAGAAGCAAGACCAAGACACATCTCAGTTACATGGACTCGCTCAGGAAGGGAGGTAGCAAACGATACTTTCAACTCCACCACTGCTTGAATTCCTAGCCACCCAATCTGTCAAGCTCTCAAGGTTTTGGTGATCTGACATGCCACATTTATATCAACTAATCCAATATGTAACAGTGATGGCAAGCGAGATCTTCAGAGAGCCAAGTATTGATTCATCTCCACAAGGAGAACAAATCCTTCACCCCCAGTTTACAGGCCTGTTAAATTTCCTAGGTCCACCTGACACCCCTGTTCATTTACTTCTTGGCACCTCTACTCCTTCCCCACATATGTTTTCTAAGGAACATATAAAGGCTGAAATCCTTTTAAAGCTTTGCTGACAAAGGAATCAGCCATTATATAATGGAAAATTCATTTCTGTGTCCTCAGATTTGGCTGCTTCCACCATTGCCACCTTATAACCCCTCCAGGACTCTTTCTGAAGACAGACTGCTTCATGCTGGTGAAATTTATGCCATGTTGAGTCCCATTTTATACAGTAGTGTGGAAGAACTCACACGGAACCATCAGGATAGAAAAAAATGCATTTGGGCAGAAAGAAGACAAGCTACAACGGTAAGACTAAGTGAGGAATCACTGAGCAACTGTCTTCTCATGCAGCATCTGAATTTGCCTGACTGCATTTCCTATAGAAAGTAGCTCTTGCTTTCATTGTGCTATGTATTTCTTCATCTCCCATTCTGGAAAACCCAGAAATAGATTTGTTTTCAAAGTCACAAAATTGTTGTGTGGTTGGAAGCAACCTCTTGAGATCACCTAGTCCAAGCCCCGACTCAAGCAGGGTCAGCTGAAGCTGGTTGCTCAGGGCTCAGTCAGGGTCTAGATATCCAGTCCTTGACTGCCCTCACAGTAACAACAACAAAATATTTTCCTGTGTTCAGGTGGAATTTCCTGTGTTTCAGTTTGTCCCCATTGCCTCTTCTTCATTCCCTCCCACTGGGTCTTTGTACACATTGATGAGATCCCCCTGAGCCTTCTCTGCTCCAGACTGAAACAGTCCCGCTCTCTCAGCCTCTTGTCATGTGAAACATGCTTCAGTCCCTTAATCATCTTTATGGCCCTGCACTGGATTCACTCCAGTAAGCCCATACATTTCTTGTACTGGGGAAGAGCAGAATTGGACACAGTAATCCAGGTGTGAAAGCTTTGTAACTGCCCAAGGCAACTCTATGGAGCATAACTGTCCCTCCTTTTACAAAACAAAGCCAACTCTGTAAGAGCTTCCTGGACAAGCCCAACAGTTAAACTTCTCATACAGTGACTCATCAGCACTCCATTCACACACATTTTTACCCTGACACCCTCCTGCTAGCCTTAATGTCCATTGCTGAATCTAGCCAAAAGGTTTAGCATTTTCCCTTCCTGTGAAAGGAAAGCTAGTAAGACCACGGCTGCAGGTGCAATAATGCAGCTGAAAAATTTTGCAAGCTGGACCCAGCCAAGGCCCTGCTCAGCACAGGCCTCCTGCTGCCGCCCCACATCCCAGTTTGAGCTCCTGCTGTGCCTCCAACCCGGAGCAGCTGGAACATCCCTGAGCAAGAGCTACTGCCCTTACATGCACCAGGTTACAAATTGCCTCCTCTTTGCTGTCAACGCTGATACTTGCTTCCCTCTCTTTAACCTACAGGTGAATGCACTGAGCATATCTTTTTTTTTTTTTTTTTTGAGCTCTTTCAGTTTAGATGCTTTACTAAGAGCAGGCAAGTTTCCTTTAAGGAAGGGGGGTGGTGAGGAGGGAGAGACCTGCCTATAAATCTAAGGCTATTAGATGTTTACTTAACTAACACTAAGCAACGCCAAGATTAATTCATTCTGTTAAGGACTGACAATCTATTTTCAGTCAGCCTTGCCGTTGTGGCAGCTGCCACTCCAGATGCCTGCAGGGCCTGCTCGAATAACCAAAGACTTTTGCAAGTTTTAGCTTCCTCCATATAGTTAATGTACAACTACTGAAAGGCCTCTCAATTTTGCAACGACATGCTATAGGGCCACAGCAGTAACCATCTCCATTTCACAGATGCTGAGACTTGAGTGTACAAAAAGAGGCAGAGTGCCGCAGGCAATGTGTTTGGAGCTTAACTGGGGACAAAGAGTGACTGGGACATTTCGAAGCCTGAGATCTGCTCCCTGTACAGTTTTTACTGCATGACCCTCAGAAACACTAGGTTAAGAGGGACAGCATTACAAAGCCTGCAGCTCTCAGCACAGAGCCCTGTTACTCTCCTGCTGCAGGTACTGAATGGCCAAGAAGCTGCTGCAGTTGCAAGTACTTGGGGTTCATTCCCCGTTTGTCCCCTCCAAGTCACATCCCTCTGACTCTTTCCAGCAGTTGCCCAGCAATGCTTCTGCTCCCCAAATGACAGACCCACAGTTTGTTGTCTGGGCAGCACTCAAGCATCCTGCTCTCCTCTTCGACGCTCTGCTGATAAGGGGTTTTGGATATCTCCATGGATAGACACTCTACAACCCCTCTAGGTGACCTGTTATGGTGTTCGACCACCTTCAGTAACAAAAAAAAAAAGTTTTGCATCTATCTCAGAGAAGGGCAAGAGAAGGGAAACAAGAGCTTTTGGTAATTAATGCTTTGATATGGAGAAGCCTAAGAGGTAAGAGAAAGTCCCTTCCCTCTGCTGTGATCCAGCAGTTAGACCCCTCATTTAGTTTTGTGGAGAGAGGGAAACACAGGTGAGCATACACCATCCACAACATTTACTCAGCTTTCCTGCCTTTTCTGTTATCTTATAATACTGCTAGTCTTATACTAGTAAGAAATACAATTACTAGGAGGAGGGAGGCAAGATTCTCAACACTCAATATTCTCTAAAATCTAAGGAGCTACTCTCATTTCTTACCTACATGAAAACAAGTATATGCTTTATTACCACTTTTCTCTCCACCTCCCCTGTGTCCAGCGCTCTATATTTGCTCCCTGTAACAGCTGGTTAGAGCTCCTTTGCCCTGTTTCCCTGAAATCCCACATTCAGGTGCCTTGAGCTCTCTTAGGTCTGATAATATCTGGGGCAGCATCCAGCTGCATCGAGGTGGGACCACCTCTGGCCTAAGTATGGGCTCACAGGTGTGATCCCATCACACTTTTTTCATTCCTCTTACCTTTCTCTGCACTCTCCACAGGGCAAAGCTGCTTCCCAGGCCACATTCAAATAGGGTGCTTCAAACGGAGAGGAACATCAGAAAGTCACAAGCAACATTTACAGAGCAGCTTATTAAGAAGACCCCAATGTACTTAAATTTCACCTCAATATATTAACGATTCACTTTCAGCGAATACCTCTGTTCTTCCTATCTTTGCACATAGCCCAAATCAGAGGCATCACACCACCTAACCGCATCAAAATCTTTATAACAAAAGCCCAGGAAAAAAACAGAGTGATCAAGAAGTTGGACAGATGGCAACTGAGATTCCGGTTCATGTGGTTATTTACCTGCCGCCGTCACCACAGTAACACAGGGCCTCTCATGGGCAGATCCTGCGCTCCCAATGGAGGGGCCAGATCCCAGCCCCAGGACGCAGCTCCGCTCTCCCCCTCACAAGGCTCAGGGATACGGCAGCAGCTCCCAGCAGCACAAAGCTTTGGCTGATGGGCCTCTGCCTGAGATAACAGCTATTCCTCCAAAACACAGCAGTAAAACAGGTGGGATTTGCCTGTTGGCCAAACCTGCACTAGAAGTTCCCAACCAATGGTGCCTCCAGATCCTCCCCACCTCTTGCAAATGAGCTTGGGGATATCAGAACAGAAAAATTCCGCAGAATCAAGGTGCAATTATGAGGAAGCTTGGGAAAGTGGAGAAAGGATTAACATTTAACTGCAAGCAGGCCTTCTCTCATTTGCTGTCAATGACTCTCTGATTTTGTGCTACAGAGTGGAAGGAACCATAATTCGTTCTGGGAGAAAGACATTTTTGTCTAGCAGAAGCATCACAAGGGATAGGGATAACAATGTAGCACCTATGAACCCATGTTTGTCCTTTTTCGGGGCTTGCTCCAACTAACCTACCTTAAACTTTTAATCCCTGTTTTGCTTCTAGATTCTGTTGTCTTGATATAGACAATACACACATTTTCATGCAACGGATTTAATGAATTTACCACTGAGTGCTAGTAGTCCCATCTTTCCCTTTGGAAGTCAGCATCTGGCGTTTGCCTCAAGGGCATCGCCTCCGGCAAAATATTTTTAGAAGATTAGGAAAAAAAAAAAAAAAGGCGATTTATTTAGTTCAAACATCATTCTCCCTCCACACCTTTCCAAAGGTTATTTCCTTTTAAGAACAAGCAATTCTGACAGAAGAACCCCTCCCTGCCACAGAACCACTGCTCCCATCACGTGCACCCCTCCCTCCCAACACAGAAATAAGATCCTAACTATGTTGCATGCAGAGGCAAGAGGAACTCCAGCTAAAAAGCACAGTTTTTGTTTTAACTAACAGTAATCCCACACACTAGAACAAAAGACTATGAGCCTCCTTTGCATCCAGCCCCACTCCCTTAGGATTGGTGAGGTGAAGAGGAAGTTTTGCCTGGGCAATAAGAAGGTCAACCAGGCTGCCATCACTCCCGCAATGCCACCACTGCCGAGGCACTTCGCTTCGGAGCGGACCGTTTCCAGCACCCCAGAAAGCTAGTTTCACCTCTCCCTTCCCCTTCCTTGCACACACACACGCAGGAGGCGGCTGTCTCTATTGGTACCGCAATACAGTGCTAGATTTCAGCTGTACCCTCCATGCCGAAATCCTCGCCGCCTGCAGATACCTGCGGTTAGGTTTGAGGTGGGACAGTCCTGGCTGGATCTTGGGAAACAACCTCGTGTACCAAATGCTCCCTTTGACAGCCCGGCTCTGCACTAACATTTGCCAGCAATAACCACACCGATGCCTTTTGCGCTGCGGGGCTGAGGCAGGTCAGGGCTGCTTTAGAGACTTCTGCTCCTCACATTCCTTCCCATTGCCAAGCCTCTGCCATGTGCATCTCTATTCACCAGCCAAGCGCATGAGAGTTTTGTTTCTGAGATGACAGACCTTGAGCTTTTTTCTGTGTTTCAAGGTGGGCAGAGCAGTTAGACAGCTGAATAAAGAGACAGCACTATACAAAAACGTGTTAGACCAGGAAAGACAAATATTTGTACTTCAATTCTATCACCACCCTGGAAACAGCGGGAGGAAAAAAAGGAAAGAAATAAAAAAAGTGTATCTGAATTCATTTCTCTAGATGGGAACAGGCAGAAGGAGTTGGTCCCAAATTCACACAGCTGAACAGGACCAACATGGCTGCAAACATTAACCAAAATAAACCGGGCTCTTGTTGACACGAAAGAGTCCTTGGGCTGATTGTTAAGTCTGCATTTCCCACAGAGATTACAAATCAGCTTAAGACTGCAGGGATGTGAATTTAAGGGCAAGCAGGAGGTTGCAACAACAGTTTCTGCTGCAAGAAAAGGTTTTCAAGAGCGTTGCTGTGGATTCTTTTCCACCGTCTCATGCTAAGCAAAACCTTCGAATCGCACCAGGGCTACGCCACATTCTCTGCTGTACTCACACGGAAGCCGCTCCTTGCAAGACCGTCGGGGATTGTCGATCCACGCTGCAACAGCACTTGGTCGTGGGCCTGACAAGGCACCAAGCCAAAGAAGTGGGCAGGGAACGCATCCAGCAAGCACACACGCACAGGCTGCTAGTTACAGCGGAAGGTCTCTGTGCAGGATACATCTACAAAAGCCACTGAATTGCTGCTGTCTGCAGTTGCACAAGAAAGAGGAGCTTCTTTTTTATATAAACCCTGAAATTAAGCGAAGTAGGATTCAGCCGGATGGGCTGGAGCAATTGAGGCAGTGAATGAAGCACATACCTGTCAGTGCTGAACTCAGCTACACTTCCCACTGACAACACAGCAGAGGGAAGCTGAGATCCTGAAGGAAAATAGTTATGAGACAGTGACAGGCGTTACAGAACCTCTTTCTTGCCCTCTTATGAGATACGAGCACCATTCCTGACTGACAACAAAACAAGTGGAGCTCAGAGGAGCATTCCCTTTCAGCCTTTCTCTGTCTTTGTGCCCTAATGTCAATAAGTCTTAATTGCCGAAAACAATCTGTTAAATAATGTTGGCCTACAATTTTCTTCCAACATGTCTGCCAGGAGAATTAAATATCCAAAGCAGTATAAACCAAGTGACACACTCTGGGGTATGTCAAGCACAGCCTCAGTCACATTAACATAATTGTTCCAGGATTAATATTTTTCTTTTAAAAAAGATCCACTTTGTGCAAATATGCTGTGTGGACTTACGGTCTGCCATGGATATTCCCATGAGTTCACTTATTTGCAACAGTATCTGTGCAGCATAAATGGAAGACAGAAAAATACAAAGCATGTTAATATTTATCTTTTCCTTTTTAAAAATGTTGTCCTTTAGCCAATGTCACTAGGGAGTCTCCAGGACAGCCAGAAAGAAAAGCTAGGAGTTGCCATGCTGGATGAAGTAGGTACCTGTTTCTGACCACCCTCAGACTTCAGGAAGATGTTAAAAATAAAATCCTTTTTTGAACAGCCAGTTAAGGAACAAGCTACTCTAATAAATAGCATCTTCCTAACCCACAGCAGCTGGAACTCTAGGCTAGGGCAACCCTTGAAACAAAAAGGTTTATAACCTTTCCAAATTTGCCACACCCCAAGCTCATGGCAATATGCTTGAGCATAACTCCAGCTCTTATGGTCACAACACAAATGTGGTTCTTTCTTGACTCCCAAGTTCTTCACTTCAGTGACACTTCAGATGTAGGATACATAATTCAACAAGTTTTCTTCTTTTTTTTTTTTTTTTAAACCATTGTTCACTTGTTTTAATCCACACTGAAGTAGCTATTTCTATGCCCAAAGAAAAATATCAGCATAAAGAAAGGAAGGCTGTTTCTGAAATCTTCTGTGTGTCTCTAAGTATACACAGCAGGAAATAATGCTTGCTTCTGCAAACGTGCTAAACTATATTCTCAAACTGAGCAGATGGCACACCCTTGCAATACAGCTTTTACAGACTGCACTTTCATTCCCTAAATATCCCCCAAAATAGCAGATGAGGTCTGTATAGGAAAAGCATACCTTCCTACCCAGCAACTTCTGCACAAGTCATTTAAGGACATTTCAGCCTCCACTTACAATGCAAATGTTTGTATTACAAATTGCTGCACTGCTCTTGGAAAGAGTTCAGACTGAGAAGAGATATTTTGATGAAGTTACTCAGAAATTTTTTTTCTTTTTAGTTCTAAACATCTTGTGGGGTGGGGAGAAGAAGATAGGGGGGACAAAAAAACCCCCCTGATCAGCTTTGATTTTACACAACAGGACAGTCCAACAAGAAAAGCATGATTTTAAGATTTAGAACAACATCCAATTCAAGAGAGATGCTTTAGTTCAATGACAAGTTATTGGGCTTGATGGCATTAGGTTACACGTTAGAAATAAAAATAAAATTCTTGCCAGCACCAAAGTCACCATCTGAAGGTCTGCAGGCCGCCCTGCAAGAAACCAGAGCAGACCTCTCAGGCTTTTTTCCTAGAGCCTGCAAGCTGATAGCCTCCTTCAACATGTACTCTCTTTTACCCCTCCAGGTAGGAAAGCCCACAAAGAACAAAGTCCCAGAAAGCCAAATAATAATTTAAGTTTGAAGGGATCTCAGGTGGACACATGATCCCACCCCCAGCTCAAAGCACAAGCCACCTCCCTTACCATTCTTTCACAGCATATCCCCCTTTTGCCAGAGCCAAAGCCTTCCAGACTATGTTTTCTGCTGCAGAAAACAATGGTCAAGCCTGTGTTTTCAGCAGGTCCTCGCATCATTTCTCTCACAGTTTACTTTTGCTTTCTCCTGTGAGCAAAAGCTTTTGGCATGACTCTGGGCAGGATGAGGAGTGGCCAAGAGACCCCACTGAGAAGCAGCAAGAGTATTCCAAGTGCTGTGTGCTCTACACTGCCTACATTTTCACCTCCTAGGGTTGGTTGTTTTCTTTAAAAAAGATAAATTTTATATACAAAAATTACTCCAAAGGGATTCTGTTGAACCTTGCTAGGCTTCAGACATCACGTACTATAACTTGGTTGGATTTTTCTGGTTTGACATTGTGCCTACATTTCTGCCTCATAAGGCATTTAACATTAGGCTCCACAGAAAATGGTGTGCTGAAGCCCTTCCAGTGTCCTGTGGTGAACAGACTAGAGCCAGCAATGAAAAAGCAACAGTGTTCAGGCCCTGGAGATCTTGAAGTAACAGGAGCTCTACTGACCTTAGGAGACCTTCTCTTTCAAACATTTGTAGTCTTCCCAATTTATTTAGTCTTTAACTGCATCTTTGTGGCTAAAATGGTGGCTTCCACTCAGCATTAAGGGAAGACAGAGCCTAACCTGTTCCCCCCATTATAGCTCAGGTTCAGCCACCTCCAAACAGGAGGCTAAAGTTTTACTGCATGCACAGTGTAGCTGTGGGCTGAAACTTGGGCTGGAGCCAAGACTAACATTATGGAGAAGACACCCAGGAGAGAAAGGAAATACTTTGAGGTAGTTTAGCACCAGCCTGAAGAGTCCTATACATGCAGCCCAAAACCAACTCAGAAGCAAGAGGTGAAAAAATTGCTCCTAATAACAGATATGGGTGCTGCTGCAATGGGACCTACATTCACATGTGAAACAGCAGAGAACAGTAAATGGATTTGGTCACTGCTGCTTAGAAAACCAGGTTGCCCTGTGTAGCAGATCAAGGAGTTTCCCTGCAGCTACAACAGATGGCATTGGTCTGAGCAAGCGACTCACCACACGACCCCAGAGGAACCTACAGGTGAATTCCAGTTCTGGCTCCTTGCCTAGAGCAAACCAAGTGCAACGGCCACCCACACCTAGGCTATAAGGGTACCATTCACTAGGTGACAGAGGAACCCAAATGCATCATGCTCTTTGGGCTGGAAAAGGCCCTTAATCTCTACCTAGAGGGTCAAAAAGTTTATGGCATCCAATTGAAAGACTTCTGTTCTTCTTGCTAATGTTGGTTCCCCCCTTCCCTTAGGTTAGACAACTTTTTCCCATGTGCAACCATGAAAGAAGGAAGGGTAATGATGCTAGCAAACCTCCATGGTGCTACACAGCCTCTATCACCCATTGACCAAGGGCAATTTTTTACTCATCACCCCTCAGATTGACTCCACATAGGAAACAGTCACTCCAGGGCTACACATCCTCACATGGCACAGCTGCTCAGCAGAGAAGCCAGAGCTTAATCTACTGCCAATCACAGTTTACAGTAAGGCTGGGCCATATGGGAACTGTTCCTCTGTTCCCTCCTTCTTGGCAAGGGAAGAAGAAGAGGAAAATATCACCCACTCTTTCTCCTGAAATAGGTGCAGCCCATTGCTCAGCTTTTGGGCTCATCACAACCAAGATGCATTGCATGAACGTCCAAGAGCTGTGTCTGGATTGCAACAGCTTTGCCTACAAATGGAAAGTTGAAAGCTTGTTCCCCTGAGAGATACTTGGTTTCCTAAATATAGGCCGTGTATCTTCCAGCTCACACATTCAGCTGACATAAACTCTGATTAGGAAGAACTTTTGCTGCCTCCAACACCAAAATCTTGTCTTCCTCATGGTACTCTCCTGCACCATTCGGGACTTCATATAGGAAATACCCACAAGCACAGTATTAGTGGCACTTGTTTTCAGCAAGTTAACCATTAGCAACTGCCAGAGCTTACAGTGGTGGAAAGAGTCATCCACTCTGAATCCCCTCAGTACTCCTCCATGCATCTTTTTTCTTTTTGCAAGCCCTTGTATTATTGCAATCATGGAACTAAGCAGGTTCTCTCATTTGTCACATAAGCCTTCTCCAGTCAACAGTAAATCCAGCAGAAATATTTTGCAACTCTTGTTCAGTCTTCTGGGTAGGAACACACTGCACAGGCAACTCTAGCAAATTCTCCTTCCTTTCTCATTCCCAACTAGGAACATGTTGTATAGATGGAATTGAAGATGTTCATGAGTATGCCCATTTTTTTTCCACATCATGGATATCTCCAGTTTAAACAATCCTAAAATAAGACAATCCTGTTTGCCCAATTAAGTTTGCCAGACTTCTGATAGCGCATGTCTGCCTTTGCTGTTAGAGCATGGGTGCAGAGTGACAGGTGCAACAGCTGGTTTTATTATTGTATTTTTTTACACTCACAGTTAAACATTAAACAAACAGCTGTGTAGAGAGGAAAAATTCAAAGCACAGCTAGGAGGAGGAAAAGGGAACTAGAAAAGCAATGAGATGACCCCATAACAAATGAAGACCTTCCACCATGAGGAAGGAGTTTGACACATCCCTCTGTTCACAGGCCAACTCTAGAAGCCCCTTGCAGGAGAGGTGGCTGTGCTTCTCCTCAGGACAGCTTTATTTTTACAGCTCCACCTCATGAATTAAGGCCTAAATCCTAGTTGCCAAGTACAAAAGGGCCTGACAGCTCTCCTACCTCAAGACACAAGTTGAAGTATTTTTCTGCATAGGTGAGTCTTTCTCTCTCCACACACACACACACAGAGAAGAGACCTGGCAATCACAGAATGCTAGGGGTTGGAAGGGACCCTTGAAGATTATCTGGTCCAACCCCCCTGCCAAAGCAGGATCACCTAGGGCAGGTTGCACAGGAATGCATCCAGTTGGGTTTTGAAGGTCTCCAGAGAAGGAGACTCCACAACCTCTCTGGGCAGTCTGTTCCAGTGCTCCATCACCCTCACAGTAAATAAGTTTTTCCTCATGTTGAGGTGGAACTTCCTGTGCTGCAGTTTATGCCCATTGCCCCTCGTCCTATCACTAGGCACTGAAAAGAGACTGGTTCCATCCTCCCAACGTGTACACATGCTTTCATTTTACACAACCAGGAGTTGCACAGAAGGGAGGTGACTTGCCTGTTTCAAAGCAGCTCTGCTCCAGAGCCCCTAGCTGGACTTTTTTCACCTTGTACACATCTGCTCATCAGCAATCTCATAAAACTTGCTTTTTCCTCACACATGCGTACCTGTATCCCAGAGAGTAAGGAAGATAACGTGGATGAAGAACATCCTTTGAGATAAGCACAACTCTTTTCATGAAGTGATGTCTCTAAAGCACCAGACAGGAGTAGCAGTCTTGTTCCCTTCCTTTCTCTCATCCAACATTCAAGCATAGCTCTACTCAGCTGCGTTTTCAGATGTGCCCTGGCAGCCACAGCACATGAGCAACCAGAGCATTTACAGAGGACTAATGGGTCACAAGCCAATCATCACACCTTGTCCTTGGCTCTGAGATGTCCCTTGCTTCGTAGAGAGCAGCAGAGAGTGGAAAACAGCAGAACCCACAGCATCAGGATAACAAATCCCTGTTTCAGAGCCAGACCTTCAGACCTGGCTTTGCTTCAGAGGGAAAGCAATTAAACTCACCCACTGCAGCACCCTTCCACATGTAAAATGCTCTTTTTATTCAATTAAATTTCCTGTAACTAAGGTTAATGGTCCACATGGTATCTGCCTCAAGGTGTCAGAGGTTTCTGGCTGACCTGCCATCAGCACAGAGACAGGAGGAGACCGAAAGGACTAGGAAAAGCAGAGAGCTTGCAAGTGGCAGGCAACTGGCAAACACTGGCTGACACTCCACTTGCTAAGAGTTTGAGGCTAAAGACTGCAGTGAAAGGCAAGGGCTAGTACACTGAGTTTTTGCAGGACTTGCAATCCTTCAGAAGATCCAACAACTACCCAGAGGGCAGCATGCCCCTAAGTGTCTTCACAACTCTTGGACAAGTAAAACCTGCCCACAAAGGCATGGTCCCAGATTAAAGTCAATATTTCTACCACTAAGCTTCTAAACTTTGAGCAATCCTCATCAAGAGGAAGATGCAGAACCACCAGGATAAATCAACCTCTAGTTCTGACCAGGCTGGCAAAGAGAAGGACAGTCATGTTTGCCTTTCATCATTCAGAGCCACAGCTGGGGATGGGGCTGCACACACCTGCAGCCAGTTGTCTTGATTAGGCCATACACCTTCTTGAAGACTTCTGCTGGTTCATCTCAGAAACAGCATCTGTAGGGCTTCTCTGTGAGGAATCATAGAATGGTTTGGGTTGGAAGGAACCTTTAAAGATCATCCAGTCCAAATCCTCTACCATGGCCAGGGGGAACATCTTCACCAGATGAGGTTGCTCAAAGTTCTGTCCAACCTGACTTCAAATGCTTCCAATGATGAAGTCCACAACTTCTCTGAGAAACCTGTTCCAGTGTCTCACCACCATCGTGAAAAAAATTCTTCCTTATGTCCAATGCAAATCGACTCTCTTTCAGTTTAAAACTGTTGCCCCTTGTCCTGTCACTACAGTCCCTAGTAAAAAACCTCTCTCCACCTTTCTTGTAACGGTCATCATATATTGAAAGGCCACAGTAAAGTTTCCCTGGAGCCTTCCTTTCTCAAGGACCTTCTTTATCCTTAGGACCTGTTCTTGGCACCCTTCAACAGAAAGCCTGCTAGCACAGTCCATCTTTAAGTGTTTCTTCTCTTCCAAATTAGTTTTCATAGCAGAAGCTGGTTGCATAACACTCTTCAGGCACATTCATGGTAGCGCTTGGAGCGTTCTGCATTTAAAAAAAATATTAAGCCTCAAACCTGAAGTTTCCCTTCTTAGATATGCTCTTGACCAGCTCAGTATCTCTGCAGAGATTTCATGTTCCAGCATACAGGAACACGGAGATGAGCCCACTAAAGTTTCTGCTTAAATGCAGCAGTAGTCTGGGCTGACTGGCTCTTCACAGCCATGGCAATGGCCTAGTGTCCAAACATAACCATCAGGCAGAAGGTGCACTTAAATACCTGCAAACATCACAAAGCAGCTGTGTACTCCCTCCCTGCCTGCCTCCTCCCACTCCACTATCACCCTAGTTGCTCTCCTGCAGAGAAAACTTTTTCCTAGAAGGTTGTCTGGCAAAACATGGCTTCAAAGATCACATTAAATCAAAGAAACTAGATTCATTTTAACAGAAGTCAGTACACATGCTGTCTCTGCTATCAAGCCCCAGACAACACCTGATCTGCCAACAGGCCCTCATCATAATACCCAATACCTGTAAGACCTGAAGAAGCCTAACTTATATCACCACCAGCTTCTTCAAGGAGGCTTATGCCCAAAGCATGTTTTTGGCCTCCTGGGTTCAGTGGTGACACCCAACAGTTAAGTAAAGCTGGGCTCAGTTGCATCATAGCCCCGACACACAACTCCTGCCCCATAAATACCAGGTGCATTTTATTACCTAGTAACACATGTAATAGAAGACAGACAAGTCTTTAAAGGTCTGGATATTTTGGAATTTCAGAGTAAAGCAAAGCAAGGGATGATCAACACCACCTCCCTCTGCTTCTTCCCCCATCCCCATTTATCATGTTCTCTACTGTTGCCCTTCATACTGAAGCATTAGAAATATAGTGTGGAAAAAGCAACGTTTTCCATTTTCTCTTGTCCTGTGCAATTGAGGACAGGAGGGAAGATTCATTTGCCCGGTTCACCGTCTTTTGATACATCAGAACATCTTACCCAGCAATTAACGCCCAATCCAAACAACGGGGGCAGAGTTTCCAAGGTACCACTTAGCTACTTGAGATAAACATGACATTAAAAAGGGGGGAGGGGGAGATACCCGCAATAGCTAGGCATGCATAAATGACAGGCTTCCTTCCCCCTCACAAACAGCCATGGCTTTAGCAGTGCTGCCCCACAGCCTCCTCACATCACACCTCACCTCACCTGCACAGCCCTGTCTCACCTCCCAGGGGAGAGCACCCTGATGCTACTGAAGCGCTCAAGCGTGAAAAAATGGTATTTAAAAAGGCTCACCTGAGTGCACATCCCCCCCTTTTTTTTGAGGTAGTACTATTATCCTCATAATTCCCTTCTAGACTTTAAACCCATCTTGCTGCTAGAAGCGCTGGACACCAACCCCCCGTCCGGGGGGAGCGTGCACCAAACCTCCTGCCCACACCATGCCCCCGGGACGCCGCCACCCTCCCGCACCCGGGGGTGCCCTGGCTGCGCCGGGGACAAGCCGGCGGGAGGGACGAGGGGAGCCCGCAGGTGCACCGCGGCTCCCGCAGCGGCGGGAGGAGACGGGCAGGACCGCGGGCGCGGAGCGAGAGCCCGGCCCGCTGGCACATAGCGGCGGAACCGCGGCGGAGCCGCAGCGGCTCCCCGCCGCCCCCGCCGCCGCACCGGCAGAGGGAGGACGAGTGAGACGCGGTGCATTCGCCCGTGGCGGGGAAGCTGGCTCTCCGGGGGACGCTCCTACCTGCCCGGGCTCGCTGCTGTAGGCGAAGGCGTAGACCCGTTCCGCGCTGATGTTCACCGCGCCCCGGTAGACGCGGCCGAAGGCGCCGGGTGCGGGGCTGCCCCCGGGGCCGCCCGCCGCCACCGTCCAGAGCAGGGCGCAGAGCAGAGCCCCGGGCACCGGGGCCGCCGCCGCCACCCCGGCCATGGGCTCGTCCCTGCCGCTGCCGGCCGCCCAGTGCAGGCAGCCGGACTATCGCTCCCCGACAGGGCGGGCACCCAGGCGCTTTATTTGCAATTTAAATAAATAGCTCAGCGACACGCACAGGAGGCGGGGAGGTAGCCCCGGACACCCCCGCCCCTCGACCGGGGGCCGCCGAGAAACTTTCCCCGGGTGGAAGCACCCTCCGCCGGCCGGCGGGGAGCGGGGGGGAGGGAAAGGGAAGGTAGGCCGGCGGGCTGGCCGGCCAGCCCCGGGGAGGAGGGTCTCCTCCCTGTGCCCGGCCCCAAATTTTGAGAGCCGGCTTTGGCAGACGGTTGTCAGGGAGCTTTTCCCCTTGGGGAGCCGTGCTGCGAGCTGAGGAGCGCGCCGGCTTCGTCAGGCACATGGGGCCGGGGCAGCCCGGCGACAACCTGCGACAGCCCCAGCCCACCGAGCCAGGGCTCCGGAGTGGCGGCCGGCACCTACGGTGCCTCTTGCATTGCGCCATCCCCAACCTTCATTTTTGGCTGCTCATAACTTTGGGATGAACACCCTCGTCTTTTAGTTCAGTCCAAAGGTGTGAAAGGCTGCGGCAAAAAAAGTCGTTTTGGTAATTCAAGCATGGCTTGGTGCATCTTACACTCTTTGAGTCGTTTGTGAAACTGCTGCAAACAATACCGTGATACTCTTTAACCTTTTTGGCAAGATGAGAGAGATGTTGTTGGGCTGTGAAGGGCCAGGGTTCTCTTCCTCCCCACTTACCCCTCCTATGTACACATCTGGGAAATGTGTCAGATCCCGTGGTGGAGGGATGCACTTTTAAGTGAGAGAAGATAGAACATCACTAGAAAGCAACCTGAAAGGTTTTTCAGACTGAGGATGAACTTGTAGGAGCCGCAGTTTTACAAAGCCAGCCTGCAGTCTCCAACTGTGGTGAGACTGGCCACAGAAGCTTTCCAAGCTGTGAGTTTTGTTTTCAAGGCTGAGAGATTTCCTGGGGGTTGCTCGTTGTCTTTGGAGGAAAAGTTGCAAAGCTCAGCAAAAGGAGTCAGCATGCGTTATGCCGTCATTTTGATCTTCAGGCCTTTGTGTGATCTCTGCCAAGAGAAAAAATCAAAACAATTCTCAACGATTTCTGTGTTCGCCTTGAAGCAGGCTGCCATTCAAGTCACTCTGCCTTTTGTCAGAGTCCCAAGAAGCGCTATTAAGGGAAAAAAAATCCCATTTGAGATCTGCTGGATCTGACGGACACTCCAACGCGACGAGTTTGCCTTTCAGCCTTAAGTGTCGTGCTGTGCAGACCAGGAGACCTGTGCAGTGTCACCTCTTGAGCTCTTATGACTCTGTCTTGCCTCTTATCAGGATGCGGTGTGACCTGTCCTGGGGGACTTCAAGCAATGGTGGCACTGGGAGACTTATGCCCTCTGTAGAGCCCAGGCGTCCTGAACCCTACAGCTCCCTTCTCACCCACTGCTCCCTGCAGACCCACAGGTCCCTCTGTCAGGGCCAGCAGCCCTCTAGCATGTGCTGGAGGGAGGAGACTGGGGAGCACATCTTCTCCCAGAGCGGAGAGGCTTCAGGAGGAGCTATAGCAAAGCAAGAGCAAGTCAGGGCCATGCCAGGTTGCTCAGAGCAATACGACAGGTGGCACAAGGCCATTATTCCACAAACCAAGGGAGCTCTGTCAGCTGCCAATTATTTTTGTGTCATTTGGTGTGGTGCATATTTCAAACCAGCAGTTTGGTGTGGTGTCAGTGCGTTGTCCCTCCCTAGTCGTGTTGTCTTCATGACAAAGAAGTGGCTTTCCATATAGTCCATACTTTCCAATGCAGAATTATGGATTTCTTAAAGTACTTGCCCTGAGTGGATGTATGTTTTGGTGAAGACTACACATTTTTTCCTCGTTTCAAATTTGAGAACTCAGGTTTTCTTTTCAAAGTATAATGCTTTGTGCTTCTCATTACTGAATTTCACCGCACTGTTTCGAGGTTCTTTCTGCAATTTACCAATGCTAAACCTTTGTTCAAATCCTTACCTCCAAAGTGCAGTACTGCCCAACTCAGTGTTATTTGCAGCAATTTAAAGTCAAAGGTGAATTCCACTTTCCAAGTCACTAATTAAAGTAATCAATCCTTGCAGACAGATCAGATCTCTTAATTTGATATACCTTCCTATTGACAGGAAAAATACCCACTGCCACAGTTTGGGAATTGCTTTTCAATCACACACCCTTGTCAGGTTAATACCATCTGAGCCCTCTTGGCCTTTATGAGGGTGGTGTTCGAGGCAATGTCAGAAGGCCTACTGAAGTCAGAATATGTTTCATCTATTCCTTTCAGCGCCTACTAAGTCAGTTATCTCAGCAAAGAAATAAATTAGGTTACTTTGACATGATTTGTTCTGGGCAAATGCACACTGCCTGTTTCTCATCACTTTATTGTTATTTAGTTGCTTGCACACTGATTGTCGAACAGCTTGTTTCATTATCCTTCCAGATAACAAATGGAGGATGGCTGATTTTTTATAACTCTTCACTCAGGCCCTTTGATAAAGATGGGTAGCCCATGTTGCCTTTTCACCTCCACCTGCATCTTGCTCTTGAATGGCAGCTTGTGTTTTGGAAGAAAGAACTAATCCCTGTAAGAGACAAGACGCTGAGCCAGACAGACCGTGGGTCTGGGTCAGTGAAAGTGGTCTGGTACTCTTGTATGTGCCACAGCACTCTGGTGTCAGAGGAGAGCGAGGGCCAGCTGGTCCCTAAGGGACATGGAGATGAGTGCCGTAACACGGCCAGTGGAGCAGAGACCTCACTGGCCAGGGCCCCATCCCACAGGATCTGAGCAAGGCGAGCAGGGCAGGCCTGGAGATGGCAGCTGGGGTCAACAGGGAGTCCAGATCACCAGACAAGTCCATGGCGATGGGATAGGTTTGAGGTCAAGGCAGGAACATAAATTGTGAGTCAGGTCTGGTGATAGCAACTGGGGACGGGCAGATCAGCAGACAAATCCGCAGCCATGAGGCAAGTCTGAGGTCTGGCCAGCAAGTTGGCCGACAGCTCCAGGTTGATGGGGTACAGGCATGGCTGTCACGCAGCTGTAGCTGTAGCTCAGGCAGGGCCGAGCACTGGAGCCTCAGCTGAAACGCAGCTCCCATGGGAAGGGGGAGGTCAGCCCTCGCTGAGGTCTCACCGCAGCCCTGCCTCCAAGGTCACCAGAGGGAAGGGGGACAGCCCTCAGCTGCGTTATCTCTAGGTTGGCAGTGAGCCCAGCATGCCAGACCTCCAGGAAGGGGGATGATGCTCTCAGGGCCCTTTCCTCTGGCGGTGTGGTGGGCACATATTTCCTAACATGGCCCATTTTTCCAGCATAAGCAAAGCCTAGGGTTGTGAGTGTCTCAGGGGAAGGAGGAACTGTGCTGAAACAGAAGCTCACAAAAGTGTGGTTTGGGGTTTTGGTTGGTTTTTGGGTTTTTCTGGGTTTTTTTTTTTTTTTGCTGTAGCACAAAAGAAAAAAATCTCATTGCTGTTGGGGAAAAAAACAAAACCCACAGTAAAGAAATTACATTTCTCCTGGTAACCAGTGCTGCAAAAACATCCAGAATGGAGGAAAGATCTTAATTACAAAGGAATTCCCAAAACCATACTAGCTTGGAAGGGGAAAGAAAAAGAGGATAAATGTATAACAAACCAAACTGGTTGGAAACCTGATGGTTTTAAATCACTGCCATTAGAATATGTAGTCTCCATGTTATGTAAGCTCCACTGCGAGTAAATAGATGCTGTAGATACTCAGCTGGCTTCTGCAGAGATAATGCAACATTTTCAGACTCTGCTGTAAATGCAGTGTGAATAAAAAGAAAAACTGAAAGGTGGATAGGCTTTTAAGGTGTTTGATAGAACCTGCCCCCCATTTTCTTACAGGTGGCTGAAGTGTTTGAGAATAGGCTGGTTGAATGAGAAGTGTTTGTATTTGCTTGTATTATGTATTTAATGTTTATGTTTGATTGTAATTAACAATAGCAGAGAGGCTTAAGAGGTTTCCAAGTGGATGACGTATTGATCTACTTGTGCCTTTATCACTTTCTTCTCTTTCCAATAGACCTTGTTCTTGAAGACAATTTAAAACCATGTTAGGAGGGAATCCCAGGTTCGCCCTTAATTTATGCTTTTGCGTTCCAAATTTTCAAATAAACAGAGAGCAATAAATCCAGTCCATTGCCCTGTGCATGTGCCTAGGGTCAGGGATTTGTTTTACCACAGGCTGAACGCTGATGTTCTGTTTCAGGTGGCATATGGTACCTGTGTTTAGTGCCATGAAGTTCAGGTGCAACCTTCAGTACAAAAAAGGCTCAGCCCCATCTGCGGCACTCCAGCAGAGGCAACTGCTGACAGTATTTCTGACACTTTTTTTCTCCTTTCATAATTTCAATCTTCTTTTTCTTTTTGTATGACATGCAACGCAATTCCTTCCCTCAGCACATTAACAGTTACCCTCTGCACCCTCCATGAATCTTTTTACAGCAATGATGGTAAAGCAAGAATTAGATTGATGAGGACCTTAAGCACCAGGAAACATTGGTGAAAGGGAATTTTTCTCTTTAAGCAAGGAAGGAGTTTTGAATGAAAGGCTGATAAGGCCTGCATCTTCACTTTCCACCTCCAACAGAGAAAATATTAAGCTCACACTGTAATACAGAATGTTAACTCTAACCCTTCAGAGTAATTTACATTATGTCTCCACGTACGTGACAGGGAAATGGAGGATCTGTGACATATTAGTGGGGCAGCTCTATAGCAAATACATTGCACTCGTGTGCGAGGTAAACAACTCGCTTAAGAACAGCCAGTTGCTTTGTGGAAGCTGGACATTCCTTGTGGGGAGGGAGGTACAGCCTTCCTCAGGGGCACAGCTAATGAAATCTGTGTAAAACAGAGCCAAGGGCCGCTCTGTAATTGGATGTCGCCTTACTTTAATGATTTGTGTGACACTCTGCTCTTCCTCACCCACGTTAGGAGCTGAAATACGTTTTCGCATGGGGCAATTTCCAAGGCTTCCTCAGAGGGACACCTTGGGAGGTGTATGTGCGGCGAGGAGGGGCATTAATGGACCCGAGTGAGTGGAAAGATGAAGGTGGGAGGTGGAAGACGGGGAAGAGCGACGTGGCAGGGAGCAGCTCACGTGGATTTTCCCGCTGGAGTACCGACAGCCCCCCTGGCACAAAGCCGGGGGAACTGCCAAGCCCCTGCCCTGCTTCGCGGGGCTCGGGGTGTCGCCCGTGGGCGGCCAGGGGCAGAGGCCCTCACGGAAAACGCGAGAGGAGAGGGAGCCGCAGCCACCGGCGACGCCTACCCGCGTGGAGGGGCCAGCGGCGGGAACGCGGCGTGAGGTGGGGGTGAACGAGGGTGGCGGGGAGGGGGAGGGGGTTTAATAGGGCCGACGTTTCGGGCGGGGGCACCGGAATTCGCCGCAGAGGGGCGGCGGTGACTCGGGGTGCCTCGAGGGTTGCCGGGGGCGCGCGCGGGGCGGGGAGAGCCGTCGCCCCGTTCCTCCCCGCTTTGGGGCGGGGAAAAAAAAACAACGGGCTCCGTCCCCCGCTGGCAACGGCGGGCGGAGGCGCGCGCCGCCCCGCTCGAGCCTCCCGCCGCAGCGCCGCTTCCGCCCCCTTCCCCCGCCGGGCCCGGCCTGTGCTGCCGCGCAAGCCGCGGGGGCCAGAGCGGGGCCGGGGCCCGGCTCG